>NC_067401.1:308492264-308801302 GCF_016432865.1 Antechinus flavipes
TATACAAAGGTTGCAAGATCTGGCCTAAATGGGGAGTATGATTTCTCCAAAATCCAAATAAGCCTATAAATTTTTGTGCTTCTTTCTTATCCCGAGGAGGAGAAAAGTCCAAAATTTTCTGCCTGGCCTTTGGTAATATTTCTCTGTGGCCTTTATTCCAAATTATCCCTAAAAACTTTACACTCTGGGCAGGTCCTTGTATTTTATCAGGGTTAATTTCCCATCCTTTCCCTTTCATATGTTCTATAAGCTGCGCCAGTCGTTCAGCACTCTGAACAGTAGTGGTTTATATCATAATATCATCAATGTAATGGGTTAATTTCACATCAGACCAATTAAGTTCATCCAAGTGTTCAGCCACTATCTGATGACAAATAGTGGGACTATGTAAATAACCCTGGGGAAGTCTAGTAAAGGTATACTTCCTACCCTGCCAGGTAAATGCAAATTGGTCCCACTGCTTAGGTTCTATAGGAATAGTAAAAAATGCATTAGCTAAATCTATTACTGCATACCAAGAACCAGGATATGACTGCACAGCTTCTATTAGAGTAATAGTATCTGTGACAGCTGCATATAGGGGAGGGGTGACTCTATTCAATTGTCTATAATCTACTGTCATCCTCCAAGATCCGTCAGATTTTCTTACAGGCCAAACTGGATTATTCCAGATAGTAGTT
Organism: Antechinus flavipes; assembly: GCF_016432865.1. Classification (NCBI taxonomy): domain Eukaryota; kingdom Metazoa; phylum Chordata; class Mammalia; order Dasyuromorphia; family Dasyuridae; genus Antechinus; species Antechinus flavipes. The sequence continues at coordinate 308,492,945 of NC_067401.1, forward strand.
GTAGGGATTAATACTTCAGCCTGCACATATGCCCTTATAGTTTGAGTAATCTCTTCTGTCCCTCCCTATATTGCTTTTGACTAACAATTCTTGAGGGAACAGGGACAGAGACTGGAGGCATTAATAATTTTCCAACCACTACAGCTATTTGCAAAGTCCTTATAGCAAATTGATATTGTCCATCAGGTAAATGTAAAGTCATCCCTTTTAATATATCAATTCCTATTATATACTTAGGAATGTGTACATTTACTACTCTGTATTCCTTTTTAGGGAATGTTCCTATCTTCATATTCAAAGATACTTGTCTAGCCCTAACTTTGTGTCCACCCAGCCCCAAAATAGTTATTGGAATTCCATTTCTAAATTTAGTAGGATTCCCATAAATCAATGTGGCCTCCGCCCCTGTGTCCACTAAAGCATGGGTTTTAATAGTAGATCCATTTTTCCAAAATGTTACTAAAGGCACATGGGATCTATGATCACTATGTAAAGCATGGACACGTAAGGCTTGACCTTTATCCTATTCCCCTTTTAAATGATCTAGAGAAGGATAAAGAGAGGTGGGTGGGGCAGCGGGAGTCACATTTAAAGCAGATATTTGTCCTTTATTCCCCACCTTCTTTTTATATAGCTGATACATATCAGAGGTAGTAATCCCATCTATCTCTTCTCTTTTTACTCCTGCCTTTAAAAGAGCGGAAAAACATTTCCTTTCTAGACATTCTATTGTTAGAATTAGACCCAGTCTTCCGTTTATTCCATTCTCTGGGTGCAGATTCACCTACATCTTTAAATTCTCCCATATCTCCCAATTGAAATAATTTATCTATAACTTGTCCCAAAGATTCCCCTGTGGCTGCCACTAGGAGAGTCAAGATTAGTTGTTTATAGGCAGGAGGAGTTGATTTCACGATAGGAGCTCTATGTAAGGCTGTTACTGGGGTGTCAGTGTAGGAGTCAGTATCTCCCACTAAGACTGCAGTTTTCATGACTTCCTCTTTCAGTCTTTGAATCCCATCTCTCAAAGTATACCAGGGGCAAGCAGCATTAGGCCACATGGAGGAGTCAGGATACTAATTCCTCAAACCCAGAGCAATTAATTCTAAAAGAGTGGTATTACTACCATTCTGATTAAGTCCAATTTGACTATGATCTCTAATGGACTGTTGTACAAAAAGATTTGAAGTTAAACTGACAAATTTTAAACAATCCTGAGGATCTAGCCAGACTCCACCAGCTCCTCCATCACTTAATCTAACTAGCCATGAGATAGCTGGTTCACCTGTTCTCTAAGAAAATCTACTAAGTAAATCAGTAACTTCCCTCTGTGAAAAATCCTCAGTAATCTCAGTGACTTTTGGCTGGTTATTGCCTTCTCTTTCAGCCCTTCATCTAATGATGGGTCTAGCCTCTTTCTCCACCTGAGGAATTTCATCCTCTATTATTTCTTCCCCTCTTTCATCATCCTCATCCTATATATCTCCATCCCATTTGTCAGGATCCCAATCTGTTTTTGCAGAGACTATTACAGCATGTACTTTCTTTTTATTAACTTTCCCTCTCCTGTTCCTATACTTATATTGAGCTACTTAGACAGCCACCTTTTCTGCAATGCCCTGGTAATTACGAGCTTGATCTCCCAAAATAAAAATTTTGCATTGTAACATTGACATTCATCCCTGCCATTCAGACATTTCTTTTTCCATCTGAATTCTTTCCTCCTCTTTCTTTTCTAACTCTTGAACATCTTTCTATTCGCTGTTAACAAAGCCCATCCTCTCTGACAGATACCATTCATTTCCTTCCCTTTCTCTATTAAAATGTTAATTAGACATTTAGCTAAGTGAACGGGCTTGCCATTTCTCACTTGAGCATTCCAATCCTCACACATTTCAGAGCTCTGTGCCCAGATCTTTGCTAAGGAAGAAAAGGACACGTCCTCCTAACCCGGAACTTCAACCAGTGTGGGGGAATTGTGATTCTTCTTAAAGAAAAGCATTTATAAAGTGAATCCTGCCAACTACGCCAATTTTTGTTATGTGAATTTAGGAAAGGTTCGGATTCGCTCCTATAAAAGATACTTTCTGACTCAGTTTAAGTGAAAGTAAAATTTAATTATACAATACATGGAATAGATTGCCTACAACAACAACCAATACAGCAAATAATACATAAAAGACTAAAAAAAGGAGAAATATGATTAAAATGTAAAGCATCACCTATCCGAAGGAGCACCATCTCTAAGTTGCAGTTCTTAAGTTGTGATTCTATAGTTGCAGTTCTTAAGTTGCAGCAGGCTGGGAAACCTAGAATGAACAACCTTTGAGTTCCGAACGGGGAGAGATTCCAGGTAGGTGAGGTTCCAACTATGATTAAAACTGGCCTGAATTTATAGTGCTTGAAAACAAAGTCAGCATAGAACCAACTTGCTTACATATAGAAAGTTAGGTATAGGAGAAGGAAATGCCAGATAGGCTTCCGAGATATGACTTGATTAATGTAGATGTCAGGAAGGGGGCCAACCTCACTGACATTTATTGTGTCCCACAGAGTGGCTAGTTCCTGGGATTGTGGAAGTGAAGCCAAACACATGTGGCATGTTCCCAGTCTCATAGGGTTAAAGAAAGGCTAGGTTTCCATGGAGAGAGTCATGTTCTTGAAATGGTTTGAAATGAACTTATAATAAGAAGGCATTTCTTATTCACAAGGGTATGCATTGAGGACACTGCAAGTTATTTCTAGTGAATCTTCCCTACTTACCTATTGTGGTATACTAGCAGGTGGCACAGTGGATAGAATACCAAACCTGGAATTAGGAAAATCTGAGTTAAAATTTCACCTCAGACACAATATGCTTTAAAGAAATACTAGGTTTCGGGGCAGAGCCAAGGCAGAAGGCACACGTGACTTTCTAAGCTCCTCTCATGCCCTCACGACCAACTATTAAATTCAGCCTCAAAAATAGCACTTGACTGCTAAAATTCAAGAAGATTAGAAGTACAACAATTTACCAGCTGAAGATAATCTGGAAGATTGCCAGGAAAGGTTTGTCCTGAGGGGCCAGGAAGAGACCAGAGCAGGCAGGGTAGGGATCCTTCCAGGCTGTGCAGAACTATTCACTGGTCAGCCACTAATACCCACAACCCCACAGTGGGCTTTGGCCTGGGGTAGTACTTAGCTTCTCTCTGCTCCTCAGCTTCTAGCCCCAGGGCAGTTGTCAACCCGCACAGCAGGGTTCTTTTCAGGGCACTTGAGCCTGAGTTACTTCCAGTGGGGAAATCTTTCCCAGAGCACTCCTGTACCTTGCTGCTCTTTGTAGCCAGTTGGCAGGACAGCTACCCATCCATACACCTATCCTTGCTCTGCAGAGGAAGCTGGTAACCTCCTGGCCCTGAAAGCAGATCCTACAGGCTTTTAAAAAATGAGTAACAAAATCAAAAGGACAATGGATAGCTTCTATACAGAAAGAGAGCAGGTTTTCAACCCTGAGGAGACTAATAGCAGACAGTCCCCAGACAATTGTGGTCCCCAACACAAAAGGCTCTCCTAGAAGAGATTATTAAAAACCTTAAAAGAGAACTATAAGAAAAATGGGGAAAGGAAAGAGAAGCTATGCAAGAGAGCAACAACTTCCTGAAATGTGAATTGGAAAAGGTAAAAAACTCCCAAGAAGTGCAGGGAAACAGAATTTATGAATTGGAAAAGGTAAAGAATTCCCAAGAAAGTAGGTTTTGTGAATTGAAAAAGAAAATAAATCACTTAAAAAATAGTGAAATGAAAAAAATTCTATAGAGCAAAACAACTCATTCAGAACTGAATAAATTGAAATGACTGATTCATTGAGACATCAAGAATGTCAAATATTTACTTGGAAAAACAACAGAACTGGAAAATAGATCTAGGAGAGAGAACCTGAGGATCATTCGACTTGCCGAAAATTATGATGAAAAAAAGAGCCTAGATACTATTTTACAGGAAATCATCAAAGAGAACTGCCCAGAAATAATAGAACCAGGAGGTAAAATAGGCGTTGAAAGAATTCATTGAACACCTTCTGAAAAAGACCCTAAAACAAAAACTCCAAGGAATATTGGGGCCAAATTTCAGAACTATCAGACTGAAGAAAAAATATTACAAGCAGCCAGGAAAAAAACAATTCAAATACCAAGATGCCACAATAAGGGTCACTCAAGATCTGGCTGCCTCAACATTAAAGGATTGAAGGGCCTGGAATCTGATATTCTGAAAGGCAAAATAACTTGAATTGCCGCCAAGAATAAACTACCCAGGTAAGCTGAGCATTTTTTTTTCTTCCATGGAAGAAGATGGACAATTAATGAAATAGAGGAATTCCATTTGTTTCTAAGGAAAAAAAAAACCAGATATAAACAAAAAATTTGATCTCCAACCATAGGACTCAAGAGAAGCAGAAAAGGGTAACAGGAATGCTTGAGAACTGTATTGTGGATATACATAAAAACCACATGTATAATTTGATTTTACTGATATAACATAAAAAAGGGAAGTAGAAATGGAAAGGGGATGGTATCAGAAAAAGGGAAAAGGAGAGATAAAAAGAGGGAAACTACATCCTTTAATGGGGCAAAGGAAACCTATCATATCTGAGGGAAATTAGAGATGGGGAGAAATATTGTGTGAATCTTAACTTTCATTAGAGTTGGCTCAAAGAGAAAATAATTGACATATTTGTGTTAAAGAGAATCTTCTCTCACCTCATTAAGAAGTGGGAGAGGAAAAGGGAAAAGGAAAAAAATAAGGGAAGGGTACAAAAAAGGAGAAGGGATTCAAAGGTAGGAGGGAGGGTTCCTAAAGAGGGAGAGCTGCATGACGCAAGTGGGGCCCATAAGTTTAATACTAGGTAAGGGGGTAAGGGAGGGCAAGAAAAAGAAAAGCACAATTCGGAGATATTATGGTGGCAAGAAATACAGAATTAGTAATTTTAACCATAAATGTGAATGGGGTGAATTCTCCCATAAAGCAGAGGCAGATAGCAGACTGGATCAAAAGCTAGAACCCTACAATATGTTGTTTATAGGAAACACATTTAAAGCAAAGAGATACATACAGACTAAAGGTAAAAGGCTAGAGCAGAATCTATTATGCTTCAGGTGAAGTCAAAAAAGCAGGAGTAGCCATCCTTGTCTCAGATCAAGTAAAAGCAAAAATTGATCTAATTAAAAGAGATAAGGAAGGAAACTATATCTTGCTAAAAGGTACTATAGACAATGAAGCAATATCAATATGAAACATATATGCACCAAGTGGCATAGCATCTAACTTCCTAAAGGAGAAGTTGAGAGAGTTGCAAGAAGAAATAGACAACAAAACTATAATAGTGAGAGATCTCAATTTTACACTCTCAGAATTAGATAAACCAAACCACAAAACAAATAAGAAAGAAATTAAAGAGGTAAATCGAATATTAGAAAAAATAGGATAGATCTTTGGAGAACACTGAATGGTGACAGAAAGTAGTATACTTTCTTAGTAGTTCATGGAACCTATTCAAAAATTGACCATATATTAGGACATAAAGACCTCAAAATTAAATGCAGGAAAGCAGAATTTGTAAATGCTTCCTTTTAAGATCACGATGCAATAAAAACTATATTCAACAAAAAGGGGTAAATAGTCCCAAAAGTAATTGGAAACTAAATAATCTCATCTTAAAGAATGATTGGGTGAAACAGCAAATTATAGACACAATTAATAATTTCACTCAAATAATGACAATGATGAGATATCATACCAAAATTTGTGGGATGCAGCCAAAGCAGTAATAAGGTGAAATTTTATGTCTTTAGAGGCTTACTTGAATAAAATAGAGAAAGAGAAGATCAATGAATTGGGCTTGCAACTTAAAAAGCTAGAAAAAGACCAAATTAAAAAACCCCCAATCAAATACTAAACTTGAAATTCTAAAATTAAAAGGAGAAATTGATAATATCAAAAAAAACTTGAATTAATAAAACTGAGTTGGTTTTATGAAAAAATCAATAAAATAGATAAGCCTTTGGTAAATCTGATTAGGAAAAGGAAGAGGAAAATCAAATTGTTAGTCTTAAAAATGAAAAGGGGGAAACTTTCCACCAATGAAGAGGAAATTAGAGCAATAATGAGTTCCTTTGCCCAACTTTATGCCAATAAATTCAATAACTTAAGTAAAATGGATGACTACCTCCAAAAATATAGACTTCCCAGATTAACAGAGGAGAAAGTAAATTGCTTAAATAGTTCCATCTCAGAAAAAGAAATAGAACAAACTATTAATCAACTTCCTAAGAAAAAAAATCCCCAGGACCAGATGGATTTTCATGGGAATTCTACTAAACATTTAAAGAACATTTAACACCAATGCTATATAAACTATTTGAAAAAAAATAGGGAATGAAGGAGTCCTACCAAATTCCTTTTAAGACACAGACATGGTACTGATACCTAAACGACGTAGGTTGAAAACAGAGAGAGAAAATTATAGACCAATCTCCCTAATGAATATTGATGCTAAAATCTTAAATAAAATATTAGCAAAAAGATTACAGAAAATCATCCCCAGGATAATACACTATGACCAAGTATACCGGGAATACAGGGCTGGTTCAATATTAGGAAAACTATTAGCATAATTGACTATATCAATAACCAAACTAACAAAAACCATATGATCATCTCAATAGATGCAGAAAAAGCATTTGATAAAATCCAACATCCATTCCTAATAAAAACACTTGAGAGGATAGGAATAAATGGACTTTTCCTTAAAATACTCAGGAGCATATATTTAAATCCTTCAGTAAGCATCATATGCAATGGGGAAAAACTGGAACCTTTCCCAGTAAGATCAGGCTTGAAGGAAGGTTGCTCACTATCACCATTATTATTCAATATTGTATTAGAAATGCTAGCCTCGGCAATAAGAGTCAAGAAAGAGATGAAAGAAATTAGAGTAGATGAGGAAATCAAACTATCACTCTTTGCAGATGATATGATGGTATACTTAGAGAACTCCAGAGATTCTACTAAAAAACTATTAGAAATAATCCACACCTTTAGCAAAGTTGCAGGATACAAAATAAACCCACATTAGTCATCAGCATTCTTATATATCACTAACAAAATCCAACAATTAGAGTTACAAAGAGAAATTCCATTTAAAGTAGCTACTGAAAATATAAAATATTTAGGAATCTATCTTCTATGGGAAAATCAGAAACTATATGAGCAAAACTACAAAACTTCTTTCCACACAAATAAAGTCCGATCTAACCAATTGGAGAAATATTAAATGCTCTTGGATTGGGCAAGAAAATATAATAAAGATGACAATACTCCCTAAACTAATCTATTTATTTAGCATTATACCAATCAGACTCCCCAAAACCTATTTTAATGATCTAGAAAAAATAACAACAAAGTTCATATAGAAAAACAAAGGTCAAGAATTTCAAGAGAATTAAGGGAAAAAAAATCAATTGAAGGTGGCATAGCTGTACCAGATCTAAAATTATATTATAAAGCAGTGGTTACCAAAACCATTTGGTATTGATTAAAAAATAGACTGGCTTGATCAATGGAATATGTTAGGTTCAAAGGACAAAACAGCCAATAACTTTTATAATCTAGTGTTTGACAAAATGAAAGTTTTGGGGATAAAAACTTACTGTCCAAAAAAATTGCTGGGAAAATTGGAAATTAGTATGGCAGAAACTAGGCATTGATCCACACTTAACACTGTACACCAAGATAAGGTCAAAATGGTTTCATAACCTAGGCATAAAGAATGAGATTATAAATAAATTGGAAGAGCATAGGATAGTTTACCTCTCAGACCTGTGGAAGAGGAAGGAATTTATGACCAAAGAAGAACTAGAGATCATTACCAATCACAAGATAGAAATTTTTGATTATATCAAATTGAAAAGTTTTTGTACAAATAAAACTAAAACAGACAAGATTAGAAGGGAAGCAATAAAGTGGGCAAATATTTTTACAGTTAAAGGTTCTGATAAGGGCCTCATTTCCAAAATATATAGAGAATTAACTCTAATTTATAAGAAATCAAGCCATTCTCCAATTGATAAATGGTCAAAGAATATGAACAGACAATTTTCAGGTGATGAAGTTGAAATTACTTTCACTCATATGAAAGAATGTTCCAAATCACTATTGACAGAGAAATGCAAATTAAGACAACTCTGAGATACCACTACACACCTATCAGATTGGCTAAGATGAAGGGGATGTGGGAAAACTGGGACACTGATGCATTGTTGGTGGAGTTGGTGGAGAAATCCCACCATTCTGGAGAGCAATCTGGAATTATGCCCCAAAAGTTATCAAACTGTGCATACCTTTTGATCCAGCAGTGCTACTACTGGACTTATATCCCTAAGAAATACTAAAGAAGGAAACGGCATCTGTATGTGCCAAAATGTTTGGGGCAGCCCTTTTTGTATTGGCTAGAAACTGGAAAATGAATGAATGCCCATCAATTGGAGAATGGTTGGGTAGATTGTGGTATATGAATGTTATGGAATATTATTGTTCTGTAAGAAATGGTCAGCAGGATGAATACAGAGAGGCTTGGCAAGACTTACATAAACTGATGTTAAGTGAAATGAGCAGAACCAGGAGATCATTATATACTTAATCAACAATACTTTGGATGTATTCTGATGGACGTGGATTTCTTTGACAAATAGAAGATCTCACAGAGTTTCAATTGATCAACGATGGACAGAAGCAGCTACACACAAAGAAAGAACACTGGGAAATGAATGTAAACTGTTTGCATTTTTGTTTTTCTTCCCAGGCTATTTTTACCTTCTGGATCCAATTCTTTCTGTGCAACAAGAGAACCATTCGGTTCTGCACACATATATTGTATCTAGGATATAGTATAACATATTTAACATGTATAAGACTGCTTGCCATCTAGGAGAGGGAAGGGAAAACTCGGAACAGAAGTGAGTGCAAAGGATAATGTTGTAAAAAATTACCCATGCCTATGTACTGTCAATAAAAAGTTATAATTATTTTAAAAATATAGGTTATGTTGTAGGCATTTTAGACATGTTTCAATCTGGTTTTATGATTATAGGAAGTTTGAACATCCTCTTTATATGAACATCCTCTAAACTATTCTTTGGAATTAAATAACTGAAGTGTGGTTATTTTGTCTAAGATCACAATATTTAGAGCTAGGAAGAGTCTTAGAGTTTATGTATCTCAACTTCTTCATTTTATAAGTGAAGATATTGAAATCCATAGAGGGGCTTATATGTCTTATGGCTAATCTATCATTCTCAAATCCTTTTGCTTTTTCACAAAGTGAAAAGTATGTTCTTACATAGAATTTTTCAGAGGCTTGGTAATTGGTATAAATTATGCATGATCTACTTAAAAATCTTTAAACACTTAAGATCTCATTAAAACCTAAATGTTCATGATTTTTGTTTGCTTTTTGCCATGCATAAAATTAAAATGTTTGTGTCAGTTTTATGTTATTTCTTTTTGAAGAGTTTATGTGAAATATTTTCTAATTTCTTTTAAAAATAACTATTTACTACATAATTTTGTAGCTAAATACTTTTGTTTGGGAGTTAATTTTTAACATGCATCTTTTATGCAGAAAGTTTTCTTTTAATAAAACTCATATGAGAAAAACAATAATTTTCACATTAAAAATAAATTGGTTATATATTGAAACTGTTTGATCTGTGTATGGAATTTGTTATAATCAGTATTGGCCATGAAAATTAGAGCTATGTTGTTAGTGTTATGGCAGGCATACTTCAAATAATTACATTGTGAAAAAAATTTAATAGAATATAGTTTTTGCAGCTAAAGACAAACTTATGTCTTGGAATTGTTCAGCAGAAGATGATGGTGGATTTGAACTATTTGGGAAGAAATAGGTTTTGTGCCTTGTGCATTTGGTTCTTAATAGTTTTTTTTTTAATTTTTATGCGTTTCTTTATTTTTCATGATTTTTTTTTTGTTGTTGTTGAGAATCATAGCTTTAAAATTGGAGGGGCCCCTAAAGATCATTTGATTTAATATTCTCACTTTATAGCTGAGGAATTAAGGTTAAGCAATATTAAGTGATTTATCTTAGGTCGTATTAGTTTTAAAAAACAGAATTAGGATTTGAACCAAGGTCCTTTGATTCTAAATTTATTCCATATAAAAGAAACAAGTATATAGCTTTTACTTGATGTTATGTTAAAACTTATTTCAGTGTGATTTAATTCATCAGCTAACATATGCCAGAGCTTTGTGCTCTGGGCATGAAAGTCATACTTCATAACTGCCTTTTTTCTTAATATAGTTTTTGTATTTGTTCACAAAATTCACTTTGTTATAAACCCAGATGTTATTTATTCTTTAAAATATTAATAGGAGCAGTGTATAAAAAAGTTTCATCAGCCATTCTAGAATATCATGTTTTTGACATGACAAAACAATGCATACATATATACCTCTCATAATGATAACTTTTAAAAATCATATTAACAAATAATAGTTGTAATTCTTTGCTAGAGCATTATAATAAAATAGAACACCTACGTTTTGGTCTCATTTATACCTCTTATGGCTTCATAAAATTGGGCAAATCACTTAATCTATTTCTTAGTTTCCATATTTGTAAAATGAAGTATTTGGACCAAATGATCTCTAATTCTTTTAAAAATATATAGTTCTTGATTTTTGAGAAAGCCAATGTAGATAATGTTTTAATGAATTTTTTTATTTTAGAAATTTGTGAAGTTGGGGTTGCCTTCTTTACTATAGTTGTTTGGATGAAATGAGATACTACATGTAAAAGTGCTATATAAGCCACAAACTCAACTTTTAATGACAATATTCAGGTTACTAAAAAAGAAATAATCAACAAATAAATTCCAGGTAAATTTACTATATGGACTAGTGCAATTATGTGTCAGTGTATATGTCTTTAACTTTATATATTTTTAGTTACACATTTTTGTTTTTCCTATGACTCCTCAAATTCTATAAGTAAGATTCATATAGGAATTGCCAAGCAAGTTGTTTTTCCTTTTCTTCCATGTATTTCATTTTTTTCTCTTCCTTTATTATATGTGTTGCAATTTGTGGAAGATATGGCATATCTTTTCACTGATAGTATCCTACAAAGTCTGGTCATTTTGGCTTGTGTAGTTTTAGGAGACAAATGTGCTTCTGATCAAAGTTAAGATGAACATTAGAGAAAATATATACATAATTCTGATTTGAATGTTGTCTGAGGATATGAGTAAAATTTATTAGATCAGTTTATTTTAGTAACTAACCTATTAGCAGAAACTAATCTATGCATACTATATAATAAACTGTGGAACTGTATAGTGCAATGGAAAGAACGTTGGATTTAGAATCAGATGATTTGGATTTGAATATCCAGATCTTTCACTTATTACTTTTGTGACCTCATGAAGTTAAACTTTTTTTTAAAATTATTAAAGCTTTTTTTAAAATTTTCAAAACACATACATAAATACTTTTCAACATTCACCCTTGCAAAACCTTTTGTCTAAAAAATTTTTCCCTCCTTTCCCCCATCCCCTTCCCTAGATGGCGAGTAATCCTATATATGTTAAACATGTACAATTCTCCCATACATATTTCCTCAATTATCATGCTGCACAAGAAAAATCAGATCACAAAGGAAAAAAAAATGAGAAAGAAAACAAAATGCAAACAAACAACAAAAAGAGCAAAAACACTATGTTGTGATCCACACTCTGTTCCTACACTCCTTGCTCTGTTGCAGATGCCTCTCTTCATCACAAGATCTTTGGAACTGGTATGAATCATCGCATTGTTGAAAAGAGTTCTGTCCATCAGAATTGATCGTCCTATAATCTTGTTGCCATGTATAATGATCTCCTGATTCTGTTCATTTCACTTATTACCAGTTCATCTAAGTCTCTCCAAGCCTCTCTGAAATCATCCTGCTGGTCGTGTTTTACAAAACAATAATATTCCATAACACTCATATACCATAACTTATTCAGCCATTTTCCAATTGATGGGGATCCATTCAGTCTCCCATTTCTTGCCACTACAAAGAGGGCTGCCACAAACATTTTTGCATTTATGGGTCTCTTTCCCTCCTTTAAAATCTCTTTGGAATATAATCCAGGTAGTAACACTGCTGGGTCAAAGGTAATGTACAGTTTGATAGTCCTTTGAACATAGTTCCAAATTGCTCTCCAGAATCGTTGGATCACTTCACAATTCCCCTAACAATGCATTAGTGTCCCCTTTTTCCCATATCCCCTTCAAAATTTATCATTATCTCTTCCTGTCATATTAGCCAATATGAGAGGTATGTAGTGGTACCTCAGAGTTCTCTTAATTTGCATTCCTCTGATCAACAGTGATTTAGAGCACTTTTTCATATGACTAGAAATGGTTTCAATTTCTTCATCTGAAAATTGTTTGTTATATCCTTTGACCATTTATCAGTTGGACAATGGCTTGAATTCTATTTCTTAGCCAGCACCAAATGTTTTTGATAATTGCTGCTTATTAATATAGTTTTAGGCCAGTTCAGCTAGGCCACTTTCATTTGCAATTTTTTTTTCATTAGTTCCCTTGAAATTCTTGACCTTTTGTTCTTCCAGATGAACTTTGTTATTTTTTTCTGTGAAATGATTTCTTGGGAGTTTGATTGATATGGCACTGAATAAGTAGATTAATTTTGGTAGTTTTGTCATTTTTATTATATTAGCTTGGCCTACCCATGAGCACTTGATATTTTTCTAATTGATTAGATCTAACTATTTTCATGAAAAATGTTTTGTATCGTGTTCATATAGTTCCTGATTTTGCCTTGGCAAGTAGACTCCTAAATAGTTTATATTATCCACAATTATTTTAAATGGAATTTCTATTTGTATCTCTTGGTCCTGGACTTTGTTGATAATATATAAAAATGCTGATGGTTTATGTATATTTATTTTGTTTCCTGCAACTTGGCTAAAGTTGTGAATTGTTCCTAATAGTTTTTTACTTGGTTTCCTCATTATCTACTCCAATTCCTTTAATCTCTTTTTCTTCTCTTATTGCCAAAATCAACATTTCTAGTACAATAGTGAATAGTAATGGTGATAGTGGGCAACTTTGTTTCACCCCTGATTTTCTTGGGAATGCTTCTAGTTTATCCCTATTACATATGATGCTTACTGATAGTTTTAAGGAATACTGCATTTATTCCTATCTTCTCTAGTATTTTTCATAGGAATGGGTGTTGTATTTTGTCAAATCTTTTTTCTTCATCTGTTGAGATAATCATATGATTTTTGTTGGTTTGATTATTGCTATAGTCAGTTATGCTAATAGTTTTCCTAATATTGAACCAGCTCTGCATTCCTACTATAAATCCTACTTGGCTATAGTGTATTATCCTGGAGATAACTTGCTGTAGTCTCTTTGCTAATATTTTTATTTAAGATTTTTACATCAATATTCATTAGGGAAATTGGTTTATAATTTTCTTTCTCTGTTTTGACCCTACCTGGTTTGGGTATCAACATAATATCTTTGTCATAAAAGGAATTTGGTAGAACTCCTTCTTTCCCTATTTTTCCAAATAGTTTTCATAATATTGGAATTAATTGTTCCTTAACTGTTTGGTAGAATTCATATGTAAATCTATCTGGCCCTGGAGATTTTTTCTTAGGGAGTTGAGTAATAACTTGTTCAATTTCTTTTTCTACAATGGAATTATTTAAATAATTTATTTCTTCTGTTAATTTGGACAAACTAAATTTTTGTAGGTATTCCTCCATTTCACTTAGATTATCAGGTTTGTTGACATTTAGTTGGACAAAAGAGCTCCTAATTATTGTTCTAATTTCCTCTTCATCAGTGGAAAGTTGACCCTTTTAATTTTTGATACTAACAATTTGATTTTCTTCTTTCCTTTTTCTAATCAAATTAATTAAAGATTTATTTATTTTGTTGGTTTTTTTCCATAAAATCAACTCTTAGTTTTGTTTATTAATTTGATAGTTTGCTTACTTTCAATTTTATTAATCTTCCTTTTATTTTTAAAATTTCAAATTTGGTATTTAATTGGGGTTTTTAATCTGTTCTTTTTCTAGCTTTTTTAGTTGCATGCCCAGTTCATTGATCTTCACTTTCTCTATTTTATGCAAATAAGCATCTAGAAATATAATATTTCCCCTAATAACTGTTTTGGCTGCATCTCATAAATTTTGGTATGTTGTCTCATTATTGTCATTCTCTTGGATGAAATTATCGATTGTATCTATGATTTGTTGTTTCATCCACTTATTCTGTAGGATTAGGTTATTTAGTTTCCACTGAATTTTTGGTCTATTTTTCCCTGGCATTTTATTGCATGTAATTTTTTTTTTTTGCATCACGATTTGAAAAAGATGCTTTTACTATTTCTGCTTTTTTGTATTTGATTTTGAGGTTTTTATGCCCTAATATATACTAAATTTTTGTCTAGGTTCCATGTACTGTCGAGGGGGAAAAAACCAAAACTATATTCCTTTCTGTCTCCACTCAATTTTCTCCAAAAACCTATTATATTTAACTTTTCTAAAATTCTATTTATCTCCTTAATCTCTTTTTAATTTATTTTGTGATTCAACTTATCTAGTTCTGATAGAGCAAGAATGAGATCTTGCACTAGTATAATTTTGCTACCTAATTCTTCTTGCAGTTCTCTTAACTTATCCTCTAGGAATTTCGATCTTATACCACTTAGTGCATATATGTGTGGTATTGATATTACTTCATTATCTATGATACCCATTAGCAAGACATGGTTTCCTTCCTTATCTCTTTTAATTAGATCTATTTTTCTTTTACTTGATCTACTGAGATTCTGTTCCAGCCTTTTACCTTTACTCTGTATGTATCATTGCTTTAAAAATGTTTCATGTAAACAACATATTTCAGGATTCTGGCTTTTAATCCAGTATGCTATCTGCTTCCGTTTTATGAGAGAATTCATCCCATTCACATTCACAGTTAAAATGACTAATTCTATATTTCCCACCATCTTATTTTCCCTAAGTTATAGTTTTTTTTTTCTTTCCTTTTCTCCTTTCCCTCTCCCTTGGTATTTTGCTTCCGATCACCACCACACCTCTCTCAAATAGCTCTCCCCCTTTCCAAATCTTCCCCCTTTCTTATTCTTTTCCTCTTCTACTTCTGTTGTCCCTTCTATTAGCCTCCCCCTTTCCTTTCCCCTTTCCTTTCCTACTTTCCTAGGATGAAACAAGTTTCTCTGTGAAGCTAAACATATCTAATATTTTCTCTTTAAGCCAAATCTGATGAGAATAAGATTCACACAATGCTCATCCCCTTCTCTTTTTTCCCTCAATTGTAATAAGTCTTTTTGGCCTCTTCATGACATATAATTTACCCCCATTTTACCTTCATTTTCCTCATCTTCCAATACAATTCCCTTTCTACCTCTACTTTCTTTTTTATATCATCACAATAAAATCAAATTATACCTGCACCTTCTAAGAATATCCATAACAGAGATACAATTCTCAAGAGTTAAACATATCTTCTTCTCATATAGGGATGTAAACTTTTTAACTTTGAAACAATAGTTTTGTTTGTTTGTTTGTTTGTTTTTTACCTTTTTATACTTCTTGAATTCTGTAAAGGTCAAATTTTATGGTCAGCTCTGATCTTTTCATCAGAAATAAATGAAATTCACCTGTTTTGTTGAATGTCCATCATTTTCCCTGAAAGATAATTCTCAATTTTTCTGGATAGTTGTTTCTTGGCTACAATCCAAGTTTCCTTGTCCTCTGGAATATCATATTTCTTGCCCTTTGATCCTTTAAACTGGAAGCTGCTAAGTCCTGGGTAATCCTGATCATGGCGCCTCAATATTTGAATTGTTTCTTTCTGGCTGCTTGCAATATTTTCTTCTTGATCTGATAGATCTGAAATTTATATACGATTTTCTTGGAGTTTTCATTTTGGGTTCTCTTTCAGGAGGTGATCTGTGAATTCCTTCAATGGCTATTTTACCCTCTGGTTCTAGGATATAAGATCAGTTTTCCTTAATGATTTCCTATGTCTAGGTTCTTCTTTTCATCATGGTTTTCAGGTAGTCCAATAATTTTTATTTTATTTCTCCTGGATCTGCTTGCTATCCAGGTCAGTTGTTTTTCCATTGAGATATTTTACATTTTCTTCTAGTTTTTTGTTTGGTTATTTGTTTGTTTTTTTGGGGGGGTTGTGTTTGATTCTTGATGTATCTTTGAGTCATTCACTTCCATTCAATTATAATTTTTAGTGAATTATTTTCTTAAGTTATTTTATTTTATTTTTTTGGCATTTGGCCAATTGAACTTTTAAATAAGTTGTTTAAATAAGTTCATTGGATTTTTTTTTCCATTTCACAAATTCTGTTTTTCAACAAGTTGGTTTCTTTTAAAAATCTATTTTGTAATGAATTTTATGGTTTTTCCAGTTCATCAAAACAGTTTTTAAAGGAGTTATATGATGTTTCCATTTCACTAAATCTATTTTTAAGGCATTTTCTTCAAATAATAATCCTTTTTTCCAAACTGTTTTGCAAAGTTATCATTTCCTTTCTCCATTTTTCTTCTCTCTTTAAGATCCTTTTTGAATTCTTCCAAGAGAGCCTTATGAGATGGGGATCAAATCATATTACCCTTTGGGCTTCATCTGGAGATGATTTGCTTTGAGTGTCCTCAGTGTTTGAAGTCTGTTCTTCTCTGTCTTCATAAATGCTGTCCATGGTCAGAGTTCTTTTTACATTTTTGCTCATTTTTAAATAATGAAGTCTACTTTTAGGGCAACGGGAGATTGTCCAAAGCTTTCTCTATAGCTGACAGTGACTTTATGTTTCCCTGGACCAGTACTGCTGACTTCCTTGTGGTGCTGGGCCAAGTCCTGTGTTATTCTGGGGTTCAGAGGCTCACTACTCACTTTTTATATTTTTGGATGTCAAACAGCTAATCTGCTGAACCATTGGCTTCTGAACCATGACAAAAAACCTACTGGAAGGCAGGTTCCCTCGATGGCAGACATCACACTGTCCTGGGTCCCTGTGCCTGCACTCTGTCACCTCCCCTGTGCTCAATTTAAACATACCTTTTTTTTTTTTTTTTTTGAAGTTCTTCTAAAATACCTTCTGCTGGAAATTTGTTACACTCCAAAGATTTGTGGGTTCTGTCACTCCAAAACTAGTTTAGAGGCTAGATCTAGTGCTGATCTGAGGGATACCAGGAAGAACTTTATAGATTACTGTCTACTCTTCTCCACTTTGGTTCCACCCCCTGAAGTTAAACTCTTTAGAAGGGTCTGTACCAACATCATGAAAATGACATGCTAGCTGAATTAATTTAGAGACTTGGTGTTATACAAATAAGACTGTTAAAGTTTACTTGACATAGAATGAGACAAAATAGCAATAAAAATTCTTTTGGAGGAGCAAAAGGCTTAGAAATTTAAGGGAATAATAAAGAAAAATGAAGAAAACATAACTTTCCCAGATGTCATATTATATTATAAAGCACTGATCATCAGAACTGCTTGGTACTGGATATATCAAAGAAATGTCCTAGATAAGCAAGAGCTAGAAGTATTTGAGTTTGAATGATGAAAACTTTCTTTTCTAATTTTTGGTAGCTATAGCTACCTGTAATAACAACTGCTATACTGAAACTCCCAAGGATTGCTTCCAAGAGTGATAGTTACATAGGTAATGTCATGGATCTATTGCTATTCTTGTGGTTCTTGATTTTAGGGTCCTAGGCTATCTTCATTAGTAAAAAAGAGATGTGATGGTGGTGATTTTGGTAGTGGTTTGACATGCTTCGTATGTGCTTTCTCTTGTCTTTCCATCTAGATATCTTGCCACTTCCTCTAATTTGATTTGCTTGAATAAGTTCTATGGAGGAAGAATGACTCCTTAATCAAGAAGAATTGCTACAATTTCACATAAATTAATTTTACATCAGCTTCTTACACTGCAATAAGCTTTATCTGGATTTTGCTACTAATGACCTAAATCTAAATGGCCATGTTATTTAAAAAATGGAGGAGAATGGAAGGCTATACCTTTTGGACTGAGATGATATAAAAGATGTAGAGGGAACAGATCTGTGAGTTCAATGATATGTAGCCTTCCCAAAGAGTAACTTCCTCTGCCAAAAAAAAAAAAAAAAGATCTGTATGTTCTCTACAATTTGTAGTCTTAGAGAGCTTTCTAAAGGAGGGTTTCTTAAACTTTTTTTTCTATTCATAACTCCTTTTTACCTGGAAAAATTTTATGCAACCCTAGGTATAGAGGTATATAAAATAGGTATACAAATCAGGCATTTACTGATAATAAATAATAATTTTGGACCCCTTTAGCCACAGTTTGAGAAGTTTTGTTTTAAAACCCTTAAAATACTAGAGAGAGAGAAAATGATTTGCCCAGGGTCACTCAGCTGGCATATATCATAGGTGGGACTTGAACTCAGCTTTTCTTTATTTTTCTTGATTTTGAGGCCAGCTTTCTATCATCTATACTACTCTGCTGCTCAGAACAATCATAAAATCTAAAATAATTTGTATTTTAGAAGTTAAAAATATAAATGTAAATAATAAGAATAAAAATAAATAAAACAAACAATAATAATACATATAATTAAAAATATAAAATAAACTGCAAATAAACTAAGAAGAGAAACTATGAGGCATAGCTTTTCATCAACTGAGAAAAGTCTGATATCTAATATACATATATTATCACATATCTATATATATTTAACCCAAATATACCAGTAAGAACCAGTCCTTATTAGATAGTCTGAGGAAAGAAACAATGTTTCAAAAGGAAAATTACAAACTATCAATACCATATGAAAGAATGCTTCAAATCATTAATAATATGGGTATATATTAATATGTATTAACAAGTTAAAACTCTGAAGTTTCATTTGATAGTCCTCAAATTAACAAAGATTACAAAAATGGAAATGCCTAATATTGGAATGACTATAGCAAAACACAACACTATTGGTAGGCCAGTGAATTTGTTAAACATTTTTTAAATAAACAATAATTTGAAGGTATGGGAGAAAAGTCTCTAAACTATTAAAATCCTTTGATCCAATAGTTTTATTATTGGACCTATAAACCAAGGAGTTCAATGAAAAAAAGGAAAAAAAAGCACATATTATATATTAAAACTTTTTGGTATTAAAATTGAAAAAAAACATAAATTTTTCAATTTGATAGCAGCTGTGAATCATAGCATTTAAGTGTTATATGCCATGAGAAATTAAAAAATAGAATTCAGAGAAATATGGAAAAACTTATTTGTATTCACCCACAATATACTCAATGACTATAATAGAGTACATAGTAAAACAATATTGAAAGACAGTTGAATTTGAACACCATGAGGAATTTATTTCTTGCCACAGCTATTGTGGAAACTTTTTTTCCCCATGATGCCTGATATGGACATTCAGCAGTAAGATAGCAATGTAAAAACTTTCCACAAAAAGTCCTATAAATTTCAGATTTAAATTTTATTCTTCACTCGTAACTACTCTCTAATTAATGACAAGTACTCCTCATGGTCAGCCTCAGAAAATAAGTTATGTAATTTATATGAAATTATATAAAAATGTAATTGTAATAACCACTAGAGAGTCCTGATGCTAAAATAAACATACCAGCTTTTCATTATAGAGATAGGGGATTAAGTACTGGAATATCTGGCTTATGTTATCACAATCACTATGATTATTTGCTTTTCATTCTAAGGTAATCTACATTTGAGAATGGGGAAAGGGAAAATTATTGTGGTATTAAAAAATCAATAAAGCTTAAAAAGAGGAATGAGTAGAGAGGTGATGATAAACAATTGTGTTCTTTCTTGTCTCTTCTTCAGGAATATTAAAAAAAAGGAAAAAAAAAA
Source organism: Antechinus flavipes (assembly GCF_016432865.1). Classification (NCBI taxonomy): domain Eukaryota; kingdom Metazoa; phylum Chordata; class Mammalia; order Dasyuromorphia; family Dasyuridae; genus Antechinus; species Antechinus flavipes. The sequence continues at coordinate 308,512,938 of NC_067401.1, forward strand.
CTTTATGGACCAAATAAGGCATATCTAATAAGACTTTATATATGAGGGACTTTATATTAGTTACTGTTTGGAGATAAGTTCTTGTGCAAATTTTTGAAATTAGGATTTTAAAAGGATTTGAATGATTTTATTGAATTTACTCAGTGGCCAGTTTTTTTTTTTTTTTTTTGGCTTATCATAGAATTACCACAAAATAGATACAGAGCTGGAAATACCTTTAGTAGGCATCTAGTAGAACTTTCTTATTTTCTGTTTAGAAAAAGATGAATATAAATTTATCCATCTATCTACTGTTTATTCATTTAGGTTAGGAAGGAAGCTGAAAAGCAAGAGGAGAAAAGACCCTCAAATTTGACAGAGTTTCTAGTCATTTTAGATTGCTCGTTTCCATGTTAATTCTTTTCCAAGGAAAAACTGGAAGAAGGTGAATAAGCAGTTAATCAGAGATAATATGGAAGAAAGGAGATTGTGTAGACTGGCTTGAGAGGGGAAAAAAAGCAATCCATTTAAGGAAGTTTTATTATGAGAGTCTATGACTAAAAATGTTATAAAATTGTTATAATTTATTTTCTGAGGATGACCCTGAGGAGTACTTGTCATTAATTATAGCGTAGTTATGAGTGAAGAATAAAATTTAAATCTGAATTTATAATTCTTTTTTGTGGAAAGTTATTGCATTGCCATCTCACTGATGAATGTTCAATCAGGCATGGAAGAAAAGAATGGTTTCCACAGCAGCTGTGGCAAGAAACAAATACCTTATAGTGGACAAACTTAGTCTTTCATTCCTTCACATAACAAGCATTTACTGAGCTGCTTGTGTGCACATGATACTATATTAAGTGCCATGAGGGATACAAAAGAAATAGAATTATTGGCTGAGCTCCATCCACTTGATCTCAGACTTTAACTCCCATTAGGGTAGCAAAACATTCATCACCAAAACAACTTGAATTCAAGTGTTTAGTGATAAAGCAACAAGGTGCTGAAGGAATAGGAACTGAGACAGAAGGATCAGTTGGATGGGGTTTGTCAGAGATATCTTCTTAAGAACAGTACTTGAAGGAAATGATAGATATGCAAGGCCAGAGAGAAAAAGAATAAGATTAATGAATCAAAGGTTCTAACCATCAAGAGAAATAGATATTGTCTTCTACTTCTGGCATCTGATGGAGCTCATCCAATAAGATCAAAATTCAGATTTCTCAAAACTTGAAGGGACAGAACTGAATGAATGTTCTCTTTTTAAAGGAATTGCCTACTTATAGGATTTTGGATGCTTGCTTGAAGATTATCTTGTCTATGTTTCAAAAATAACAGCAATCATGAATTGTGAAAATGACAAAGAACTATATGATTTTCAAAACAGATTTATTTAATTTGAAATGTCTAAATAATATAGACTAAATTTTAATTAAATAAGTTCATAAAAATGAAATTTTAGAATGCCCATGGAGTAAAACCATGAGATAATTAGTATGGTTGATATTCAAAAGTGTATCATTAAGTAAAATTATGAATTTAAGGATATAAAGAAAAGTTTTCTTATTCTCTATTTAGTATTTATGCTAACAAGAAAAACAAGAGTAAAATGTGGTATCTGTTTTCATTATCCTAGCTTAGGCAGCTGAAACATTTAAAAGTCATTATTTTATATTTTTGGACATCATGAAGTGTTTTAAATTTTTTTTTTTTTTGGTTTGTTTTGAGGGTGATGAAATCATTTAATTGTAAAGTCAAGATTTCTGATTAAGCAATTTGTTGGTGGTTTTTTTAAAATCAAATTTTATCTTAGAACTTTGCAAGCTAAGGCTGTCAAGACTTAATTAAAAGAAAAAACATTCATATTTATTCCCTGTGGCATTAGATTTAAAACTTGGCAGTTGTAAAACATAACTTCCAAAAACACTTAAAATGTGGAAATTAAGTGTTGATTTAATGTTCTGTATTTGGTTCAGTGGAAAGAGGGTTGAACTTAGAATCAGGGAGATCTTGGGCAAGATACTTAACCTTTTGGAGCTTCAATTTCATCATCTGTAAAATGAAGAGTTTGGACTAGATGGCCTCAAAGGTCTCTTTTGATTTAAAGTCTTTGACCTTTACATTTAATCAGCTGAGAAATATTGGTCTTAAATCTATGTTAGGGAACAAGACCTCTCTGTGTCTTATGTCTACTTCCAGGGAGAAGGATAAGAATCATCACCATTAACTGGCACTTTTATTATCTTTCTTTAGGGAAACATACAATATTAGATACAACTCCTGAGTATTCTTTCAAAGGGAAGTATGCCAGAGACATGGTAAATTTATAAAGGAGTTTTCTCTCAAGAAAGCTTCTTTTCAACTCTTTGAATCCACATGGAAAGACTCTCAAGGAATTCTATGGTTATTGCTAGAATGCTTATATCAGGATGTGAGCCAAGCTGATGGAATAGAGAAGAGTTCAGCCAACCTTTCCCAAAATCCCCTCCAAACAACTCAAAAATAACATCTCAAATCAAATTCCAGAACTGTGGAACCAACAAAAAATTAAAAAAATTTCAACCTAAGATATCTTAGGAGATAGGCAAGAGGGTGATGGTCAGGCCTATAGCTCAGTGTAGACCAAATAGTATAAATGGCCTTGGAGATAGCAATATTGGTGACAGCAGCAGTTCAGGAACTCTCTGCTTATTGACAATGGGAGGGATTAGATAACTAGTTGGAAGGAGATTGTAAGGGACTCTTTCCTGGCATCAGGTTGAGGATCCTATTGCATTACCCATGCAAAATTCCTGATCATAATTAAAGGGGCAAAAGGAGCAATAGTGATTGTAGCAGCAGAGGAATTAGTATGGTTATCCAGGAGAGAGATGAGTGATTGTGGTATCTTATGGGGAAGTAGGAACTTTGGTCTCAGTTCCAAAACAAGCAAACTCTAGCAACTGTAGTTGCAGGAGAGTGGTGAACTTGGTCACAGTCTCAGGGGCAGGTGACATGCTTACACTGATGCCTACAAGGGAATTCGTTTTTCTCCAATGTAAAGACCAGTGCACAGGCCAAGAGAATGTGACCATATTTCCCAGAGCTACCTCTAAAAATGGCAGCAAGAAAGACTTGTAGATTAGGAGAGTGCCCAATTCACCATAGAAAAGGAATCCAATTTTAACATAAAGTTAAAAGTCAAGAAATAGGCTGGAAAAATGTGCAAAGAACAACAAAAAGGACCTTACCATTAAAAATAACCAAAAAAAAAAAAAAAAAAAGAGTAGTCACTACATAGAATTCCCAATCCCTCTATTTTTGTCCACCTGCATTTTTGATTTCCTTCACAGGTTAATTGTTCACTATTTCAAAGTCCGACTCTTTTTATACAGCAAATTAACTGTATGGACATGTATACATATATTGTATTTAACATATACTTTAACATATTTAACATGTATTGGTCTACCTGCCATCTGGGGGAGGAGAGAGGGGGAGAAGGAGGGGAAAATTTAAACAAAAAGTTTTGCAACTGTCAATGCTGAAAAATTACCCATGCATATATCTTATAAATAAAAAGCTATCAGAAAGAACACTGGGAAACGAATGTGAACTATTTGCATTTTTGTTTTTCTTCCCGGATTATTTATACCTTCTGAATTCAATTCTCCCTACGCAACAAGAGAACTGTTCGGTTCTGCAAACATATATTGTATCTAGGATATACTGCAACATATCCAACATAGAAAGGACTGCTTGCCATCTAGGGGAGGGGGTGGAGGGAGGGAGGGGAAAAAAAAATCGGAACAGAAATGAGTGTCAATATAATGTAATTATTAAATAAAAAATTTAAAAAAAAATAAAAAGCTATCATAAAAAAGAAAAATAATAACTATAATGACAAGGAAAATTAAGACACAAACTCAGAAAACAATGATACCAAAGCAGGTAGAAGCAGTCTCAAAGAGAAGGTACATTGGACATAAACCTCAAAAGAGCTCAAAAAAGATTTTTAAAAAATCAAATAAGAGATGGTAGAGAAAAACAGGGGAAAACATGAGAATGATGCAAGAAATTTAAATAAAGACATTCAATAAGTTTGTTAGAAGAAGCCCAAAACATAGTTGGGGGGAAAAACAAACAAGCAAAACAAAACAAAACAAAACATCTTGGTAAAAGGAGCACAAAAATTCTCACTAAAGAGAAGCACTTAAAAACCAGAATTGGCCAACTGGAAAAAGAGGTACAAAAATTAAGTGACAAAAAGAAATCCTTAAAAAGCAGAATAGGCCAAATGGAAAAGGAAGTACAAAATCACTGAAATAATTCCTTAAAAATGAGAATGGGACAAGTAGAAGTTAATGACTTTATGAGATAGCAAAAAACAGTAAAACAAAACCAAAAGGATGAGAAATAGAAGGAAATGTGAAAGATCTCATGTGAAAAATAATGGACTGAAAATAGATTGAGGAGAAATAATTTAAGAATTATTGGACCGCCTGCAGCCTATGATTAAAATATCAACAACAATAACAAAAAAAAAAAACCCTAGACATCATATTTCAAGAAATTATCAAGGAAAATTGCCATGATATCCTAGAACTAAAGACTAAATTAGAAATGGAAAAAAAAATCCACTAATTGCTTCCTAAAAGAGATCTCCAAATGTAAACTCCTCAAATATTATAGTCAAATCTTATAGCTGCCAGGTAAAAGAGAAAATACTGCAAGTGGTTAGAAAGGAACAATTTTAATATCATGGAGCCACAATAAGGATAACTCAAGATCTAGGAGTTTCCATATTAAAGAAATGGAGGGTTTGGAATATGATATTATGGAAAGAAGAGGAGCTAGGATTACAACTAACAACTCCCTCTCTCCAAATCAAACAAACCTATTTAGCAAAATTAAGTATGTTCTTTTGAGAAAGGATGGATAGTTAATGCTTTCAAGCTTTCCTGATGAAAGTACCAGAAGTGAAAAACAATTATACTTTTCAAATACAAGATTCAAAAGAAGTATGAAAAGGTAAAAAAAGGAAAGAGAAAACATAAGTGATTCAATAAGGTTAAACTGTTACATCATTATATCGGAAGATAATATTTGTAACTCTAAAAAACTTTATGATTATTAGGACAGTTAGAAAAAAGTATACATAGATAGAGATATGGATGTGAATGATTATAACGCTGTGATTTCAAGAAAATAAAATTAAGGATTGAAAATTTTATGTACTGGGAAAGGATGAAAGAAAAGGAAGAATGGGGAAAATTATCTCACAAAAAAGAGACATAAAAAGAAGAGTTTCTACATTACAGGGGAAGAAGGGGGTGGTTATTGGACAGTACTTGAACGTTACTGTCATTGGAATTGGTTAAAAGAGTGAATAATATATACACTAACTTTGAGTATAGAAATCTTTATAACCTTTCAGGGTAGTAGGAGAGGAAGGAGATAAGAAAAAGGGAGAAGACATTGATAGAAGGATAGGAAGATTAAGGGAAGTGGTGGTTAAAAGCAAAACAGACTTTTGAGAAGGAACAGGTTAAAAAGAGGAGAGGGAAAACAAATTGGGGGGGGGATAGGATGGAAGAAAATGCACAGCACTCATAATCATGAATGTGAATGGGATGAACTCACCCATAAAATAGCAGCATGGACTAAAATAGCATCGACTAAAAAGTACAATCTGGCTGTTATTTATAAGAAATACACTTGAATCCAGTGAGAAATACAGGGAGAGTAAAGGTAAAGGGCTAGAGGAGAATCTAATTCTTTAGCTGATTAAAAAAGCAAAGCAAGGATATCTGTGATCCTGGGCAAGTCACTTAATCTCAATTGTCCCAGCAAAAAACAAAACAAAACAAAAAAAGCAGGCATAAAAATGATCTCAAAGAAAAACAAAAATGGAGATAATTAAAAGAGATACACATGGAAATTACATTTTGCTAGAAGGTACAAGAGTCAATGAAGTAATATCAATATTAAATATATACACACCAGATGACATCCAAATTCTGGGAAAGAAAAGTTAAATAGGTTATAGGAAAAAAAAAACCCAGTAAAATTGAAGTACTGGAACCTCCATTTTCCTTTCTCAGATTTTAAAAACACATTAATTCAAAAGAAGGAAATATTCTTTCAACATGTACTGAAGAAATTATGTATTCCAATTTCAGTAATCTCTGATTAATTCAGGTGTTTAACTGAATTCTACCAAGTACTTGCTGGTGGTTTGACTTTTAAAAATCTCATCAGTAAACATACATTTCTGTGATTTACCTTTAGTCCTTATCCCTGATATTTATTACAGTAGATATTATGGAGGGATAAACATCTTGATGAATGATAATGTTTTGATAATAATGATAACATATAGAGTAGTATATTAAAGTTTGCAAGATATTTCATCATATATAATATGCATGTTTTATATGTATAATATATATATAAAGCACATGTATGGATGCTAATGATGATAAAGATAACATGTAATGTAGTATTTTAAAGTTTACAAAGTTATATATATGCACATACACATATACATCTATTTCTATGTAATACTATTTAATATTTATAATAATCCCATGTCATAGCTAGCCTCTATCTTTAGTGATTATGATGGACCCCGGTAGGAATATTGAAACTATGGACAGGAAAATGAACTAGTGATAATGCATGGAATTTTGGGATCTATTTATAAAACTTTTGCTTAAAATGTTACAGGGACATAAGGTTTTATATAATTGGACATTTTTATATCTATTCTATGATGATAGCTTTAAACTTTATCTTAAAAATCTTATTAAAAGATGCTTTCACAAAAAAATTACTTTTTACTACCTCTAGGCAAAATGTGTATTCTTTCCAAAATAATAGTATTGATAGTCTGTGAATTTGTGAAAAAGTAGTTGGATTTTATATAAGCATATCAGGTATAATATATTTTGGATACTTCCCCCCCCAAAAAAAAAATACTGTATCATCTAAACCTAAAATTATAATGTTGGAAATATTATATATCCAAACACTTTAGCCCTCCCAACTTTCCTAGGCTATTGTACCTGTTCTGATAGCATGTTTTTCTCTTCAAAAATGTTAACTTTCCTATTAAGCTATTCAATTTTATACTGACTGTCTATCCTTGAAGCCTTTGCCCTTTATTTTATTGTAGCTAATCCCTTTCTAAATACTAACACTAGAATATTTTCACCCCTTATATTCTCTACTGATAAATACTTATGTAGGATACCACACAACATACCAATTAGATATTATATGTAATTTCTCAACTAAAAACTCTCATTGTTGTGTGATGTAATATTTTTACTCCTTAAAATTGACTCTCTATTCTATACTTCATTGAATCTGTTCCAGTTACTCTTCTTTCTTCAAACCAGCTAAAGGACTACAATCCGCAAAAACCTTGATTCACATTTCACTGAAAAAAAGACTGAGGCTATCAATTGTGAATGTTCTCTATCTAATTTTATTCTTCAAATCACCTCAATATCAACACTCACCTTGCTTTGCATTGCTCCAATTCAGAGAAGAAAAATGCCCCCTCTTCTTGTCAAACCAGATCCTCAACTTTGTTCTTGTTCTTTGTTCATTATCAGTCATTACTTTTTGAAGAAATACAGAGAACTTGCTATGGATTTTTAAACGATCACTTAATGGAAATGTAATCATTGCATTATTACTCATATACTTTAAAAGCAGCAGAGATCCTAAGCCCTTGAGTAGTAAAATTAAATGTTTTGGGTCATTTGAAATTTTATTCCATGTTATTTTATTTCTAGTTAGCAGTGAAAAATTTTTTTTGCTTTATTATGCCAAATATTTTAAAAAATAATTTTAAAAAATAATTAATTAATTATTGGTGTCAAATTGTATTTCAAAGTTCAGAAGACATGCAATATAGGAAGCTTGAAGCATGAAAAATGATCTTAAAAGTATCAGTTTCACATTTTACTTAATGTATTAACATTCAAAGAATTTTATTTTACAAAGTGTGTTATATACTTACACATTTTTGCTATATATAGTTTGTTTAAGACTTGAAAGCTACCAGCTAACACTATCAATTTACCATTTTTACCTATCTCAAAGTGCCTAGTGACAGGCAAGTAATGAAGCAGAAGATGAAGTCTGTGGCTGTAGCCACACAAATGCAGTATTCTCACTAGAAGTAGCAATGAGATTCAGCAGCCCTCTTGGTGTCTGAGTAGCCTTTTAGGCTCAGGTTCTGCTCACTTTGGTGTGAAGAATGTGTTAGAAAAGGCACCCTAAAAATTTCTGCTTACCCACCTTTGACCTGTTTATTTGACCTATTTAGGTGAGGATCTCATCCTGCACTTGAAACATATTTAAAAATTACAAAAACTTCTTCAAAGATGATTCCACTAACCATTGGAACATGAAATGTGCACATACTTATAGAGAACACAAAATCTAGTAGACCTGAAAGACAACCAATTCTTGTGAGAAAACTTAGCTGGTTATCACATCCAAAGGACAGTTCTAAGTGAAACAAGTCTGGTAAATGGAAATCAGCTTGCTGAAGTTGTAGCTGGATACATGTTTTTCTGGCATGACTGCAGTGAATGGGAACACCATATATAAGCTTTGCAATCAAAACTAACTTAGTAAACAACTTGTATGGCTACCAAACAGAGTGAATAACAGGTTCATGACTCTGCGATTGTCTATGCTCCCAGTATGATGAACTCCAGTGAGGTCAAAGAAAAATTTTATAAAGACCTAAAGACCCTCATTATTAATGTGCCAAAAGAGGACAGATTTACAATTCTGGATAACGGAGTAGACACAGACTACTGGATATGGCAGGGAGTCCTTAGGAGGAATGAGATTGAAAACAACAACAGCAATGGTCACTTAATACTGAAGATCTATGTATCTCCTCTATTTACCTAAGTGCAATATAACTCTTGCAGCAAACATTGACATTTAATAGACTATGTCATTGTAAGGAGAAGAGACAGAAAGGTTGTGAGAGTGACAAAAGTAATGTGTTATGCAGAATACTGGACTGATCATAGACTTATCCTCTCCAAGCTGAATATTTGCATTCAACAGTGGCCCAAATGCATGATGACTACCAGAAGACAATGTCAATAGTTTAGAGTACTACTCTGAGCCAGAACAGTTACTTGGAGAGAAAATTGAAACGACTCATGATTGACAATGATGGTATAGAAAAGAAGTGGACATCTTTCAGAGATTTGATATGCAATACTGCATTTACTCATTTGGATCAGAACATTCACAAAATGATGAGTAAATTCAGAAGCTGCTAAATTGCTAATGAGAACTTCATAGGGTTTACTATCAAGATAGTTCATCTCTATCTAAAAATGCAGCATTTAACTCTATTAAAAGTAGAGTTCAGGAGAAGCTTAGAATGATGTCTTCAGAAAGAAAACAAATGAAATTCAGTTTTATGCTGATAGTAACAATCCAAAGTGTGTTTATGATGCCCTGAAAGCCATTTATGGGCCAGAGACGTATGGCACATCTTAGCTGCTCAGTGCTCATGGAACCACAGTGATTAGTGATGAAGACATGATCCTTGAGAGGCTCAATGTTGAGAAATTGGTGAGGATACCATAGCAAGGAAATATTCTTTTGGTAACAATTTATTAACACATTTCATATTTTCTGTTTGTAGATACATATCATAAAAGCTAACATCCTTGTTGGCTTAGTTAAGTGTATTTTGTTACATTCTATAATTCAGCTCAAATTAAGTGTTGGACTTGATTTTTCCATTTGAAAACTTTAGTTGAAAGGAAGATATCTTTAGGAAAAATCTCTATATGACAATGCTTTAGAATGTGTCATTGGTTGGGTAAGTTAGAATAAAGTCATCTGAATTTTACTAGCCTGAGCATGTTTTAGGAATGGAGGGTATTAGACTAGGATTTGGACCCATCCTTTCATTGGATATAAAGCTCCTAGTAAGGACTATCCCTCTAGCAATGCAGCTCAGCATCTTCTGTGCAATTTACATAGCTGTTCAGATCACTGAAAAGCCAAGTGACTTGAACAGGGTCACAGTTAACATAGATCAGTAGCAAGACTTGACACCCCAGTTTTTTTTTTTTTTTTGTTTTTGTTTTTTTTTACTTTAAGTCTAGTTCTCTATACATGATTCTATGCCACTTTCAATAGAATTTTAAATTCTATTTTTAGCATTTCCTGGCTGTTCTGTTAAAATATGTACAGATTCTTTAAAGAAAAATTGAAAGGTAAAGAAACCTTGCTTCAGGATTTAGGAGTTTGGTATACAGATATGCTTCCTGACTGGTGTACCACACCTTATATATAGCATAGTAAAAGTATAGATCATGGAAAAATGGTGCAAGATCACATGCAGTTCTGGGAGTTTGGGATCTTTTATTGGTAGTTATTTCCTCATCTGTACAATGGGGACACTAACACCTATAGTATTTACCTCGGATTATTGTGAGACTTAAATGAGATATATGTAAAGTGCTTTGGGAAATTTAACATTTCAGGTAAATACCAATTAACATTATTATCATTGTAATTATTAAAGTTCCTAATCAGGGCCATCAAAAATGGTTCACTTTATAGATTCACATTCCGTGTGTGGTTTCTTATTAGAATGTGAACTTGAGGGCAAGGATTTCCCTGCTTCCCATTTGAATTCCCATGGTTTAGCACATTGTTTTCCACAGTAAGCCCTTCATAAATGCCTTTGAATTAATTTGCCTCTGGGTAAATATGATCCTTTATTTAGATTGAGAAATCAGGTCATAGGGAAAGATAATGCAGAATGCTGGAGGGGATGTGGGAAAACTGGGACACTGATACATTGTTGGTGGAATTGTGAATACATCCAGCCATTCTGGAGAGCATTTTGGAACTATGCTCAAAAAGCTATCAAACTGTGCATACCCTTTGATCCAGCAGTGTTACTACTGGGCTTATATCCCAAAGAGATTTTAAAGAAGAGAAAGGGGCCTGTATGTGCAAGAATGTTTGTGGCAGTCCTCTGTGTAGTGGCCAGAATCTGGAAACTGAGTAGATGCCTATCAATTGGAGAATGGCTGAATAAACTGTAGCATATGAATATTATGGAATATTATTGTTCTGTAAGAAATGACCAGCAGGATGATTTCAGAAAGGTCTGGAGAGACTTACATGAACTGATACTGAGTGAAATGAGCAGGACCAGAAGATAATTATATATATTAACAACAATACTATATGTTTATCAATTCTGATGGATGTAGCCCTCTTCAACAATGAAGATGAACCAAATCAGTTCCAATAGAGAAGTAATGAACTGAACCAGCTACACCCAGGGAAAGAACTCTGGGAGATGACTATGAACTACTACATGGAAGTCCCAATCCTTCTATTTTTGTCTGCCTGCATTTTTTATTTCCTTCACAGGCTAATTGTACAGTATTTCAAAGCCCAACTCTTTTTATACAGCAAATTAACTGTTTGGACATGTATACATATATTGTATTTAACTTATACTTTAACATATTTAATGTGTATTGGTCAATCTTCCATCTGGGGGAAGGAGTGGGGGGAGGGAGGGAAAAAGTTGAAAAAACATGTTTTGCAATTGTCAATGCTGAAAAATTACCTACGCATATGTCTTGTAAATAAAAAGCTATAATAATAAAAAAAAGAAAAAAAAAGAATTCAGGTCATATTCTATATTTGACTGATTTCAGGTCATGTAGACTTAGGTACTGATAGAACTGATATTTAGACACATAGTATTAAAAGTAGAGCTAGAAGGGATTTCAGTAGTTATCTCATTTAACCTTTTTTCAACATACAGAGAAAATGATGCTAAGTGAGGTGAGGTAACTTGTCTTTCAACTAACAGAATTAGAGGTGGATTTTGATTCCAGATGCAATGAGCTTTCCATTATATGGCATCTTTTTCAGAATCCACAGAATTGTCATCATTTCTATTAACATTTTATTTTCTTTATTTCCAATGTTTAGAATTTCTGACTCTAATATTGCTAAGGCTCATAGGAAATAATTTTATGCTACTGTTCCATATTGCTTAATATCTTAATTAGGCTCTTCTTTATATTGATATATTGTCTATATCAGCTGTTCAGAAAGTGTTTCTTACTTCCTTTACTTTGTCCTGTTCCTTAATTTTTTAGTCCTTTAATATCACTAATGCTTGATCAGTACAAAATATTGCCATGACTCATTGTTCTCAAGACATTTGAGTCACCTTGATTTAACAGTATAAAGTCCCTGAGTCTTCCTGCCTTGCTTTATATGACTGTTGCCTGCTTTATAAAATGCAAAATCTGTTGCTGGCTTCATTTCTGGGTTTTTATCAGAAAGAAAAAAAAAATCCCTGTGATACCTGGGGGAGGATTATCTTGAAGCAATTCACGAAATTCACATTTCAACTCCTCAGAATCATTACTCAAGACTTTTATAAAAATGAAGCATCAAGGCAAATGGTACACATTATCTGCTTGGTTTTCAAAATATGGTCCGTAAGTCTCCATTTAAATCATTACTGTGATAAGGGAAAGAACAAAGAAAGTAACCGCTTCTTCAGGGTTTCTAAATTCAGGTTGCAGAATGTTGTCTTTCTGCACCTTGCCAGCTATTTTTGACCAGCATGGTGCTCCACAAAGTTAATGCTAAGAGATTTTTTTTCATAAATGCTCATACTTTTTTTTTAAAAAAAAGTTCTTTAAACCCATTTTTGACTTGTTTTGTATAAGTGAACCACATGCTATAATACACCACTCAGTGTTAGAGCATTGTCCAAACATCACAAAATCAGTTCCAAAATCCAGACAATTACCAGTCCTTCTTTCAAAGAACAAATAACAGCACAAGACTTTTGCCAAACACCAGTCAACCAGAACCTTGGAGTACCTTCATAGTAAATTACTTTTCACAACAACTGCAGAAAACTTTATGTACAGCCCACAGTGGGGAGCACATAACCCCATAATACTCAGAACATAGTGCCCAAGTTACACATGATGACAAGGTAAACATTTGCTTAAGAATTCCATCAAAGGAGGAAGTGGTATGAAATAACTAGGGGATGCTCTCCCATCTTTTAAACCCCAAATTAGGTATGACCACAGTTTTGCCCATCACTTTCTGGCTTAGAGCTCTGCCAATTGCCTCATCCTCTGTTTCAGAAAAGAGGTAGAACCTATTTTTTCCCAGCAAAATACTTCCAACCAATCATTGACCAGCTAAAGTGGAGGTAGGATTTGGGGATGATTCCCAATTTTTTCCTCCTTGCCACTCAAGCTTTTGTCTACTTGCTTTTAATTTTTCCCCCAATGAAGGTGATGGTACATTTTCCCCCTTGCTTTTTCCTCTGAGAAACATGAGACACTTTTCACTTGTCCATTTTCCCAGTATGAATGTAATCCCAGATTATTATTATAATTATCATAAAACAGTACACTGAATCTCATTTTGTTAGTCTTATGTTTGGCTGCAGAACCATTAAAGTTAAATGTCCCTTGTGTAATTTTCTCTGGTTGAGTTCACCTCCATTAGAAGAGATTAAAATAAGTTGTGTTTAGTTAAACACCCTTTTCTCCTGAGTAATTGAGAGCAACAATGTGTGATAGAAATCATGTAATTGCTCTGCTATAATCCTTTTGCTCTCATAAAATGCTAAGTACTCAATGAATGTTCAGTGAACAGAGATGTTATGTTCAATTCCAAAGAAGAAAATAAGGGACATTGGTGTAATACAAGATATTGGAAGGCAGAAAGGAATATTTCAGTTTACCTAGATATTTAAAAATCTTCTTAAGAGGAGCTAAGTGGCCTGGTAGGTAATGAATGGTCCCTTCAATCAGGAGGATCTGAGTTCAAATTTGATCTTGGCCTCCAAAAAAATAAAAAGTATTCTTAATACCAGCAAAGATGATGAATGAGTTTGGAGTCAGGAAGACCTAAGTTAAAAAAAATCCCTAGACAATTACTTTTTATGTGACTGGGCAAGTCTCTTAACATTTTTGAGCCTCTATTGTAAAATGAGAGGCCAGACTCAACAGTTTATAAGTTTCTTTCTGACTCTAAATCTATAATCTTAGGATTATAGCACTATGTGAATGATTAGCTTTTAGTTGCTTCTCATAAATATAAATATATTGTGGAAAATTGGAAATATGGTTTAATTGTTTCTTCTAAAATTAACTCATTTATGCATTAAAAAAAAGCATCAGCTGTGTACAAAGAATACTCTACTGGGCAAGATAAAAAATTTACATGACAATGTTTGCAGTAGTAATAATAGAAACAATAACTACAACACCTGACACTTAAGATCATGAGATCATATATTTCAAGTTGAAAGAGATAATAGACATTTTATAGTCCTACTTTATAATTTCATAGATGGGGAGCTAAGATCCAGGGAGATGAAATGTCATATAAGTAGTAACAGGCACAGATGTGATTGCAAGGCATTCTATATAAATCATCTCATTTGAGTCCCACAACAACTGATAGATCAGTTGAGGGAGATACTACAGATTCTGATTTATTTTGTTTTTGATTTTCATTTTAATCTAGACTTGTGATTTCATTAAAGTTCTGATTAGGCAGCTCTTCTATTCTGCAGATCAGGAATTCCTGAGTTAATTTTTATTCTTAGAGAGTCATCTAGAACACTGAGAGGACTAGCTCAGGATCACAGTCACACAACCAATATGTGTTAGTGGTAGAATTTGAATCCAGGCAGGGACCAATCTTCTATCTGCTATGCCTAATGTCCTAAGCTTTAAAAACAGGAGTTGAATTAGATGACTTTCAAAGTGCCTTCCAGTTCTAAATCTTATTCTAATAGTAAATAGAAATAGGACTTGTTTTGTTAGACAAAAACACTGATTCCTCTTCTTCTCTGGCCACTACCATGGTGTGGGATGAATCTTGCTTTTTCTATTCTCCTCATTTAAGAGAAGGGGAAACTAGGACTTTCAGAGATTTTGACATATGCAGTAAGTTTAAAAGTAGAATCTGATGCAAATTTTCTTTAATCAGATTCAATACTCTATTCATTAGGACATACTGACTCATAATTATATAATATACATGTTATAATATGTACTTTACTAATATATATGTTAAAACACTTCCTACTATATATGTATATATGTACATATGTAATATATTATGTGCATTACATATATTTATATATTCTGAGAAATAAGTTAGTTCTTTTTATGTGATTCATAGTGGCATAGAGCCCTGTCAAAAAAAATTAACATCCCAGAAAATTTCAGTTGTTTTTCAGTTGTGTCTGACTCTTTGTGATCTTATTTTTCTTTCTTTCTTTCTTTCTTTCTTTCTTTCTTTCTTTCTTTCTTTCTTTCTTTCTTTCTTTCTTTCTTTCTTTCTTTCTTTTATGAAGATACTGGAATAGATTGCTTTACTTTTCTAGTTAATTTTACAGATAAGGAATCTGGGATAAATAGTGTTAAGTGACTTGCTCAGGGTTAACATAATAAGTGTTTGAGCTAGATTTGAACTCAGAATTTTCTGGTTTTAAGCCCAGTATTCTATCCACCGGGTCTCCTAATCACCCTTATAGGAAAATATCAAAATATAATGAAAAGTCTATGACTGACTAGATCTTGAGGTAAAAATATTTGCTTTCTCTTCCTGGGATGACCCCTCATTGACAGTGTTGTGAAGTAGAGAGAATTCTTACTCCAAAGTAAGAGAATGTATTCAAACCCTACCTCTGATACCTACTACCTGTGTGACATTGGACAGGTCCCTTACATAATGCCTCAGTTTCTTCATCTTTAAAATAAGAAGGTTGAAGTGGATAGCTATTCAGGTTCCTTTCAGCTCTAAATCTTTCATCCAAATGAGGTCATTAGAAGGTTAAAATGAGGAAGGATACCTTGCTATGAATTTGCTTGTGTCCAATGTGTTGGGAGTGAACTGTGGATTTTTCTCTGCTGCGCTGTCAATCTGGCCTTTTTAGGTGAATTTAATGCTCATGGTTTTCATTACACTTCTAGTTCCTTGTTCCCCCATAAAACCCATCTTGGTCTGTCTCAACCAATGTGGTCTGAATGCCATCCAACATTTTACTAATATTTACCACAGCTAAACTCAGTATTGCTTGATAAGTCAAATTTGTTGTAAATCACTTCCAGTTGTATAAATACATTATTTATTCACAATTCTCATATTGGAAGAGAACTCAGTGCTCAAAATGATGCAGGAATAAAATGAATCCATTTGCTAGTGTGATTACCTGGGAGGGAAACTGGACCATTATGATGGTTTTGAGCAAAGAAAAAGCAAAATATTGAAAATGAAACTTATGGAAAGATAGCAACTTTTGACAGTTACAAAAATATATATTAATCTAAATTCTACTTCATTTGATTGTGATAAGTTCCATTTTCTCTTCAATTTCTTGCTTCTAGAGGTCCTCATGGAAGGGTCTATGGGCAAAGGTACAGTTTAGAGCAATTGATTTAGGCCTTGGGGGCAGTAACAGAGGTATAGTGAAGGCAAAAGATAGTGATAAGCAGGTTGTTACTTTACATTCTCATGTCATTACATATTCAATGGGCTGCTGCTTAACTACTGATTTATTGAAAGTTCATGAATGAACTTAGGGATCTGTCCTAGTGTTGAAGCTGAACTCTGGTTTGGAATCAGTTTTTGGCCATGTTTTTTGCTTTGCTTCTAAAGTTTGTGAAGTGGTAGACTGGTTTTCCTCTGCTTCAGGTGAAGTTTTCCAAAGAGCCATACAAAGGGCTATATAAGAAATAAAAGTTTAATTTTCAAGAAGGGAAGGACTCTGTTGTCTCTAAGTTTGGTGTCTCCAGAGAGCAGTGTTTTATTCTTTAAATTCATTGCTTGCTTAATGAACAAGAATATACAACTATGGTGTTATTGTAAGAGCAAAATAAAAAAGAAAATAATTTAAGCAAATTTGTTGTTAAAGAGTTATCAAATTGTGTTCTGAATTAAAATTTTATGAAGCTAGAATACATTCATCTTTTTAGAAATTAAATGACTTAAGATTTTTTTTTGCAACATGAAGTGTGGTTCATAATGGCATAGCAAACTTTGAAAAGTATTGACTGTCATGCTAGTAATTGAGGTTGCAGACCATTCAAGTAACTTATATTGATGATCAACAATTTCCAAATTTTATTTACAAGTGTATGTTCTTCATAAACTGGTGAAAAAATCCTTCATTGATTCATTTTCTTGTACCTATTTGTTTTTTAAATTACCTCAGATAAATATTTTTCCATTTATTTTCTTTTAAAACATTTGATCTCTCTTTTTTTTTAGTTTAATCAGTATTTGCCAATTTATTCATCTTCCATTCTCCAAGAGTCATCCTTTAAAATAAAGAATCAAAAAAAGCAAAGCAAAGAAAAAGACAACTCAATAAAACAAATCAATTTATTGAAGCTGTATATATAAAAGGAATGGGAATTTACTATTTAGAAAACAAAACAATAATAACAAAGTAGTTGCATGACTTGACATGTTATGCCAAGCTAATCATGTCTCATTTTTTTGTCAGAGTTATGACTGGTAGGTCAAGAAACTGCTGAAGATATGGTAACTAGAGTATAGAACAGCATTAGCTAGAGCACCAGACCTGAAGTCAGGAGGACCTGAGTTCAAATCTATTCTCAGACACTTAACACTTCATAGCTGTGTGACCCTGGGCAAGTCACTTAACCCAATTGCCTCAGCAACAACAACAACAACAACAACAACAACAAAACAACCCCCCCCCCCAATCCAAAACCAAAACCAAAAAAAAAAAAAAGAAATATGGACTAGATGATAATATAGCTGTATGGATATGATATGAAATGGTTTAAAGGCTGAACACAAAGAGTAGTCACTATAATTTGGTATCAACTTGGAAGGAAGTCTCTGATAGAGTTTCTTAGAATCTGTGGTTGTCTAATTTATAAGAAATCAAGCCATTCTCCAATTAATAAATGGTGAAAGGATATGAACAGACAATTCTCAGATGAAGAAATTGAAACTATTTCAATCCATATGAAAAGATGCTCCAAATCATTATTAATCAGAGAAATGCAAATTAAGACAACTCTGAAATACCACTACACATCTGTCAGATTGGCTGGACAGGAGTGACAGGAAAAAATAATGTGGAATGTTGGAGGGGATGTGGGAAAACTGGGACATTGATACATTGTTGGTGGAATTGTGAATACATCCAGCCATTCTGGAGAGCAATTTGGAACTATGTTCAAAAAGTTATCAAACTGTCCATACCCTTTGATCCAGCAGTATTACTACTGGGATTATATCCCAGAGAGATTTTAAAGAAGGGAAACAGACCTGTATGTGCAAGAATGTTTGTGGCAGCCCTCTTTGTAGTAGCCAGAAACTGGAAACTGAGTAGATGTCCTTCAATTGAAGAATGGCTGAATAAATTCTGGTATATGAATATTATGGAATATTATTGTTCTGTAAGAAATGACCAGCAAGATAATTTCAAAAGGCCTGGAGAGACTTACATGAACTGATACTGAGTGAAATGAGCTGGACCAGGAGATCATTATACACTTCAACTACAATACTATATGATGATCAATTCTGATGGACCTGGCTATCTTCAATAATGAAATGAACTTAATCAATTCCAATAGAACAGTAATGAACTGAACTAGCTACACCCAGGGAAAGAACTCTGGGAGATGACTATGAACCACTACATAGAATTTCCAATCCCTCTATTTTTGTCTGCCTGTATTTTTGATTTCCTTCACAGGCTAATTGTACACTATTTCAAAGTCCGATTCTTTTTGTAAGCAAAATAACTGTTTGGACATGTATACATATATTATATTTAACTTATACTTAAACATGTTTCACATGTCAACCTGCCGTCTGGGGAAAGGGGTGGGGGGAAGGAGGGGAAAAGTTGGAACAAAAGATTTCACAATTGTCAATGCTGAAAAATTACTTATGTATATATCTTGTAAATAAAATGCTACAATATAATAATTTTAAAAAGGAATCTGTGTTTGATTTGTACCTTTTAAAATAAAAAAAATTAAGAATGAAGTTTATTGATATCTTTTGTCTTTACTTATCTTACTTTTCTCCTTATATCTTTCGATTCTGCCAGAGAGCCAGCTTATATAACAAAGACTTTTGGGGCAAGAAAACACATGCTAAAGAAAAAAAAAAGAAAAAACAGAAAAACAAATGAGCAAACTGAATGATATATACTCCCCAAATTTGAAAACATAAACAATTTTCCACTTTGGGAAGTTCCTACCCAAAGGAATTGGGGAAGGTGTCTTTTTACATTTCTTCTTTGGGGCCATTCTTATTTTTTGTGACTTTTCAACATTAAGTTTTGATTATATATCATTGCTGATTGCTCTTTACATTTTCATTTAAAGATAATTTAGATAAGTGCATAGATGAGATTTTTACATAAATTTTAGACAATACACCAATGGGAAAAATAGCTATCCCCAAACAAAACAAAATAAGAATTCAGAAAGCCCTAAGCAGATTAGACTATTGTTATTTAGTCATATATGACGGGAAAAAAGTCTCTTCTGGGATACAAAGAGCATAAAACTAGAAATTAATGATCATACCTCTCCTTAGATCTTACCACTTTGGAAGTACCTAAAATCAATAGATCTCAAGAACTAGCTTTGATAGCAGCAGTAAAAGTCTGAAGTTTGTGATAGTTCTCATTTGACTTGGGAGTAGAGCTCAACTTTAATATTAAAAGTCAAAAATAGGCTAAAACATGAGAAAATAATCTGAAATGAAAAATAAACTCACCATAACAGGTTGCTATGGTGACTAGAAAAATCAGTACACAAACCCAAATGAACACAATGATGTCAAAGAAGCTAAAAACAAAGTCTCAAAAAAGTGTGAATTAGATACAAGCCTAATAAAAATTCCTCAAGATCTGAAAAAAAAAAGATTAAAAAAATCATATAATAGAGATACAAGAAAACTGGTGAAAAAAAGGAAAATGCTGCAAAAAAAATGAAGAAAAGAGCACCTAAATCTTGGCAAAAGACATACAAAAATCCCATAAAGAGAAGTGATTAAATGGAAAAAAAAGATAACAAAAAAGATCATGGAGGAAAATAATTACTTAAAAAATTAGGGTAAGATAAGTTGCAGCAAATGACTGAGACACCAAGAAACATCAAAATAAAATCAAAAGAGTAAAACAATAAAGGACAAAGTGAAATATTGCATTGGGGAAAAAACCAAACAAAAACAATTGACCTGGAAAATAGATTGAAAAGAGATAATTTAAGAATTATTGGACTACCTGGAAGTCAACATAAAAAATCATGGACATCATGTTTCAAGAAATTATACAAGAAACTGCCCCAATATTCTAGAACAAGGGGCAAAATAGAAAATGAAAAACTTATTGATCATCTCCTGAAAGAAATTCCCAAATGATAACTTCCAGGAATATTATAGCCAAATTCCATAGCTACCAGATCAAGGAAGAAATATTTCAAGTAGACAGAGAAAAACAATTCAGATAACATGGAGCCACAATCAATCACATAAAAGTTAGTTGCCTCTACACTAATTGATTGAAGAGCTAGGGATATCATATTCCAGAAAGCAAAGAAGCTAGAATTATAATTAAGAATCATTAAGCCAGCAAAACTGAATATAATCCTTCAGGGGGGAAAATGGTTATTTGATGAAAGAGAGGACTTTCAGGCATGCCTGTTGAAAAAAACCAGAACTTCCCCTAGAAGAGACTGTTAAAAACCTTAAAAGAGAACTAGAAGAAAAATGGGAAAAGGAAAAAGAAGCTATGCAAGAGAGCAACAACTTCCTGAAATGTGAATTGGAAAAAGTAAAAAACTCCCATGAAGTGCAGGGAAACAGAAGTTATGAATTGGAAAAGGTAAAGAATTCCCAAGAAAGTAGGATTTGTGAATTGGAAAAAGAAAATAATTCACTAAAAAAAATTAATGAAATGGAAAAAAATTCCATAGAGCAAAACAACTAATTTAAAAACTCAATTGGACATATACAAAAAGAAATTTAAAAAGTTAATGAAGAAAATAACTCAGTAAAAATCAAAACTGAACAAATAGAAATGACTGATTCATTGAGACATCAAGAATCAGTCAAGCAAAACCAAAAAAAAAAAAAAAAGAAAGATTAGGGAAAAATGTCAAATATTTCTTGGAAAAACAACAGAATTGGAAAATAGATCTAGGAGAGAGAACCTGAGGATCATTGGACTTGCCAAAAATTATGATGAAAAAAAGAGCCTAGATACTATTTTACAGGAAATCATCAAAGAGAACTGCCCAGAAATAATAGAACCAGGAGGTAAAATAGGCGTTGAAAGAATTCATTGAACACCTTCTGAAAAAGACCCTAAAATAAAAAGTCCAAGGAATATTGGGGCCAAATTTCAGAACTATCAGACTAAAGAAAATATATTATAAGCAGCCAGGAAAAAAAAAAAAGTTCAAATACAGAAGTGCCACAATAAGGGTCATTCAAGATCTGGCTGCCTCAACATTAAAGGATTGAAGGGCCTGGGATCTGATATTCCAAAAAGCAAAAGAACTTGGAATGCAGCCAAGAATAAACTACCCAGCTAAGCTGAGCATTTTCTTTCATGGAAGAAGATGGACATTTAATGAAACAGAGGAATTCCATTTGTTCCCAAGTTAAAAACCAGATCTAAACAAAAAATTTGATCTCCAACCATAGGGCTCAAGAGAAGCAGAAAAAGGTAAAAGGAACTCTTGAGAACTGTATTTCTGTTGTGGATATACATAAAAACCACATATATAATTTGATTTTACTGATGTAAGATTAAAAAAAGAGAATTAGAAATGGAAAGGGGATAGTGTCAGGAAAAGGGAAAAGGGGAGATAAAAAGAGGGAAAATACATCACACGATGAGGCAAAGGAAACCATTCATATCTGAGGGAATTTAGAGAAGGGGAGGAACACTGTGTGAATCTTACTCTCATCAGAGTTGGCTCAAAGAGAAAATAGTTGGCATATTTGTTTTACAGAGAATCTTCTCTTACCTCATTAAAAAGTGAGAGAAGAAAATGGAAAAGGAAAAAGAGTAATAAGGGAAGGGTACAAGAAAGGGGAAGGGATTCAAAAGAAGGAGGGAGGGATCTTACAGAGGGAGAGCTGCATGACACAAGAGGGACCAATAAGTTTAATACTAGGGAAGGAGGGAAGGAAGGCAAGAAAAAGAAAAGCATAATCTGGGGATATTAGGATGGCAAGAAATACAGAATTAGTAATTTTAGCCATAAATTTGAATGGGATGAACTCTCCCATAAAGCAGAGGCGGATAGCAGATTGGATCAAAAGTCAGAACCCTACAATATGTTGTTTACAGGAAACACATTTAAAACAGGGAGATACATACAGAGTAAAAGTAAAGGGCTGGAGCAGAATATATTATGCTTTAGGTGAAGTGAAAAAAGCAGGGGTAGCCATCCTTATCTCAGATCAAGCAAAAGCAAAAATTGATCTAATTAAAAGAGATAAGGAAGGAAACTATATTTTGCTAAAGGGTACTATAGACAATGAATCTATATCAATATTAAACATACATGTACCAAGTGGTAGAGCATCTAACTTCCCAAAGGAGAAGTTAAGAGAGTTGCAAGAAGAAATAGACAGCAAAACTATAATGGTGGGAGATCTCAATCTTGCACTCTTAGAATTAGACAAATCAAACCACAAAACAAATAAGAAAGAAATTAAAGAGGTAAATAGAATATTACAAAAATTAGATATGATAGATCTTAGAGAACTGAATGGTGACAGAAAGGAGTATACATTCTTCTCAGCAGTTCATGGAACCTATACAAAAATTGACCATATATTAGGAAAAAAACCCTCAAAATTAAATGCAGGAAGGCAGAAATAGTAAATGCTTCCTTTTAAGATCATGATGCAATAAAAACTACATTCAACAAAAAGTTAGGAGTAAACAGACCAAAAAGTAATTGGAAAATAAATAATCTCATCTTAAAGAATGATTGTGTGAAGCAGCAAATTATAGACACAATTAATAATTTCACTCAAGATAATGACAATGATGAGACATTATACCAAAATTTGTGGGATGCAGCCAAAGCAGTAAAAAGGGGAAATTTTATATCTTTAAAAACTTATTTGAATAAAATAGAGAAAGAGAAGATCAATAAACTGTGCTTGCAACTTAAATAGCTAGAAAAAGACCAAATTAAAAATACCCAAATACTAAGCTTGAAATACTAAAATTAAAAGGAGAAATTAATAATATTGAAAGTCAAAAAAATATTGAATTAATAAATAAAACTAAGAGTTGATTTTATGAAAAAACCAATAAAATAGATAAATCTTTGGTAAATCTGATTAGAAAAAGGGAAGAGGAAAATCAAATTGTTAGTATTAAAAATGAAAATTGTTGGAATCCTTACTAACTGCTAAGTAATTAGAGTTGATCTAATCTTACAAGAAGTTGTTTTGGCCAGAACCTTTGGATTTGGAGACATCCGAAGGGCTCTAAGCCTCTAAACCGGCTGTCCTCTGAGAACAAACTCCAACATTTGAACTCTAACATTTGGCGCCCAACGTGGGGCAAACAGACCCCCTCAGTGGATTTCAGTGGAAAAGCTCCGATCCTGATTCAAGTGGAAAAGCTCCGATCCTGATTCAAGTGGAAAAGCTCTGATCCTGATTCAAGTGGAAAAGCCTCTGATCCTGATCCAGTGGAAAAGTCTTCTTGACCCAAAAATTAGAGTGAGTACAACAAAGAAATTTTGTTAAAAGAGTTAAAGTAGAATTTCAGCTAAGATGGGACAGATATTTAGAAAACAGCCTGTTTCTGTTCAAGGAAAATGTTTGGAGAGCATTGTCAAAGTTATGGAAAGCCAAGGTTTAATTATAAGTTTACAGCAAATCACTGAACTTTTACAAACTGTAAAGGACATATGTCCTTGTTTCTCTCTTGATAAGGAATTAGATCTAAATGAATGGAAATTGGTTGGAGAGGATCTTTGTCAATTCTATGACAAAAATGGGCCTAACTCAATAATTAATACATATAATGTAATACAATTGGCTATAAGAAGTTATTTAAGTGATAGAATGATGAAAAGGAAAGTACAGGAGGAAGAAATGCCAACTTTACTAGGTGAAAAGGAGGACGAATCAGATGAGAATGGAGTTAATTACAATTCTGAGTATGATACTTCACAGCAGGAGGAATTAGGTGATTCCACATCTCATGACCCTCCCTCCGCAATTAACCCTTCATGGGTGGAACAAGGGGGAGGGAGAGAGATAGAAACACAGTCAGCTTCTCCTGTAAAGCAGAATTTAACAAGATTAGAAAAAGCATTAATTAAAGCAAAAAATGAAGGAGAAGATCTATCTGATTTTATAAATGCATATCCTGTGATTGAAGAGCTCAACTCCTCAGGTCAAAAAGAGAGAAAATACACTCCTTTTAATTTGGGAAAAATTAAAGATTTGAAAAAGGGTTGCACTCTTTATGGGGCTACATCATCTTATGTGAAGATGTTACTGGATAATTTGTCTAATGAAATCCTAACCCCGAATGACTGGAAATCCATAAAGAAAACTTGTCTAGAACCGGGACAAAATTTATTGTGGCTTTCGGAGTTTCATGAATTATGTAGGATTCAAGCCCAACGCAATAGACAAACAGGAGCTATTGTACAAGTTGCTTTTGACCAACTAGCTGGTGAAGGTCAGTATGCAGAGAGTTCAGAACAGATTTATTATCCCATAACAGTCTATGAACAAATTTCTAAGGCTGCCATAAAAGCTTGGAATTCTCTCCTGGACAGAAAGATGGAAATAATGCTTTCACAAAAATAGAGCAAGGTCCCAATGAACCTTTTGCAGATTTTGTGGGATGTTTACAAACAGCTGTAATAAGAACCATTGGAGACAATGCAACAACAGAAATAATGACTAAACATTTGGCTAAGAAAAATGCCAATGAGGTTTGCAAAAGAATTATATGGGGGCTAGACAAAGATGCTCCTTTAGAGGAAATCATTAGATGCTGTGCCACAGTGGGCACAAATGCTTATTATGCCCAGACTATGATGAACATGGAAAGACAAGGTCCTTCTTGGCAGAGGAATTCTAGAGAAACTCGTCGATGTTTTCACTGCGGAAAAGTTGGACATTTGAGAGCTCATTGTAGATATGGAGATAGAGTGAGAAGACAGGGTGAGAGAAAACCCAAAACCCCATGTCCAAAATGTAACCGAGGCTTTCATTGGGCCTCTAAATGTATATTGACCCAGAGGAATGAGAGGCAAGGCCCAGCTCCAAAGTATCAATCAAAGGACAGGTGGGGCATGATAGCAGCTGAGGTTACACCCAGAGAGACTTTAGAAATTCAGGATTCTGATGTCATCAACCAACAGAAAAGCAATCAGGATTACAGTTGGGAAGAATACAGGCCTTTTAAGACAACAAGACAATATCCAATGCAAACAGCTCCAATGTAATTACCAGATGATGAGGAGAAATCCCAAAAGTGGTAAACAGAAGAGAATTAGATAGGTTAACTGCTTGGGGAAGAGGATCTGCTTATATTTCCACAGGTGGAAAAGGAATCAGATGGCTAACAATGAGACTGTCAAAAGAACTTTAAAATCTTCAGCTTTCAGTTCCTGAAAAACCAGCAAGAATCACTGGATTCCCTGAGATGAAAAATTGTTGATGAGACTTTTTGCAGTACTTCAGAGCTTACAGGAATTATTAGATTCCTGGCGCAAGAACTAATGAACAATGGATTCCTTATGGACTATTTCTAGGACTTATGGACATTTGTAAATTTTCAGGTCGATTTATGTTGTTACATTACTACTAGCTTGTGTTATATTACTATGTGCTTATGTATTTTAAGCAATTGCAAGAATCATTGGATTTCTTGAGATGAAAGATTGTTGATGAGACTTTTTGCAGTAGTTAAATTTTCATGTTGATTCATGTTATTTGTTACATTACCACTAGCCTGTGTTATATTGCTATGTGCTTTTGTAAATTATGTATAATGCCTCCCATATTGATGGATTTATGTATACCATGTATATCTGTTACAAAGTTCTGGCCCATATTGATGTTTTGGGCAGAACCTGAAACAAGGTACTAAGTAGAACTACCCATAATCCCTCTCTCTGGAAGGAGCATAAATAGGCCAATGGGCCAGTCGAAGAGGTTCGAGAGAGGAAGACGCTACAAGTCGAGATTTCACCGGAATGACATGAAGACTGGAGCTGGGGAGGCTGAAGAAAGCAGAGGCAGAGGCTGAAGGACCAGACCTTTGGATTTAAAGACATTTGGAGAGGGCTCTTGGAACCAAGCAGAGAGATAGGCCGCTAAGCTAACCAGGCTAGAAGAAAAAGCTCACCACATCTTGGCGCCCGAACAGGGGCTGATTCAGATCCATCTGAACTAGATCACCACATTTTGGTGCCTGAACAGGGACCGATTCAGATCCATCTGAACCCCCTATGTTTTAAAACAAAAGAAAGGGGGAGATGTTGGAATCCTTACTAACTGCTAAGTAATTAGAGTTGATCTAATCTTACAAGAAGTTGTTTTGGCCAGAACCTTTGGATTTGGAGACATCCGAAGGGCTCTAAGCCTCTAAACCGGCTGTCCTCTGAGAACAAACTCCAACATTTGAACTCTAACAGAAAATGGAGTACTTTCCACCAATGGAGAAGAAATTAGAGCAATAATAAGGAGATACTTTGCCCAACTTTATGCCAATAAATTTGATAACCTAAGTGAAATGGATGACTACCTCCACAAATATAGGCTTCCCAGACTAACAGAGGAGGAAGTAAATTGCTTAAATAGTCCCATTTCAGAAAAAAAAATAGAACAAGCTATTAATCAACTCCCCAAGAAAAAATCCCAAGGACCAGATGGATTTACATGTGAATTCTACCAAACATTTAAAGAACAATTAACCTCAATGCTATATAAGTTATTTGAAAAAATAGAGAATGGAGGAATCCTACCAAATTCCTTTTAAGACATAGACATGGTACTGATACCTAAACCAGGTAGGTTGAAAACAGAGAACGAAAATTATAGACCAATCTCCCTAATGAATATTGATGCTAAAATCTTAAATAAAATATTAGCAAAAAGATTACAGAAAATCATCCCCAGGATAATACACTATGACCAAGTATACCGGGAATACAGGGCTGGTTCAATATTAGGAAAACTATTAGCATAATTGACTATATCAATAACCAAACTAACAAAAACCATATGATCATCTCAATAGATGCAGAAAAAGCGTTTGATAAAATCCAACATCCATTTGTAATAAAAACACTTGAGAAGATAGGAATAAATGGAGTTTTCCTTAAAATACTCAGGAGCATATATTTAAATCCTTCAGGAAGCATCATATGCAATGAGGAAAAATTGGAACTTTTCCCAGTAAGATCACGCTTGGAGCAAGGTTGCCCACTATCACCATTATTATTCAATATTGTATTAGAAAGGCTAGCCTCGGCAATAAGAGTTGAGAAAGAGATTAAAGGAATTAGAGTAGGTAGTGAGGAAACCAAATTATCACTCTTTGCTGATGATATGATGGTATACTTAGAGAACCCCAGAGATTCTACTAAAAAGCTATTAGAAATAATCCACACCTTTAGCAAAGTTTCAGGCTACAAAATAAACCCACGTAAGTCATCAGCATTCTTATATATCACTAACAAAATTTAAAATTTAGTTGTTGAAAAGTTAAAGTTGCAAAGAGAAATTCCATTTAAAGTAACTACTGACAGTATAAAATATTTAAGAATCTATCTCCCAAGGGAAAATCAAAAACTATATGAGCAAAACTACAAAACTCTTTCCACACAAATAATGTCAGATCTAACCAAATGGAAAAATATTAAATGCTTTTGGATTGGCTGACCAAATATAATAAAGATGACAATACTCCCTAAATTAATCTATTTATTTAGTGTTATACCAATCAGACTCCCAAAAACTATTTTATTGACCTAGAAAAAATAACAACAAAGTTCATATAGAAAAACAAAAGGTCAAGAATTTCAAAGGAATTAATGAAAAAAAAATCAAATGAAGGTGGCTTAGCTGTACCCAATCTAAAATTATATTATAAAGCAGCGGTTACCAAAACCATTTGGTATTGGCTAAGAAATAGACTAATCGATCAATGGAATAGATTAGGTTCAAAGGACAAAACAGCCAATAAAAATGACCATATATCAAGGAAAAAAATCCTCACAACCTAATGCAGAAAAGCAAAAGTAATAAACATATCTTTTTCATACCATAATGCAATAAAACTAAATTCAGTAAGGAGTTGTGGAAAATAGGTTAAAATTAATTGGAAATTAAATTCTGAAGTATGAATGGGTCAAAGAACAAATCATAAAAACAATCAGTAATTCCATTAAACAGAATGACAACAGTGAGACAACATACTGAAATTTATGGAATTCAGCCAAAGCAGTACATACAGTAAAATTTATATCTTCAAACACATTAATAAAATAGAGAAAGAACAGATCAATGAATTAATCATGCATCTAAAAGATGAAAAAATGAACAAATTAAAAATCTCCAAGTAAACATTCAAGAAATCCTGAAAAATCAAAGGAGAGATTAATAAAGTTGAAAGAAAACCACTGAACCAATAAATAAAACTAGGATCTTGTTTAATGAGAAAAGATATGCAAAACCTTGCTTAATTTGATTAGAAAAGTAAGAAAACTAAAATACCAATATTAAAAAAGGAAAGGATGAATTCACTACCAATGAAGAGGCAATTATAAAAAGCAATTTTCCCAATTATATGCCAGTAAATCTAACAATGTAAGTGAAAAATGGATAAACCTTTATAAAAACATAAATTGCTAGATGACACAGTAAATTAAGCACAAGCCCTGAAGTCAGGAGAACCTCAATTCAAATCCGGCCTCAGACACCTAACATTTCATAGCTGTGTGACCCTCAGCAGGTCACTTAACCCCAATTGCCTCAGCAAAAGCAAACAAACAAAAAACTCATAAATTGCCCAGGTAAGTAGAAGAGTAAGAAAATATGTAAATAAATTTATTTTAGAGAAAAGGAAATTGAATTAGTAATTAATGAATCCCCCTAAGAAAAATATCCATAGAACCATGTGGATTCACAAATGAATTCTACCAAAAATTTAAAGAACAATTAATCACAAGACTTTATAAACTATTTGGAAAAATGGACAAATAAGCAAAATTCATTTTGTGACACAAATATAGTGTTCATTACTAACCAGGAAAAAGAAAAATAGAAAACTATAGACCAATTTCCCTAATGGATATTTGTGCAAAAATTTTAAATAAAATACTAACAAAGAGATTATACTAACATATTACAAAGATTATACATTATGAAAAGGTGGGATTTATCCCAGGAATGTAGGATTGGTTTAGCATAATTGACTTTATAACAAAAGTAACAAAAACATATGATTTTGTTGCTTTTGTTATATAGTCAATTATGCAAAAAAAGCAGAAAAAGCTTTTGACAACTTACAACACTTATTCCTAGTAGAAACATCAGAAAGCACGAGAATAAAATGAGCATTCCTTAAAATGATAATTAGTATCTGTCTAAAACCATCTGCAAACATCATCTGTAATTGTGATACATTAGATACCTTCCCAATAAGATCAGGGATGAAGCAAGGATGCCCATTATCACCATTATTATTCAATATTGTCCTAGAAATGCTAGCTATAGCAATAAGAGAAGAAAAAAGAAACTGAAGGAATTAGAATAGGTAATGCGGATGCAAAATTATTATGCTTTGTAGATGATGTGATGTTATACATAGAGAATCCTAGAGAATTAAGTAAAAAGAAAATTGAACTAATTAACAACTTTGGGAAAATTACAGGATATAAAATAAATCCATCAGCATTTCTATATATACCAACAAAATCTAGCAAAAGAGATAAAAAGATGAATTCCATTTAAAATAACCACAGACAACATAAAATGCTTGGAAGTC
The DNA here is from genome assembly GCF_016432865.1 of Antechinus flavipes. Taxonomy (NCBI): domain Eukaryota; kingdom Metazoa; phylum Chordata; class Mammalia; order Dasyuromorphia; family Dasyuridae; genus Antechinus; species Antechinus flavipes. The sequence continues at coordinate 308,543,035 of NC_067401.1, forward strand.
TACCCTCCAAGATAAGCGCAGGAACTATGTGAACACAGTTACAATACACTTTTCACCTAAATAAAATCAGATTTAAACAATGACAGAAATATTCACTGCTTATGCGTAGGCCAAGCCAAAGCAATAAAATTACAATTCTCCCTAAATTAATTAACTTTTAAAGTAACATACCAACCAAATTATCAAAAAATTATAGGACTAGAAAAAGTCATTATGAAATTAATCTGGAAAATCTAAAGGTAAAGAGTATCAAGGAAATCAATGAAAAAAGTGTGAAACAAAGTGGTTTAGCAATACTGGATTTCAAACTATATTATCAAGCAATGATCATCAAAACAATTTGGCATTGGCTAAAAAATAGATTGGTGAGCAAGTGGAATAGATTAGATTCACAAGGCACAGAAGTAAAATGACTATAGTAATCAAATATTTGACAAAAACAAAGATTCAAGGTTTGGGACAAGAGCTTACTATTTGACAACTATTTTTGGGAAAACTGGAAAACAGTTAGGCAGAAACTGCATATAGATCAATCGCTTCTACCATATACTGAGAAAAGATCAAATTGGGTACATGATTTTGACATAGAGGTTGATAACATAAATAAATTAGGGAAGTACAGTGTATTTTACCTGTTAGATCTATGTTCAGTGGAACTATTTATGACCAATAGAGGTCATAGAGGATGTCTAATGAGTAATTTTGATTACATTGAATTAAACAAATTTTGCAGAAACAAAATTAATATAGTCACAATGAGAGCCATTCCTACAATGAAGTAGGAAATTTGGGGGAAATTTTACAGCAAATTTCTCTGATAAAGTCCCCATTCTCAAATATATAGAGAACTGAGTCAAATTTATAAAATATGAATAATTCAATTGATAAATGGTAAAAGGATAAAAAAGTGTTTTCAGAATGCCCCAAATCACTATTGATTAGACAAATGCATATTAAAATAACTGAGGTACCACTTTATATTTATCAGATTGGCTCACATGACAGAAGAGGAAAATGAGAAATAGTGGAAGTGATATGGGATAGCCAAGACCTAAAGTATAATAGTCTATTTGTAGAGTTGTGAACTCATCTAACCATTCAGGAAAAAATTTGGTATTATGTACAAAGGGGCATAAAATTATATTATTTGACCTTGTGACCCAGCAATACTAATATTGTTTGTGTTCTGTAAGAGATAAATAAAAGAAAGAGAACATGTATGTTCAAAAATATTTATAGCATTTTTTTTTGTGGTGTCAAATAATAGGAAATGTATGGATTGTTTAACAATTGGGAAACAGCTGAACAAGTTGTGATATGTGATTGGGATAGAATACCATTATGTTATAAAAATGAATAGAATGATTTTTGACAAATTTGGGAAGACTTACATAAACTGATGCAAAGTGAACAGAATGAGGAGAAATAATATTGTATGATAGTCAACTGTGCATGACTCAGTCATTCTCAACAATACAATAATCCAAAACAATTTTGAAGGAATTATGATGAAAAATGTTATCCACCTCTAGAGAAAGAACTGATGGTATATGAATGCAGATTGAAATATGCTCTTAAAATTTTCTTTATTAATCTTATTTTTTGCATCTGTACTTTCTTTTGTAACATGGTTAGTAAAATATTTTGCATTTCTACACAACTAAAGTTATATTAAATTGCTTGCCTTTTAGAGTTGGAGAGGAGAGAGAGAAAGTGAGAATTTGGAACTCAAAATTGTAAAAAAAAAAAACACATGAATTTTGAAGGCATAAATGCTTATGTTGAAAATTTAACATTTTTCTCTTGTGAACAAACCAATTCAAGCTGGCTCTAATACATGCCTAGCCAAGATGCACTACAATAAATCTTAGAAGAGTCAAGGTCCTTTTAAGTTGGAAAGTAAAAGTTGAGATTTTAACCTGTTTAAAGTTTAAATAACTTATCAGTTATTATAGGCCAATTATTTTGCCAATTCTTAGCAGCTACACTTGTTAGCCTAGCTGAATCAGGATTCAAACTAGAGAGTGGGCCATAAGAGGGACATCATTAAAGAAAAAAAATTCACAATTTCCAATAGATTCAGCAATTCCTACTTTCTTAAGGCAGAAGTGCCAGGCACATCTGCTCTATTTTCTCACAGACCCAATGGAAGTTAGAACTCTCAACATTGTAAAACATTTTAATTAGCTGCTTACTGAATAAGTATTGAGCATAAGCAATATTTATGATCTTGTGGACTGCTTTGCTGAATGTTTAAAAAAAATGCTAGTTTTATGCAGCCTATATTGTAATGATTATGTTACAGACAGTAGCCAAAAAAAAAAAAAGGAAGTATAGAAAGAGAAGGGGAGAAGCTAAATGGAGAGACTTAAGTGAAATTTAACTAACCAAGGAAAGAAATGTGTAAAGGAAGGTGACTTGAATGAGACTTCATACAATTGTTTATTTGTCATAAACCATCTATAAGCTAAGATATAAGCTTGAGCATCAAATGAATGACAGTTGTTTTATTATTTTTTCAACATTTTTAGTTGTATTCTTAAAAAAAAAAAAACAGATGCCGTCCACATGATGCCAAACATATGGCTTTTGGTTGTGCTCTTGTGATCTGCAGTAGATTGTTGTAATGTACAGGGCAGGGGATGGGGGTGGGGAAGCCATTTACACACAGAACTGACCTGAATGTACTTCATCTGGATCTAATTTCACCCAAGCTGATGGGCTCTTCCCTCCAGCACCTTCTATTTTATCAAATGCCACATATTGTTTTTTGAAGTGGTTCATGTCGTTGTAGTGAATACCACAGATGGATTGCACACAGGACATTTGGTTGTCTGTATCTTGGCAAAGGTCAGGACTTATTGTTGTTCATGTTTGGGTGGAGGACTTATTGCATTGGTCTTCCCAAGGAAATTAATGAGTTTCAGCTGTCTTAAAGAGAATATTGTACAGGCCATGACTCACTGGATTGACAAACTTATAGATCACTATCGTTATCTGTGATCTTCAGGCAATGATATAATAGTTGCAAGTTTATTTATTTTTAATCAGTATTTAGGTCATCACCATTGCCTGATTAATAAGAAACCGAAAAAGAAAGGGAGTCCAAGGCACTGATAGTGTTTATTTGCTACTTTACAATTTAGGAATGGACAGAGATGTAATGGATTTAAGATACTATCTTGGCCAATATCTTTCTTTATAGATGAAGAAACTAAGCATCAGAGAGGTTAAGTGATTTGTTAAGCTTACAATATTAGTGTTTCCTAATTATTGTTTTACATTCTAGGACTAAACAGATTTGAAGACAGCACCCGTTTTTTCTCCCCATTGCTTCTGGTGGTTTTTCTTCTCCAGACTAACCATTCATCTACCTAAATGGGATACAATCCATGAAAGTAAGTAATAACTTTGGTTTATGACTTGTTTTATACCTTTAATATAAGTAGTCAGAAGATATGGATTTGAATTAAACTGAACTGAATTGAAATATAGATAGTTATACACATTCTCTCTTCCTGTCCTTACATTTTCTGGAGGTTAATAATGCCCAAGTCTATCATCTGGTTCTTTTATGGCGTGATCTCAAGGTCCTTCACCATTTTGCTTATTCACTTCTACATGCTCTCCAAATTCTCAATGTCCTTCTGAAGATCATAGAATCATAAAAAGGAACTTAGAGGACATTGAGTTTTCTTCATTTTCTGATGAGGAAACTGAGACGAGAGGTTAAATATTTGCCCAGGTTCACACAGCTAGTAAGTTTCTCAAGGAAGATTTAAATTAAGGTCCTTCTGAATTCCAATCTAGTCCCTTACTTACTATAGTATAATGTTTCTCATAATCCAAAATAAAGTATTTAGTCCAGGTTAAAAGAAAAAAGACAGGCAGGGGATTAAGAAACTTCCTCCCCCAACTCTTTGCCCAGAAAAATCAAGTCTTAATTCATCTAAAAAAGAGAGATTGTCAGTCCTCTCATCTTTAATGGGTAAAGCATATTTATTTTAAATTCGATCACAAAACTATTTATAGGTATGGTGAATTTTCCAAAGAAATAGATTAATCCACATGTAATGCCAAAAATGAAAGGAGCTCCAAAGTCCAGAGTAATCTTAGTAAGCATTCTCCTACCAATTCTTTAATCTTCACACTGTACAGGAAGGCCACATTCTATTTCTTTTTATTTTCCTTTTGATTCAAAGTTCTAAAAGAGTATTCAATAAAATAATGCCTTCTTGGCAAAACAATAACAACGATGATGACAACAATGACAACACAAAACACTGACAACACCAGTATTCTTTATTGAGTTCCAACTACTCCATCACTACAAAGAGCTTGGATTTTTCAAGAAAGACTTTTTTTTTAGATTTTTAGTAGTTTCTGCCTTTCCCTTAGGCTGTCCAATTGTATGTGTAACATATCAAGAAGAATACTGATAAACTGAAGAGTCTACTGAGGACAGTAACCAAGATGACAAAAAGGTCATGCCGTGTGATACAATAATATCCTTTTAGCTTCTCTTATTCAAGTTGTCATTATGTGACATTTGCATGTCTATCAAGCCTACAAGGTTAAATGAACAATGGTATCTCATTAGTGTTTCAGACATTTACTTATATCCTGTAGACTATTTCTTTAAAGATCACTTTTTCCCAGTCCAAATTGGCCCCAAATTGGCAAAATCCAATAATATAGTTCTGAAAGAAAAGTCCTGCTGTCATATACCTAGCATAATTGCAATGCCCTCTATAAGTGATAATACCAAGAATTTCTGGGAGATTTAGCCTGGAGACTTGAAGACTCATTGAAGACAAGACAGCCATCTTTTGGCATTTTTTAAGAGCCAGGATATGGAAGAGGGATAAGATTTATTCTATTTGTCCTCAAAGGACAGAAATAGGAACAGTGAGTGGAAGTTGCAAAGTGACAAAACTAGGTTCTTTTAAAAAAAATTAGCTTTTTATTGACAAAACATATGTATGAGTAATTTTTCAACATTGATCCTTGCAAAAACTTCTGTTCCAACTTTTCCCCTCCTTCCCTCCACCCCTTCCCCTAAAATGGTAGATCGTCCCATACATGTAAAATATGTTAAAGTATATGTTAAAACAATATATAAATATATATTTATACAGTTATCTTACTGCACAAGAAAAATCAGATTTAGAAAGAAGGTAGAAATAACCTGGGAAGAAAAACAAAAAATGCCAGCAAACAATAACAGAAAGAGTATAAATGCTATGTTGTGATCTACACTCATTTTTCAGTGTTCTTTCGCTGGATGTAGCTGGGTCTGTTCATTACTGATCAATTGGAACTGATTTGGATTCTTTCATTGTTGAAGATAGCCACTTCCATCAGAATTCCATATCAGAATATATCAGATGTATAATGATCTCCTGGTTCTGCTCATGTCACTTAGCATCAGTTCATGTATATCTCTCCAAGCCTCTCTGTATGCATCCTGCTGGTCATTTTTCAGAGCACAATAATATTCTATAACATTCATATACCACAATTTACTCAGCCATTCTCCAATTGATGGGCATCCATTCAATTTTCAGTTTCTAACCACTACGAAAAGGGTTGCCACAAACATTTTTGCACATACATGTCCCTTTCCCTTCTTTAACATCTCTTTGGGATATAAGCCCAGTGGTAACACTGCTGGATCAAAGGGTATGCACAGTTTGGTTACTTTTTGAATATAGTTCCAAATTGCTCTCTAGAATCATTGGATCCATGCACAACTCACCAACAATGCATCAGTGTCCCACTTTTCCCATATCACCTCCAACATTCATCATTATTTTTTCCTGTCATCTTAGCTAACCTGAGAGGTACCTGAGTGGTATCTCAGAGTTTCTTAATTTGCATTTCTCTGATCAATAATGATTTGGAACACCTTTTCATATGAGTAGAAATAGTTTCAATTTCATCATCTGAAAATTGTCTGTTCATATCCTTTGACCATTTATCAATTGGAGAATGGCTTGATTTCTTATAAATTTGAGTCAATCTCTATATATTTTGGAAATGAGGCATTTATCAGAACCTTTAACTGTAACAATGTTTTCCCAGTTTATTGCTTCCCTTCTAATCTTTTCTGCATTAGTTTTGTTTGTACAAAAGCAAAGCTAGCTTCTGATATCAAGAAAAACTTGCTAATAAATGGAATGATGCAGAAATGGAAGAGACTTCCCTAGGAATCAATGGGCTATACTTCTTTGGAGATCTTCAGAGAAAGATCTAAAGACCTCTTTTGGTTATCTTCTAGAGCTCAGGTATTCATCGAGCTCACTGATCATAGAATTTCTTTATGTTTTTATTCCTTTCTAATACTTTCCAATCATAGAATCTGTGATTTAATTTCTTACTGCATGCAGCAGAATATGTCTTTGAAAAATGGAAAGACTAAATAATTTTTCCCTATGTCCATCCAACAGGGGCGGAGCCAAAATGGTGGAGAATAGACAGGTCTTTGCCTGAATTCTTCCTTGCTTCCCTCTGAGTCAACACCAGAATAAGTCTCTGAATGAATTTTGGAGTGACAGAACCTACAAATATTTGCAGTGCAGCAAATTTCCAGCAGAAAATACCTCAGGAAGGACCTCTGGAAAGGTCTGTATAAATTGGGTGGGGGGCAGGGAGTGGGAGAACAGCTCAGTGCAGCTGAAGAACAGGGAGGCCCAGGGTGGAGTGAACCCTCCCCCCCACCACGGTAATCTAGGGGAAAACTCTTAACCAAAACATAATAGTGTTGGCTACACTGTCCTGCTTCAGAAGCCAGTATATCAGCAGACTAGCTGTGAGACATTCAAAGCAACTACAGAAGCCAAATAATGAGTCCCTGAAATGCTAGATTAACAAGCAGGATTTGGCCATACCTACTCAGCACAGGAAGGAAGGTGGCTGCACCAGCCTCAGAGCATCTCAAAATCCCTGTTGGCCTGTAGAGGAAGCTCATGATAATCTCCTCTTTGCCCTAAGATTGGAGGTCAACCTTAAAAGTGAGCAAAAAAGCAAAAAGAGCTCTGACTATAGAAAGCTATTATGGACAGGGAAGAACAGAACCCCAACTCTGAGGAAACAAAGACAAAACACCTCTGGTTGAAACCTCAAAGGGTGATATGAGTTGGTCTCCAGTTCAAAAGGCTCTCTTGGAAGAATTCACAAAGGATCTTAAAATAAAGTTAGAAGACAAACGGGGAAAGGAAATTAGAGCTTTGAAAAAGGAAACAGAAATCACATGAAGAAAATAACTTAAAAATATACTTGATGAAATGAAAAAAATAGATATCCTGAAGAAAATCACTTCATATATCCATCCAACATAAAATGTATAGGAACATTGCAAACTTATAGCAATAAATTACTGATGTAATTTTTTCCCCCATTTTGCATTGTATGTGATTGCAAAAAGAAACCCAAATTTCTGGGCTCCTTTGTCAGGAGGTAGATGCAACTGTGATGGCCATTGTTATTTTGTTCATTATTCTTTTAATTTTCTCCTTAAGTTATCTTTGGATGATTTTTGAAAATTTCAGTCTTTCACTATTTAAAATTTTTTTTATCTATTCATTTTTTTTTTTTTTTGCTGAGGCAATCAGGATTAAGTGACTTGCCCCCAGGGTCACACAGTTAGGAAGTGTTAAGTGTCTGAGGCCAGATTTGAACTCAGGTCCTCCTGATTTCAGGGCTGGTGCTTTATACATTGCACTACCTGGCTACTCTATTTTTTTTTTTTTTTAACAAGCATAACTTTCTACTATTCTCCTGCCTAAGGTTAAAAACAAGATTATATTGCAAACCATCGATATCTATGATGGTGATATCTTTTGGTAAATAGGTTAAATGCTTTCTGTCTAATGTGGTTTTTAGTCTTTTTTTCATCTCCTTGTTATGTCAGTTAATTTAGAACAGTTCAACCCTAGGAAATGGTAATAGTTTGTATCAATGTCTGTTATATTATCTGTTTCCTACTATTCTAATTAATTGCTTATTTAGGTACGTGATGTTGTAGTTCCTTGAATTGTACATTGCATCTTTTTCTCAATACTTCTGGTCGTAGAATACTGGGTTTGAAATCTACACTTTGTAAATTGTAAAGAGTTTTATATATGTGTGTGTGTGTATGTATATATATACATATACATGTATATATATATGTATGTATGTATATATATATATTTATATATGTTAGCATCATTATTTTTTAGGAGCATCTAAGTAGTAGGATTACTTAAAGCATAAATACTTGCAGTTACAAAAATCAGTGTTCTTACTTAACCTCAGCTATGTATACTTAGTTCATTGCTATTTTGTTATGGAGACGTGAGCACATTAAGTATTCTTTCCCATGTGTTTGGTATTTAAATTGGAAGATTATTTTCAACTTTTCTTGGATAAACAAAACAGTAAAATAAAAAGTCTCAACCTGAATAGGGATTTTCCGGTACTCAACTCCCAAATCTTGAGTACTATGTTTAAAAATTAAGCAGTTGGCATTTCTTGTGAGTGCTAAAATTAAAATTTGCTGAATCTGCAAAACTTTACACTCTTTCTGAGGTTTTCATGGCTACTGTAACTAAACATATTAGACACAGGAGGAACTGTGGCATTAAAAAGATTTTTGGAATCCCAGCAAATATGAAAAATTTATATTTGCCTCATGTCTCAGTGAGCTTTATTTTTTATAAGTAAATGGATTATAGAATGGTAGTGAATGATCTAGTATCAATACAGCTGTTTAAAAATCTGAATATGTCTTTCATTCTGTGGAATTGTTTTCTTTTGAATTCAATAATAAGAACTCTGGTCAATACTGCACCTCAAAACCAGAACAGCCATTGCAAAAGCCATTGAAAGAAATGCAGATGAACTGTGGAATCATAGAGATTGAAGAGAATGCCATAGGTCATCTGTTTTGAGCTTTAGGACTCAATGTAAGCCATCCCTGGGTGACTATTGGGTGACTATTGACAAAGTGTCCCCAGGATGAAATATTTTTATTGGGAAACTGGGTCCTCAAAGTATTAAATGATAAAGTTATTTGCTTTGTATCATATTTCAGTACCCCTTGAATTATACAATGTTTCTTTATATCTAACTTCAGATTTATTTCTGAAGATTTTATCTTGTTTCCTCTTTTTTCCCAGTGAAGATGAAACATAGCTGATTGCAATTTTATATTATATTTCAAGACAATAATGAACTTTCCTATGAGTCTTTTCATATTATACACACATACACACAAAAATACACACACACACACACACACACACACACACACACACACATATATATATATATATTGTTTTCAGAAGACTTGAATTTGAGTCCTGATTGTCATTTAGCTTAAGTCACTTCAGCCAAGTTAATGAATCTTTCTAAGGATACAGTTTCTTCATCTGTAAAATGAGTGATATGGGCAAGATAAGGTATTTTCTAGCTTTAATTCTATGGTCTTTTAGCCTTTCTTCTAAAATGGAATCTATATGTTAACTTCCTTGATCCCTTTCTGTTATGGGCCAGAACTTGAAACAAGGTACTAACTCACTGGAATTGATAGAAACAATGCTTATGTACTTAAGTTCACACCTTTAAGAATTCACACATTAGTTCACACATTAGTATTCAAGATTCACAAGTCAGGATTCAGTTGGGAGATTCACAAGTCTGGGAGATTCACAAGTCAGGAACCCACAATCCCACTCTCTGAGAAGGAGTCAATCTTTGAGTTCATACCTTTAAGAGATCATCTATAAGAAGCTTTTGGAGCCTCAGCAAGGAGTCAGTTGAGGAGACTGAGAAGCCAGAAACTGCAGTTGGGCAAAACTAGGGATTTGGAAGAAGAGAGGCTGAAGCTGGAAGAGGCAAAGGACTAGCAACAAGAGCTCTCAGAACCAAAGAGGGAGATAAGCTTCTAAGAAAACTAACCAGGCAATAAAGGATCTGAACTTTTAACAGCTGACTGCATTTGAGGTGAGTAATAATCACTTGAACTGAAACGAAGGCTGCCTCGAGAAGCCCCACATGAAATCTGCTTCCAGAGAATGATTATATTTCAGAGAAGAGAACGCTACACCTTTCTAATTTATATTTCCCTTCCTTCACTCTTTCTCCCCACCTCCTTTGCAGTTTGATTGATTTGATAAACCAATTGTCTATCAAGAAAAGTAACATTATTTTATTTATACTAAAGTTCATACTAATATATATATTATATATATAATATATCTATTTATAGCTTATATTTGCTATCAAATTTAACTTATGGAAGTGAAGCTCTAAATTGTATTTAAACACATTTTGTTGATAGATCTGGAAAAATATAAATATATAAAAAATATAAATATAAATTAAATGACAAAGATAAAAAAGTGAACTCTCTTTAAAGAAGTCTATCTTTATTTGAATAGTATAGTAATTGTATAGTAATCTATATTTCATATGGTATTTCTTCATAATAGTCTACTTATATTTTTCCTTTCAAAGAGATACTGGCAAATATTAAGTGTATTCAAATCATTATAGCATTTGAGATCATGACATTAAATAGAGCTCATTAATAAAGCAAATGATAAATAACAAAGGAGTAGATATTATCAACTACACTAGGGTGATTTAAAAAATTTAAACGTATTATCCTATGTAAGTTCAGTCATTTTAAAATGTTCATGCTTTGTGTTTTTACATATTTTTATATATATATCTGACAGCACAGGCAATATTTCTTGCTTGTAGTCTACCATCTCTTCAACAAAGGGAAAGTGATACATTTTCTTTATTGTTTTCCAGGACCCACTTAAAGAGTTACAATTATGTTGTGTACAATTTTATATATTTTTTTCTGTTTATGTTGGTATAGCCATTATATAGTTTTTTCTAGCTTTGCCTATTTCATTCTGTAAATCTTTCTTTTGTTCTAGTTTTTTTTTCATTTTTATATTGTTATGAATTCATGTGACATAATTTTTCTAATTTATATTATAATTATTATAATTTGCCTAATGTGACATAATTACTCCCATTGCTAAGTACATATTTTGTTTCATATTCTTTTCAAAACCTCAAGAAGTGATGCAATGAGAACATTGATACAACTAAGTTGTGAACTGATCCAAACATTCTGAAGCACAATTTGGAACTATTCCCAAAGAGCTATTAAATTGTACATGTCCTTTGATTCAGCAGCATCTCTACTGGGCCTATATCCCAAAGATATCACAAAGTGCTTTAAAAAGTGAAAGAACCCACAGGTACAAAAATGTTTGTAGTAGCCCTTTTTGTAATGGCAAGAAATAGGAAATTGAGTGGATGCTCATCAGTTGGGATGACTGAATAAGTTATGGAATATGAATGTTATGGAATATTATTGTTCTACAAGAAACAATCAGCAGGATAATTTCAGAAAGGCCTGGAGAGATTTATATAAACTGATGCTAAGTGAAGTAGGTAAAGGCTAGAGAACATTGTACACAGCAACAAAAAGATTGTGTGATAATCAACTATGAAGAATTTGGCTCTTTTCAAGAATGAGATGATTCAGGTCAATTCCAATAGACTTGTGATGGAGAGAGCCATCTGCATCCAAAAAGAGGACTATAGGGACAGCATGTGGATCACAACATAGTATTTACACCTTTTTGTGCTTGTTCACTTGCTTTTTTCTTTCTTATTTTTTGTTTTGATCTAATTTTTTTTTGAAGCTTGATAAATTGGGAAATATTTATGGAAAAACTGTAAATGTTTAACGTATATAGAATTGCTTGCTGGCTAGAAGAAGGGTTAGGAGGAAAGAAGGAAGAAAAATTTGGAACACAATGTTTTGCAAGGGTTATGGTTGAAAATTAGCTTTGCATATATATTTCCTTTTTATTTGTTTATTTGATTTTAAGGATTCTTAGCACATAATCTTTTTTTAATTGCAAAGCCAATATTTATTGATCCTTAATGCAATAACACACAAAAAAAATAAAAAATGAACTATTTCAGCTAATATAACCCTTTTTCACATTATTGCTGTTTCAGTGTAATTATTATTATTATATTTTACTTTTTAAATTTATTTTTTATTTTTTCTATTATTTATCCATCCATCCATTTATTTAAAACTTTTAATTTATAATTGAATTTATTATTTATAATTTATAAATTTATAATTTATTTATATTTACAATTTATTTGTAATTAATATATAATTGTATAGAATATGTCATTCTATATATATATTCTAAATATTCTAAATATAAATTCTAAATATAAATTATTTATAATTTATAAATTTATAATTTATTTATATTTACAATTTATTTGTAATTAATATATAATTGTATAGAATATGTCATTCTATATAGAATATGTTAATTAATATATTTATTTATAATTAATATACAAAATATAATTATGCCTATATAATTAATTAATATAATTATATTATATATAATATAATATAATTATATCATATGCATATAATGTGTTATATATTATATTACACAATTATGTATAATATATAATATATAACATATAGTGTATATTATTAATGTATAATATTAATTTAAAACATATGGATGGGAAAATTTTAACATTGTCACTTGCAAAGCCTTGTGTTTCAAATTTTCCTTTCCTTCCCCTCAGGGCCTCCTCTAGATGGCAGGCAATCCAATACATGTTAAATATGTTAAAATATATGATAAACCACACACACACACACACACATACACACACACATTTATACAGTTATCTTGCTGCACAAAAAAAGTCCGAACAAGAAGGAAAAAAAAATTGAGAAAGAAAACAAAATTCAAGCTAGCAACAATAGAAAGAATAAAAATGCTATGTTATGCTCCACACTCAGTTCCCACAGTCTTCTCTCTGGGTGCAGATGGTTCTCTTCATCACTAGATTATTGGAACTAATCTGAATCATCTTATTGTTGGAAAGAGCCATGTCCATCAGAATTGATCATTGTATAATTTTGTTGATGTCATGTACAATGCTCTTCTGGTTCTGCTCATTTCACTTAGCATCAGTTCATGTAAATCTCCCTAGGGCCTCTCGAAAATCATCCTGCTGATCATTTCTTATAGAACAATAATATTCCCCATAACATTCATATACCATAACTCATTCAGCCATTCTCCAAGTGATGGGGATCCACTCAGTTTCCAGTTTCTTGCCACTACAAAAAGAGCTGCCAAAAACATTTTTGCACATATGGATCCCTTACCTTCTTTTAAGATCTCTTTGTGATATAAGCCCAGTAAAAACACTGCTGAATCACAGGATATATACAGTTTGATAACTTTTTGAGCATAGTTCCAAATTTCTCTTCAGAATGGCTGGATCCTCTCACAATTCCACTAACAATGTCTTGGGAATTTCTCAATTAGTGGGAAAAATCTAGTTTTCCCATATCTTCTCCAACATTCATCATTATCTTTTCCTGCCATCTTAGCCAATCTCAGAGCTGTATAGTGGTATCTCAGAGCTATTTTAATTTGCATGTCTCTGATCAAGAATGATTTAGAGCAACTTTTCATATGACTGGAAATGTTTTTAATTTCTTCATCTGAAAATTGTTTATATCCTTTACCACTTTTCAATTGGAGAATGGCTTGAATTCTTATACATTTGACTCAATTCTCTATATATTTTCGATATGAGGCCTTTATCAGAACCCTTAAATGTAAAAATGTTTTCCCAATTTATTGCTTCCCTTCTACTCTTGTCTGCATTAGTTTCATTGGTACAAAAACTTTTCAACTTAATATAATCAATATTATCCATCTTGCATTCAATAATGAGTTCTAGTTCTTCAGTCACAAATTCCTTCTTCACAGATTTGAGAAGTTATCCTATATTCTTCTAATTTGCTTATAGTTTCTTCTTTATGTCTACCCATGTTGACCTTATCTTGGTATATGGTGTTAAGTGTGGTTCAATGCTTAGTTTCTGTCATACTAATTTCCAATTTTTCAAGCAATTTTTGTCAAATAATGAATTCTTATCCCCAAATCTGGGGTCTTTGGGTTTATCAAACACTAGATTTATATAGTTGTTGAATATTTTGTCCTGTGAATCTAACCTATTCCATTGATCAACTACTCTCTTTCTTACTAGTACCAAATGGTTTTGATGACCGCTGCTTTATAATATAGTTTTAGGTCTAATACAGCTAGGACACCGTCGATGATATATATATATTCATTAATTCCCTTGAAATTCTTGACCTTTTGTTTTTTCCAGATGAACTTTGTTATTATTTTTCCTAGAACTGTTAAATAATTTCTTGGGAGTTTGATTGGTATGACACTAAATAAGTAGATTAATTTAGGTGGTATTGTCATTTTTATTATATTTGCTCGGGCCTACCCATGAGCATTTGATATTTTTCCAGATCTGACTTTATTTTGTCAAAAGTATTCTGTAGTTGTGTTCATATAGTTCCTGACTTTCTCTTGGCAGGTAGACTCCCAAATGTTTTATGTTATCAAGTTATTTTAAATGAAATTTAAATTGTTGGACTTTGTTGGTAATATATAAAAAGGCTTATAATTTCTGTGTATTTATTTCATATCCTGCAATTTTACTAAAGTTGTGAATTGTTTCTAGTAGTTTTTCAATTGATTCTCTAAGTATACCATCATATCATCTGTAAAGAGTGATAATTTGGTTTTCTCATTACCTTCTCTAATTCCTTTAATCTTATTTTCTTCTCTTATTGCTGAAACTAACATTTCTAATACAATATTGAATAATAATGATGATAGTAGGTAACCTTGTTTCACCCCTGATGGTTCTTGTTTGTCCCCATTACATACAATGCTTGCTGATGGTTTTAAATAGATACTACTGATCATTTTAAGGAAAAGTGCATTTATTCCTGTATTTTTTAGTGTTTTAAATAGGAATGGGTGATGGATTTTTATCAAATACCTTTTCTTTATCTATTGAGATAATCATTTGATTTTTGTTAGTTTGGTTAATGATATAATTATTTAAGGCTAATAGTTTTCCTAATATTGAACCAGCTCTGCATTCCTGGTATAAATCCTATATGGTCATTGTGTATTACCTTGGGGATGACTTTCTGTAATATCTTTAATAATATTTTATTTAAGCTTTTTGCGTCAATATTCATTAGGGAACTTGGTCTATAATTTTCTTTCTCTTTTTCATCCTACTTAATTTAGGCATCATATCTGTGTCATAAAAGGAATTTGGTAGGAGTCCTTATTTCCCTATTTTAAAAAATAGTTTATATAGTATCGGAATGAATTTTTCTTTAAATGTTTGGTAAAATCCACATGTAAATCTATCTGGTCCTGGAGATTTTTTCTTAGGGAATTGATTAATAGCCTTTTCTATTTCTTTTTCTAAAATGGGATTATTTAAATAATTTTCCTTCTATTAACTTGGGCAATCTATATTTTTGTAGATATTCCTCCATTTCACTTAGATTATCAAATTTATTGACATGTATATGGTTAGGCAAAATAACTCCTAATTATTGCTCTATTTTCCTCTTTATTGCGGAAAGTTCTCCCTTTTCATTTTTGAGATTAACAATTTGATTTTCTTTTCCCTTTTCTAGTCAAATTAACTAAAGGTTTATCTATTTTGGTTTTTTCCCACAAAACCAACTCAGTTTTATTTATTAATTCAATAGTTTTCTTACTTTCAGTTTTATTAATCTCCTCTTTTATTTTCAGAATTTAAAATTTGGTATTTAATTGAGGGCTTTTATTTTGTTATTTTTCTAGTTTTTTTTAGTTGTAAGTCCAATTCATTGATCTTTTCTTTCTCTATTTATGCAAGAAACCATCTAGAGATATAAAATTTCCCCTAATAATCATTTTGGCTGGTATGTTGTCTCAATATTGTTATTGTTTTGGATGAAGTTTTTGATTGTGTCTATGATTTGTTGTTTCATCCATTCATTCTTTAGGATTGGATTATTTAGTTTTCAATTAATTTTTGTTTTATTTTCCCCTGGACTTTTATTGCATGAATTTTTTATTGCATCATTATCTGAAAAAAAAAAAAGCATTTACTACTTCTGCCTTTCAGCAGTTTTTTATTTTGAGGTTTTTATATAGTCAGTTTCCATGAACTGGTGAGAAGAAAGTATACTCCTTTGTGTCTCCATTCAATTTTCTCCAAAGAACTATCATATCTAAATTTTCTAAAATTCTATTTGCTTCCTTAACATCTTTCTTATTTATTTTGTGGTTGGATTTATCTAGCTCAGAGAGAGTGAGATTGAAATCCCCCACTAGTATAATTTTGCTGTCTATTTCTTCTTGAAACTCCTTTAACTTCTCCTCTAAGAATTTGGATGCTAAACCACTTATTGCATATATGTTTAGTATTGATATTGCTTCAGTATCTATGGTACCCTTTAGCAAGATATAGTTTCCTTCCTTGTCTCATTTAATTAGATTTATTTTTGCTTTTGCTTGATCTGAGATCAGGATGGCTACCCCTGTTTTTTTTTTTTTTTTAACTTTACCTGAAGCCTAGTAAATTCTGCTCCAACTTTGTATGTATTTTGAAAATAAAAAAAGCTATTATTTAAAAAAGAAGTGATGCAATGGGTATATTTTAGTATATTCAAACTCTTTTCCTTTGACTTTCTTTGGACATATGGCTAGTGATGGGACCTCTGGGTCAAAAGTTATAGACTTTTTTACCCTATAATTTCAAATTTCATTTCATATTTTTGGGCTAATTCATAGTTTCACTTAAAATAAAGTGAGCTTTTCTGCCACCTTCCCAACATTGGCCATTTACATTTATTCATCTGTTGAATGTTAGGTGAAACTGAAAATTATTTTAATCATTTTAGATAATTTTTATGGCTAGTAATAGTTCGTGATTTTTTAAAAAAGAGATTTATTTATTTATATCAATTGGTCATTTATCCATTAGAGAATGTCTCTAGTTCTTAGATGTTTGTGCTAGCTCATTATATCTTTTGTATAACATATCCTTCACAAAGATTTTTATGCACAATATTTTTGAATTTCATGTAACCAAAATTATTTTGTCTTTTGTAATCCTTTCTTTTTTTGCATAAAATTTATCTCTTTAGACACAGATCTATAGGATAGCAAAATCTATCTTCTTGCCATTGTTAAATAATGTGTCCTTTTCTATTTAATTATTAATTTGGAATTTATCATGGCATGTGGCGCAATATTCTGTTTTAAAGTTTTTTTGACAAACTATTTTCTAGTTCTTCCATTAACTCTTGTCCTTCTTCAAGGTATTTATGAAATGCTGAATTATTGATATTAATAGCTTCTGACCCTTGTTTAAATATAGTCCTTTCCATTGATCTGTATTTCTATTTTTACCAATACTAATTCATTTACTTATTTTTAATTGATTATCTGTTTTTTTAAAAAAAAGTCACATGCATTTTAGAATGTATCTCTCTCTTCCCACCTCCCATATTCTGTATAGTGAACCTCCCTTATAACAAAACATAAAAAAGAGAAGTTTTTTTGTATAAGCTCTGCAAAATCAGAATATATATTAACTAATTCTGACTATAGATAATGTCTAGAAAAGTAATTTTATTTGAACTATTAAAAGGAGCAGTTTTTCATGTGCTGTGAGTATTCAGATAGAAGGTGAACATTTAGATGGGAGAGAGGAACTGATGTGGTTTCAAAATCTTAGGGAGTTATTTAATTTTTGTCTTGCTACTGGATTCTGGAGGAAAGCGACTGAAACTGATGACTTGCTGCAACTCTGCATCACTAAATTCAATTCATGTAGAAGTCAAGACATCACCCTATAAATCATTGATCCTTTTCAGAAATAAAGCAAAACCCTCTATCATCACTCTTTAATTGAGGTGTATAATCAACACACACACACACACACACACACACACACACAGAAGATAATATAACATAGGGAGAGAAAAGTCACAGGCAAAATAAACTATTTGACACTGAAGGATGGACAGAAGGGGAAGAGGGAAAGAAACAAATAAGGATCTCAAGTGATGTCATAGATTGTCTCAAACAATTGGGGAGTAGATGACAAATTTATAGTTAATGAATGCAATAGAATATTATTGTGTGTTACAAAATGAGGAGAGAGGTTATTTTAGAGAATTTTGAATAGAATGAACTGACAATAAAATGACAAAAATGAGAACAACAATTTATACAAGTACTGTGCAACATTGTAAAGAAATACAGCTTGTGAAAACTTCAGAAATCTGATTTTTTAAAAATGGCCCAGAATGTCTTCATCTATGACGAAACATATTTTCCACTTACTGAGCACAAGGCACAGAGACATACATTTTTGGACATGACCACTGTATGAATTCATTTTGCTTGACTAATTTTTTTTTGTTGTTGTTATAAGGGCATTTTATCTCCATTAATTTGGGGAGATGAGAGATAGGGAAAGTGGTGAATTAACAAGAGTGATGTTCCTTTTCCAAAGGAATGTCATTAAAATATTTTCAAAAGAACTGATGCTCAGAGGGAAGAACAGACAAGCAGGATAGTTTTGAAAATGTATGGAATGCATTATGGACTTTTAAAAATTAAGTAGTATAAAATAAGTTCATAATTTCAGAAATATCTTTATTTTCTACATCTAATTTTCTATAATGTGGATTTTTTGTATTTTAATTCAAATTAAAATTAAATAAAAGTTAAAAAAATAACAATGAATACAGCTTAAGAAGGAAATCAATTGGGAATAAAATATTTGCATCAAACACTCTCCCGCCCCCGCCCCCCCCAACCAGAAATACTAGGAAATATAACAAATATATAAGTCCCAAGTAACAGTCTCTTTGGATAGTCAAAGAACATGAACAAAAAGTTCATGTTCTTTAAGTTTGGAACTTAAAACTTACCTGATAAAATGTTCATCTGATTTGCATATAAAGAAAATATTAGACAAGGAAATTAAATGATTTGCTTGAGACCACTCATATACTTTCACAGAAAGAATTTGAACAAAAGAGTTCTTTTGTATCTAATTGCCATTCCTTCAAAGGAAAAATTGATTAGCTATCAAATAGAAGATTGTTGCAAATTACTGATGAAAGAAAAGCAAAACAAAAGAGTTCTGAAATATCATCCTACTTCCAGAAAATTTGTAAAGATGATAAAAGATAGAAATAGTAATAGTAATATTGATAATTATAATGATTCAAGTTGTCATTGAACAGGAGATAACAACCTTCCTATCCATCTCTTCTGTGCAGAATATGAGTCTGAAAAATTGGGTATTATGAGAGTATTACCTTTTGTTTTTTATATCATATTTTCTTTTATTTTTTAATGTTTTGATTACTTTCTAATATTTATTGTTGGCTTATGAAGTCTTTGATTTCTCTTATTTCCATTCTAATTTTGAGCTTTCTTATTTAGTATGTTTCACTGACCTATTTTTCTACTTTTTAATCCTATGAAATAATTTTTGATGATTATATTTTTTAATACAATTTGAACACTAGAACTGGGATCCTTCCCTAATTCTTGCTATTTTTCATTATTTCCTCTCAAGATTCTAGATATTTTCTTTCTCCACATGAATTTATTATTTAGTTTAGACTTATAAATTATTCTCTTTAAGAGTTTGATATAATGCTAAACCTCAAAATTAATTTTTGTGGTACTATCACTTTTAACCCTGAATTATTTAATTCATTTAAAATTCTATAAAGAATATTTTGTAATTTATATGTATTATATAGTATTATGTAATTTAATATAATGTAATATACTTTTAGTATGCTTGGTAAGTTGACTTTGAAATGTATATTTCTTGATGGTGTTTAGTCAAATATTTATTTCTATTGTTTTTCATTTTGCTATAGGAAAATGCTGACAATTTTTATTATTTTTTTTTTCTATATCCTACTTCTTTAGGGAAGCATCAAGTACTTTCCATTCATTTCTTCATTGATTCTCTGTGGTTGTCAAAGTGACTTTATTTTAGGAGTTACTATAGATAGGCTTAAATCAGTAAGGTTTCTTAAATTCAGTAAGGTTACAAATGAAACATGGTTCACAAGTAAAAATATGACTTGTTAAGTCAGTGGGAAAATATTTTTGTTTATTTGTATGATGCTGCCTCAATTCATTAAGTCTTAATTTAAGTTTCTGACATTGAATGTTACAAGGAAAACAAAAAAAAGAAAGTAAAGCTGATTAATATTTGATGACAAACAGCATTTATTAGGGGCTTAAAAGTGAAATAATAAGATCTTTTGAGGAAAGCATTGGATTTGCTATTAGAGGACTGAGGTGTAATTCTTGGTCTATTACTTACTACTATCTTTATGACAAAGTTATTACCCAATTTCTGTGGTTTTGTAAGTCCCTCACTTAGAAAATGAAGGGATTGGAGCAGATCAAAGCTTCTTAAACTGTGGTTCTGAGTGTGGGGTGCCAAAAAGTGTCAAATATCCCATCAAGATTGAATTATTTATGTAAAAATGAACAAATGCATCCATCTTATTGTTATGCAAATTTGATTTCTTGTTTAATACATAGTAAAATTATATGTATACCAAAGAATTGTCTAAATTTGTTTTTTTATGACTTACTATTAGTAGATGTTTATTTTGGAAACCTATTTTGTACACCTATATACTCAGGAATATGCAAAAATTTCTTGGGCAAAAAGGGGTTGCAAGTGGAAAAATTTTAAGAAGCTTTGGACTAGATGACTTCTATGAACCTTTCTAAGGCTACATCTATTTTTTATGATTCTATTGTATTGCAGGAAAAGATATCCTTTGCCAACTATTGTAAGGTAGTGTTTTAATGCATGGGGAAATTGAGTTTTGGACAAGTAAGATTCTAACTCAATTTCTTTGTATACCAGTCTATGTGTCTTTAGAACACAAGCAAATTTGGTTTTGCTATGTTTCAAGGCCAAACAAAAACCAGGCTTTCTTTTTTATAGGCAAATCCCTTACCCTTTCTTCACCTTAATTTCCTCATTTGTAGAATGATAATAATACCTATGTTATCTTCTTCACAAGGCTAAGAAGAGACTCTTAAGACTAAGTTAAAGCATGTGAAATACTTTTCAAATTCAAAGCATTGTATACCAATTGTTATTATTCTGTTTAGAACCATTTGAACCAAAGAGAAATAGCAGGTCATATGACGCAATTTTCAGTTTATGTTTTATTATAAATATATATATGATCAAGATCCAATTTTATTTATATGGATAGAATTAATATGGTGGTATCCTCTATAGTATATTTAGTATATAAGTAACTCTTACTTTATGAACAGACTAAAATACCTATAAAGTTTTTGTAATAGTAAACTCTATTTTTGTTTAAAATTTAAGCAATGCTATTTTAAAATAAGCAGTTTCGGAAATACTATTGGAGTGGACAAAGATATCTACACAAAATAGAATATACTTAAATAGTACCACATTCTACATCATGCTAAGAGAAGACACATTCCCAAATATTTTTCCTTGAGTTGGGTTTTGGACTGGACTTCCTTATCCATGGATGGCTTTGTTGCCAAACTACCAGACCACAAGAATTCTTCCTATACTTGAGAATGTCTTGACTGCTGCAGCGTTCTACACTGACTTTGGTTCCTTCCTACCTTTTATTTCACTACTTATAATGGTTCACAGAATATGACAGTATTGCTACAATTTTAAGCAGCATCATTGTCCAAATGAGTAAAAGTCTTACATGTTGTGGTCAGTTAGAACTCCTTTAAGTTTGGAATACAATACAACTCAACAAACATTTTTAAAATTCATAAGTAATTTCAAACAACATCTCACATCATATACCAAGATAAATAGGCACATGATTGAGACATAAAGAATGATACCACAAGAAAATTAGGAGAGCATGGAATGGTTTACCTGTCAGATCTATGTATTAGGGAAGAATTTAAAACCAACAAGATAAAAGAGAGCATTATGAAATGTAAAATGCGAAAATGTAAAAAAAAATGATTATTTAAAATTAAAAAGGTTTGCACAAGAAAAAACTGCAACTAAAATTAGAAGGAAAGCAGAAAACAAGGAAAAATTTTACAGCAATTATCTATGATAAAGGCTTCACTTGTCAAATATATAGATAACTGAGTCAAATATGTAAGAATATGAGTCATTCCCCAATTGAAAAAGTCAAAGAATATGAACAGGAAGTTTTTGGATGAAGAAATCAAAGTTACTTATAGTTATATAAAAATACTCTAACTCACTATTAATAGGGAAATGCAAATTAAAATAATTCTGAAGTATCAAATTGGCTACTATCAGAGAAAATGAAAATATGAAAAAAAAATGAAGGATGTTCAGGAAGGGTCCCTCTCACTTGATAAATTCAACCAGAAAGAAACAAGAAAGAAATTAAGGAGGCCAATATAACATTAGAAAAGTTAGATATGATAGCCCTTTGGGAAAAATTCAATGGAAACAGAAAGGAATATCCTTTTTTCTTAGCAGTATATGGCACCTACACAAAAATAGACCACATAATAGATCATAAAATCTCAAAATCAAATATTTTATTTTTTATTTATTTATCTCACCATTTATTTATTTATTTTTTTCTAGATCACAGTGCAATAAACTTAGATTCAACAAAAAGCAGTGGAAACATAGATTAAAAATTAATTGAAAAATAAATTATCTAATCCTAAAGAATGGTGTGTCCAAAGACAAATTATGGAAATAATCAATAATTTCATTAAAGAGAATGGCAACAATGAGAAAACATACAAAAATTTATGGGATGCAACCAAAGCAGCACTTAGGGAAATTTTATTTCTCTAAATTCCTATATCAACAAAATTGAAAAAAAAAAAAAACAACAGATCAGTCAACTAGAAAGATTTGAAAAAGGGCAAATTGAAAATCCTCAATTGAACATCAGATTTGAAATTCTGAAGATCACAAGTGAGATTAATAAAATTGAAGGCAAAACCAAAAATTATTGAGCTAATAAATCTAGGGATTGATTTTATGAAAAAAAAACCCACTAAGATAGGTAAACTATTGATTAACTTTATTTTTAAAAAAAGAAAGAAGAAAATCAAAAATCCAATATCAAAAATGAAAAGGATGAAATTATCACCAATGAAGAAGAAATTAAAACAGTCATTAGGAAATATCCAATTATATGCCAATAAATTTGATGATCTGAGTGAAATCAATGAATATTTACCAAAAATAAATTACCTAGACCAAACAGATCCAGAATTAAAGAGCCTAAATAACCCCATATTAGAAAAAGAAATTGACTAAGCCATTAACGAACTCGCCAGGAAAAAAATAGGCATATTAAGAAATGCTCTAAATCATATTTGGTGAGAGAATTGTAAATTAAAGCAACTCTGATGTACTACCTCATATCTATCAGATTGGCGACAAAAAAGTGATAAATATCGATATAATATGATAAATATTGAAGAAAACATGGGGAAATTGGGACAGTTAGTGAACTTGTGAACCATGTACACAGTATCAGCAACTTTGTATGAAGATCAACTTTGACTCAGCTTCCAAGCAATACAATGATCTAAGACAGATTAAGAGGAACTCATGGAAGAAGATGCAATCCATAATGAGTGATGGACTCTGAATGCAGATTGAAGCATATTTTTTTTTCCATTTTATTCCTTCTAGTTTTTTTTTTTTTTTTGTCTTTTGATTTGTTTCTTCTTTCACAACTTTAACTAATATGGAAATGTTTTCCTGATAGCACATGTATCAAACTGCCTATCATCTTCAGAAGAGGGGAGGGAGGGAAGAAGGGAAAAAAAAAAACAAATTGGAGCTCAGAATCCTGTAAACATGAGTACTGAAATTTTTTCCATATAACTGGGGAAAAATAAAATTATTTTTAAAATGAAAAATGTAATGAAAAACTGTAAACAATGTGCAATAGGAATCTACCTGCCAAGACAAATCCAGGAACTGGGTGAACACAATTATAAAATTTTTCACACAAATAAAGTCAGATCTAAACAATTGGAAACATATCAGTTGCTTATGGGTTGGCCAAGCCAATATAATAAAAATGCCAATTCTGCTTAATCTAATTTACTTATTCAGTGCCATACCAATCAAACTATCAAAAATAAAACGAAACAAAACAAAACAAAAAATTACCTGATAGAGTTAGAAAAAATAACAACAAAATTCATCTGGAAGAACAAAAGGTCAAGAATATCAAAGGAATTAATGAAAAAAACACACAAGGAGTGTGGCCTCGCAACATTGCATCATAAACTACATTATAAAACAGTAATCATCAAAACTATCTGGTACTGGCTAAGAAATAGAGCGGTGGATCAATGAAATAGACTTGGAACACAAGACAGAATGGTCACTGGCTACTAACCTAGTATTTGAGAAACTCAAAGACCCAAGTTTTTGGGATATTAACTCAACTCTGACAAAAAACTGCTTGGAAAACTGGAAAACAACAGGATACAAACTAGTTATAGATCAACATCCCCACACTATATACCAAGGTAAGATCAAAACAGGTTCATTTCTTTAGACATAAAAGGTGATACTATAAAAAATTTGTCTATGAGTGATATTTTGGTTTTACCTTCTATTCTGTATTTGTAACATGGCTTCTTTTTCAGCCTCTTTATTGACTTTATTTTTACAATAAATACCAATGAACACCCCTGATTTATGGACAGTATTGAATAATAGGATTTAGAAAGAAATTGTTATGTAGGAGTGAAACTCATTCTGTTCCTGGACCTAAAAAGAATTAGATTTATTCCTGTATTCAGGGATAAACTTGGATAAGAATATAATAACTTGGATAAGAACATCAAAGACATGAATAGTTAATTACTTATAGGTAGGATAGCATAGTGTAAGGAACACTAAACAATTAGTTAGAAGACCTAGTTTTAATACTGGTTTTCCTATTAACTTGATATGTAACCTTGTTCAAATGTTTCAGTTTCTGTGACACAATTTCCTCATTTGGCAAATGAACTTTATAATGCCTACTTGGCTATTTCACAAGTATGTTTTAAGAATAATATATCATGTTAATAATGAATTTTATGAAATGGTTTCATTATTTGAATTAATATTTGTATTGAGCTAGGACAAATTACTATATTTTATATTTTGTATTTTATAACTTTAAGTAATGTGAATTCAAATAAAAGCAATAACTACATGGGATCCATTATTTTTTATTTATTGGTGCATAGTTTTTTTTGGTGCATAGTTTATATGCACTAATGATGCAAGCAATATAATCCAATAGAGATAATCTATATTCAACTTGGACTCTGTAGCAGATTGCCTCCATGACAGTGGGGGAGAAAAAAACTTTAACAAGCATATATTTCTTACTTGATAATAACAAGAAAAAGTTCATTGTCCAAAATTTTATTTTATCTTATTTTGCAAAAGCATTGATAGGAGAGAGAGAGAAAATTCTGTGTGAATAGCTAATAGGACACTTTGACTTGAATGCTTCAGATTGTTGGAAAGGGAAAGGAACAAACTGCTTGCTATTTCTTCCAATTGTCTTTTTTCTGTTTCCCTAACAAGAGAATACTAAATATGTTGGCTATAATAAATCTGGTTACTTTTAATAAAACTTGATTTTACTGAAGCAATAATAACTTTCTAATTTTCTTCCATTACTTTTTGCCATTATTTAATTTCCTAAATTAAACTATGAACATGTAAGTGATTTTTGGAGATGGATCTTTACAAGTGGAGAAAGTCTTCAGAGATAATTGTTTAGTCTTTGGGCAATATAATCTAGTGCTGTTGTTTTCCATTCTGTGAAATCTTAAGATTGTCTTGAACTTTGGACTAGAAGTTGCTGTGATGGATGAATCTTAAGAGAAGAAAAAAATGGATCCGGAGCACTGAAATTTTAATGGAGGCTAGAGACACTGAAAAAAAGACAGGTGGCTCTGTTACTAAATTGTGTGCACCTAAGTTCCATTTTGCTGCCCATTACTTTAGCTCAGAAGGTTAGAGTAACAGACATTTCTGATAGGTACTAACTTCCTTCCTAAGAGAGCATTTATGAAGTTGACTCTTAACCTTCCATCTTCTCTCTCTTTTTAAGTAAGGCAGAAATTGATTGAAAACTTTATTTTGTTACTTTTAAATTTCCATTAAACTAGTTTGAATTTTTACCACTGCATAACATTAGATGGATCATAAATAATTTTGAACTATACATCTAAAAAATTAAAAAAATGAAACTGCCAGAGTCAATGAGATGGTTTTCTGCAGTGTTGCACAAAGGGTCAAGATTATAACCTTGATCCAAAAGTTTCAAGCTTTTCCTGGGTGGGGATTGAATTTAGAAAGAATCATATGGATCAATGATCAAGCAAGGAAACAATAATCTTTATAAGCTTACCAATAGCAGAGAAAGAGTAATGATGTAGACCCTAGGCAATATAATGATCAATGAGAAAGCAGTTTAAGAAGTGGGAAAAAAGATTGATAAAAGTAGGATGATTTACTTAGAGAAAATCAGCCTTGAGCACTCCTTTTACCTTCCTTGTAAGTTGGTTAACTAGTGAGAGAAGAAGTAGAAGCACTGACTATGGCAAAATCACATCCTGAGTGGCTAAGAGAGGATGTGGGAAAGAGTGATATCAATTACCTTCCAATGGCAGGATCTAGAGAAAAAGAATAGTTGATTTACTTAGGTTGATGAGCTCTTCTTCCACCCATCCAGCTATTATAGCAAGTTGGCAACTTTAATTAATAGTTAGCTACTATAGATAATAACTAATGTATTTCCCTAACCTGGTAATAGCAAAACTCTTCTACGTGATCTAAGGAAAGACCATATTTTCTAAAACTAGAGGGTTTCAGGATATTGGGCACAAGGAAGGAGGGATTATTAAGGAAAAATCTCCCACATTGCAGACCCTCTTTCCCAATCCCTTAAATCTTTCTTTTATTCTCCTTCTGAAAAAGCTGTATAATACTGGAAACAGATATTCCTTAATTGACTGGGGATAGGGTAAAAAAATGTTAGGACAATGCTTTTGTTCTTTCTCGCTCTACTTCATACCTATACCTGGACCTCTTTTCTGGTTACCCAATAAACAATATCTGTGCCCTTGCTGGTTCCTCTCTTTTGTGATAAAGAAAATCATCATGAGGAAAGAATACAATAGACTCTCTCCAAGGAATTACTTCAAAGATACAGATATATTGAATACAGAGATAGATGGAAGTAGGCCTTGGATCTTCATACCATTATGGGAACTTGATGATGATAATGGATAAAAAAAATTCCCTGTTTAGAGAAATTGTATTAGTCCTAACTCTTCCTTCCCCTTCTTTTCTTTCCTCTTCTCTCCTCTTTTCCTTATCTTCTCTTTTTTCTTCTGGCAGGTAAATGACTTTCCATTCATATCTGAATGAAATAGCAATGCCATCTAGTGGTTGTGAAAGTATCTCTTACCATATAAAGATTCATCTTCAAGAATAAGTCTAAAGCAGGAATTTTAAAACTTTTTTTTCTGTGTACAAACTCCTTTGACAGTCTAGTGAAGCCTATGAACACCTTCTCAGAGTATCTTTAAGCGCATAAACTAAAATATATATGATTTCAAAGGAAACTATTTATAATAAAATAGAGTTATCAAGAATGGATAGAATGCCAGGAATAGAATGCCAGGCCTAAAGTCATGTTGACTCATTTTTCTGAGTTCAAAACAGTTAAGGACACTTACTATGTGACCAGACACTTAAACCTGTTTGCCTCAATTTCCTCATTTGTAAAATGAGGGGGATAACACTCCAGTACCTGTGCCAAAACAAAATAAACAAATCCAAATATATCACAAAGAGTTAACAAGACTGAAACCATTAAACAAGTTATCAAAATAAATATTAAAAATGGAAAGTTAATGGACCATAGTTTACTTAGTCAATACTCCTTCTTAATTGCCTTTTATATGTCAGGCACTAGGCTCTGCAGATACAAAAAAAGGGAAAAGACAATCATTACTCTGAAAGAGCTTACAATTTAAATAGTATGTATGTATGGAGGGCAGAAAGTGCAGAAAGGAAAGAACAATGTGCCAAAGCTGCATAACAATAAGATACAGGATAAATCATAGATATTCAGTTAAGGGGAAGCATTCTCATTAAGAGGAATTGGAAAAGAAAGAGTTCTTATTAGAAAGTGAAATTTTAGGAGGCAAGATTTCTAGGTCTAAAGTTAGAATAGGAAAATTAAAGAAATATGAAAAAAAAGGGTGAGAATCTGATTTCAGGTGACTCATTAATAGCTAAGCATGAGACTTAAGGAAATCTTTGCTGAAAATGATAGAAAAGAAAAGTGTTTTGATGGAATATTTTGAGAATGGAGACAGTTTCCAGTTTCAGAAACTGATGCTCACATCAGTATGGATTGGCTGATTCTAAAATATTGGTAAACTTTTTGTTTGCTTTTTTCCCTTACAAAATAGACAGAAACTTCAAGGAGAATATTGGATCAAAACTAACTTCCATTTCTTCATTTGACCTAGAAAATGAACCTTGGAAAGATTCCATAATTTAGGGGAAGGAAAAGAGGGTTGATAATCATGATTGCCTTATATTTCCATGAAAAAAAAGCTTGCATTTTTATTTAAAAGAAGAATAATGAAAAAAAGTTTCTCAGAACCTTTATGTCACTGTATAAAATGGTAAACTATTTAAAAAATAATTTGGCGGCCATGTGGAACTATATTCTTTCAAATGCCATCAAACCACATTTATTTAGTGGATTTAGAACCTGTAAGTGAGGTTTGTTCAGACCCAGTTCAGTTTTTGGAAGAATTTACACATTAAACATGCTTTCAGAGTCTTATTTTAAGTTGTTTTCTTTTTTAATAAGATGATGGAAGATTTAGCTGACTTATGAACTTGCCAAATGTTCAGTATAGTCTGACAAATTTTGACCAAAGACACTGTAGTAATTTTAAAATGTCCGCAAATATTTAATGCCCTTTTAGAGCAAATTAGGCTTTAGTTTTTGAGGTCTCATCAAAAGGACCCCACACAGATAAATTGAATGCTATGCAGTTTACTATCTCAGAAGGACAAAAGGCTGATTCAACTCTGAAGGGATTTGAACCTGTGGTTCCAGGGAGTCTAGCTGAGGTTTAAACCACTAAGACATTCCCTCTTGCTTATATATTATAATATATTCCATTCCTTCTCATTTTCCACCCAAACTAGGAGGATTTGGGGGTTTCATGGGAAAGTTAGTAGCAATGACATTGGATTCCCATTGCCAACCCAGCTCACAGTTCTAACATTTTAAAATGGTAGTGTCTCTCTGTGTGGCTAAAACATACCATTGTTCTCATATTTGAATCATAACTTTACCAGAGAGATTGTGTTTCTTATCATTTTTTAATAAAGAATTTTTCTGGACAAATTAATAAGAAATAGTGTGACATATTGGAAAGAGCTCAAGGCTTAATATCTACAAAACCCACATTTGAGGACTAACTCCTTCATTTAGTCAGTTGTGTGACCTACAGGAATAAACAATATTTATTCTACCTACCTTCGAAAGTTTTTATGAGATTAAAATTAGATATTATATAAAATATGACACAATATATGAAAAATTACTTGCAAATATAAAGTGAAATACAAGATGCCCCAAAAGATTTATTATAGTTTTGATTTTTAATAGGTTTTCCCAGAGCTATTGTCTAATGGTCAAGTCAATCTCTCTGAGATTCACATTCATGATCTGTAAAATGGGGACACACATGCTTATCCTTACTATCTCATAAGATTGTTATAGTCAAAGCATTTTGTGAAATTTAAATTGCAATAGAAATTCAAATTGTTAATATTATTACCATTAATGAGCTATACAAGACATCCCAAGCTAAGTAAAACATACATGTACACAAGATATATGTAAAATAATACTACCATTCCATAGGAGCAGAAAGAAGCAAATATTTAGGAAGGGTGTTTTGAGTTATTCCCCAATTCCAAATAGACAAAGTTCAGATCTGGGAGGCTTTGCTATGCTTTTTAAGACTAGGTTGCCTCTTAAAACAACAGCAACAACAATAGCTAAATATGTCTGGTGAATGACATCTCACAAACCCTTCCCTTGCTAAGAGGAGCCTATCAATCTGTTGGATAACAAGTATTTCTTGAATTAAGGACAGGTACTTGAACATATAGAAAATGGAAAAATGATTAAATTCTGTCCTTACTTGGAGAAAATTGAAATCCTCTGGGGAGACATGAAAGATAGTCCTTGGGACAATCTCTTGCAAACAATATATGTTCAATGAATGCTTGCTTAATGATTAATGGACATATACTACAAATAGAAATATATTAACAAAGTGATGAATAGCTATGGAGGTAAAGTGGCAATCTGTGAAGTATACCTCTGATTAATTTGCAATGCTGTTATTATTCATAATCATAATTTGTCTTTGCAAATATCCTACTTCAGAATTTCATTTTGAAATTGTGGTGACTCTGGGTCCTATAAGATTATGAAAGCATAGCACAAATTTAATCTAACATTTTTTTTAATAATCATGTATTAAGCACTGAGTGTATGTTAGAAAATACACTAGATTCTTGGTGTACAAAGACAAAAAAAAACTAGTCCTCAGTTAAGATTAACATCTAGAAAAGAAATAATATGTGCATAAGTAAATAAGTAAAGAGAAGGTAATTTACAGGCAAAGAGCATTAGCAATTAAAAGAATCAAGAAGAGTTTTGGTTAGGAGGCGATAGAAAATTATGGAATCTATGAGGTAATAGAAAGGAATGGATAATAAACCTAGAAAGATAAATGGTAGCCAGATTGGTAAGAATTTGAGTATGGACCCAGTAGTAGACTTTATGTGTATTTTTTGAGGATTAGACTATTATTAAGGAGATTTTTTTTTCTTGTTATTCCTCTTTCAAGATCCTACTTTGATGTCTCATTATGGCATGGATTTCTGAGTTCTTGAAGGCAATTTCAGCAGAACTAGTTTGACTGTTATATCAAACTATAAGAGTTTGTGTATGGACACATCAATGGACTGTATAGTTCTTGTCCAAAGACTAAAGTTTGAAGAGACAAACTATAGGGCAACAGAATAATGGATTTTTCATGTGCAATAACTCTTAACATTTATTTCACTGTTGTGAAAATTAATCAAGATACAATAAAATATCTAAATCTTACACTTTTTACATCCTTAAAAACACTTTTAATATTCATTATATCTTTCTATAGAGGGCTGAAACTCCAAAAAGATATGCTTGAATCAGACAACTGAGCACTTAAGGCTAATTAAGGCTAATTAATTTGATGTGAGACAATGACTCTATTAGCATATGTTTGGATAAATGGCTCTTCTTACAATTGGTGTTTACTGAATGTTTGATGTTAAAATAATTTTAGGCAAGGATTAGAGGGAGGGGTGAGAGAGGCCAGAGTCACTTGGGGCAGGATGAAGAGGAAAGAATTTTGGAGATTCTGGACTCCAGAATCCAGGAGAGATCTTTGGCAAGCCTCATGGCAGCTTGTCTATATTCTTCACTTCTCCCCCTAAAGACCAAGGACTTTAATTTATCCTGATTCTGGCTGACCCTGAAGCCCTCTAAGGAGCTAGCCTGTACTTTATATCTTTCTATTGCTATAATGGCTTAATATTATTTACAATATTTGGAATTAACTTCCCAAGATTTTGACAAATATTTTTAAGTAACAAAATAAAGCTATCCACCAGATTTTTAACTTTACTTTTGGCTATTTATTCAAGTCTACATATGAATTAATGAATGAATGAATAAAAGAAACATGCTGATCAATATGTATACTGTACTATGCTAAAGCCCTGTGGAATATAAATAGAAAAGTTAGACAGTCCCTGATCTCCAGGAATTATCTTCTAATAGGAGAAACAACATATATGGAAGGTCATTTGAAAATATCCCAGGTTATCATGATGTTTAATAATAGAAGTCACTTATGCAATTAGAATATGTTGTGAAATATGTCAAAAGGTGATATTCTAAACCCTTATAAAAGGTTTTCTAAGAATTGTCTTTTAATTAAAGGAAGTTATTTTTTTTTCTGGTTTAAAAAACACTGGGTTAATAAGTTCCATTGTTTCCAATTCTTTCCTTATTGTGGTTCTATTATATACCCCATTACTTTAAAATCAATACCAAATGGTTGTTATGACTATTGTACTATACTATAGCATGAAGTTCAGAAGTATTTTTCTCCTTTCATATCAACCTCTTTAGATTCCTTTGATATTCTAGATCCTTTACTTAAAAAAAAAAAACCTTTTTATTTTCAAGATATATGCATAGTTTTCAGCATTCACCCTTGCAAAATCTCGTTTTCAAATTTTTTGTCCCTTTCTTCCCTCTAACCCCTCCCCTAGATGACAAGTTATATAATATATGTTAAATATGTGCAGTTCTTCTATACATATTTGCACAATTATCATGCTGCACAAGAAAAATCAGATCAAAAAGAAAAAAAAAACCGAGAAAAACAAAATGAAAGCAAACAACCACAAAAAAGTGAAAATACTGTATGGTGATCCACATTCAGTTCCCACAGTCCTCTAGGTACATACAGACGGCTCTCTTTATCACAAGACCATTGGAACTGACCTGGATCACCTTGCTGTTGAAAAGGACCACATCCATCAAAACTGATCATCGCATAATCTAGTTGTTTCTGTGTACAATATTATCTTAATTCTATTCACTTCATTTAGTATCAGTTCATTTAATTCTCTCCAGATCAATCCTTTACTTTTTAAAATGAATTTTGTTATAATTTTGTAAAGTATCTCTTTGATAATTTTATTGGGATATCATCAAATATTTATATTTAAAATAATTTTTTATTATTTTTCCACTTCTCAATTGAATCTGTCTAAGTATTATGTGCTTTTGTGGAGATTGATTTCTCTATATTTTACCAATTTTGTAAATCTTTATTCTTTCCTATAATTGCTCTTTAAAAAAAAAAAACTTGCCATCTTTAAGAACTCAATGTCAAATTATAAAAGCACCCATAATATCTTTCTAGACCTCTTGTAAGTCCTTGCTTATTTGGCTATTTTGCAGTAATAGTTTCTCATGTGAGAAGAAAAAGGATGGTGAATGTGATTGATGACAGTGCGAAGCTGATGGATAAGAGTGCTAGGGCAGCTGAACTGATCAGGTGAATCAGGAGGTGGCCGGTGGTGATGTTAGCTGTTAGTCATACTGCTAATACTAGTGGTTGAATAAGCAGGCTAATTGTTTTGATGATAATTAGTATCAGGATTGCCTATGCATTTATCTTCACAATTTCTTTTTTTTATGTCCACTTGCCTCATTAAAGAGATGGTTGCAAAATAGAAAGGATGTGATCAGTGCCAGTAATTTATAATTAAAATAGTATGTTTCTACTCCACTGTTATTGTCTTTTTTCCTTGCTAAGGTAATGATTACCAGATCTCACATTTTCTCTCTCTTTTTTTTAAACATTTCTTTTAATATTATATTTCTTTTAAGATTCATCTTCTGAGTTTGATGTTTGATTTGCTTATTACTATTCCTGGATTGACTTCCTTAACTTCCTCTTCCTTCTTTCCATCTCTGCCTGTTTCTCTGTTGAGTTTAAGAGATTATTAAAGAAAACACATATTTCTTGATGAGAGTGTGTTCAATTTTCCTTTATGCAAATAAGATGAAAATAAATCAATAGTCTATTATCAATAAACATTTATCAAACATCTATTATATGTTCAGCACTATGCTAAGCAGTGCACATATAAAAAGAGGCAAAAAACAGTCTTTGCCATTAAGGAGCTCATAGTGTAATGTGGGAAACAACAAGCAAACAAATATGTACTAACAAGCTAGATATTGGATAGAAAAATAGGAAATAAATAAGAGAAAAAAAGGCACTAAGATTAAGAGGGATGTAGAAAATGAAATTTTAGTCAGACCTTACAGGAATTTAGGGAAGGCAATAAGAGGAGATGGGGAGGAGGAATATTTCTGGCATAAGGGAGCCAGAGAAAATAGCCATAAGATGGAGTGTCTTCTTCATGAAACAGAAAGGAGATCACTCTCATTTGGCCATGTCAAAGAATGGAATAATGCATAAGGAGATCAAAAAGGTGGGTGGGGTGGGAATAATTTAGGAAGAGCTTTGAATACCAAAAGGAAGATTTTGTATTTGATTCTGAAGTCAAAAGAGAGTATATAGGATTCATGAATAGACCTATACATTAGGAAAATCACTTTAGTAGTTAAATGGAATATGGATTGCCGTGGGGAGAAACTTAAAATAGGCCAATTCATCAGCAAGCTACTTTAATAGTCTGGGTATGAGGTGATGTGGGCCACTAGAATGGTGGCAGTGCTGGAAAAGAAAAGGCAGAATATTTGAGAGATGTTTCCAAAGTGAAGTTGACAAGCCTGGCATGAGATTAGTTATGGGTATGTGTGCGTGAATGCAGGATAACATCTAGGTTGGAAGACTGAAGGTCTGGGAGGATGCCATTGCACTCTACAATAATAGGAAAATGGTAGAAGGGTTTGGGGGGAAAGAGAGTGAGTTCAGTTTTGGACATCTAGAATTTATGTTTTCTACTGAAATCCATTTCAAGATATCTAAAAGACAATTGGAGATACAAATTTGGAAGTCATCAGAGAGGTCAGGGCAAGATAGGTGAATTTGAGAATCATTTATATAGAAATGGTAATTAAATCCATGAGAGCTGAGGAGATCACCAAAGAAGTAGTATAGAAAGAGAAGAGGACCCGAGACAACCTTGTGAGACAACAGTAGTTAGAAGCCATGATCTGGATAAGGTTCCAGCAAAGAAGACTGAGAAGTGATCAAATGATACCCACTCTCCCTACACTTTCCCTCCATTTTCAAGTATTTTTTCTTGCATACTACAATTATGAATCAGAATGAATTTTCTCTTCTTCTTGTTCATTCCTTATCTATGTTATTGTTTTTATCTTCCCTTGGTTAAAAAAGAAACAGAATAAAAGCTCTACCAGTTCTTATTTGTCTCACTTAATTTTCTTTGTAACAATTGAAATAATACTTATTATTATGTCACTTTTATCTCCATATTATAATGCATATTATCATTAGTTCATCAATATTTAGCTTCTTTAAATGACATTAGTCTTACCTTTCCAGATTTCCCTTGGCTCCTGTATTCACATTTCAAAGTTTTTATATAGTTCAGGTCTTTTTTTTTTTTTTTTAATCATGAATACGTGCAAATCTTTTATTACAGGTTCAAGCTCCACCTCCTTCCCCCAACCTCCATAGAACTACACTGGTTGCACAGTGGATAGAGTGTTGGACCTGGAGTTTTGGAAGACTTGAGTTTAAATCCAACCTCAGACAATGGCTGTGTAATTCTGGTTAAGTTATTTAACCCTGTTTGTTTCAGTTTCTTCGTCTGTAAAATGAGCTGCAGAAGGAAATGCCAAACTACTCCAGTATCTTTGTCAAGAAAATCTCAAATGCATTGACAGAGAATCAGATGTGATTGAAATGATGAAGAACAACAATTATGCTAAATTTTGCAGGGTATGATATGCCTGATTGTAAGCATTTACATTTTGCCTGTTGCAATGATGTCTTCTAAGATTTTTTTTCCTTCTTTTTTCCCCTTTCTATCAGCAATTAGTAATTGCTGATATGTTTTGGTGTTCCTAACTAGGGTTCCTTGGTATTAAACTCTTTATGGATCGTTGTTATATTTTTTCTTTCATCTGGAAACTTTGGATTTTGGCAATAACATTCCCTGGATTTTTCATTTTGAATTTTCTTCAATGATGTAAGCATTGCTTTATTTCCATTTTTACTTTTCCCTCTAGTTCTGACAAATCCAGAAAGTTTCGATTTATGATTTCTTAAAAGATGGCATCATGGTTTTATTTAATTATTTTTGGTCATACTTTTCAAGGAATTTAGTGTTTCTTAAATGATCTCATAATCTGTTTTCCAGGTCAATTATATTTGCTAGCAGATTTCTTCTTTTTCTAATGTTTTTGACTTTTAAAAATCTCCAGCATTTAGCATAGTGCTTGGCACAAAGAAGGTGCAAATAAGTGTTAGTTAAAAATTTTTAGAATTTTTTGAATTTTTCAAAATAATTTTATTGTTCTGTTGTGTCATTGATTTGTATTTAGTTATTTTAATTTTCAGGGTCTTTGCCACACGGTTAAATTTTTCCACCTTTTCTTTAAGCCATTTATTCTCTTTCAATTCTTTGCACTACACTTCTTATTTCATTTATAATGACATTAAAAATATCTTCTTTCATTTCTTTCATGTACTATTGTACTCCTGGTCAAGTCATTTTCTTCACTGAGGTTCTGCTTATAATTATTGTTTTGGACTTTTGTTTTTTAATGCATTTATATCACTTGACTTTTCATCACTTTTGTTTCATAATACTTTGAATCTTCTTATTTACTTATATCTATAGCCTCATGTTCTTATTTAATACTTTGCACCACAACTGAGCTCTGTCTTATCTTGCAGCATTTAATTATCCAATTAGACCCTGTTTGATCCTGACCTTGATTTTCTGGACATTTCCACTATTTTTTTCTACCTCTCTATGGTGTGTTTGAGCTCAGAATACTGAATGGCTTCAATTTATCTGATCAGGGATCTGCTCTTATCTAGTTCTTCTGAGGCATCCCTGTTTTCAGGTTGTTCTTTGGTATTCTGGATCCCTTGGGGCATCCCTGGCTAACATACTGTTTTAGGCTTTCTCCTACTTACTGATATCACCACTCAGGATATTCTGACAGGCTTCCATTTTAAACTGGACTGTAACTAGAAAAAATGCTGGTACAGGTTTTAATTGTCCTGTAGATCCCTGGACCCCAGTTAAAATGTCACCACATGTTTCTATTATCCTGAAGTTGGCCAAGTGCAATAGATTTCTGGTATGTTCATCTAAACTTGCAGTGGCCTCCCTGGTTAACTTTTTGGATGAAGGAGTATATTGATGTCTGTCTTTTAACTGCCACATAATATTAGTTGTAGAGCAAGGATTCTCACTGTTCCACATAATATTTTCTCTAGAATGGTACTAGAAATGTTAACTATAGCTATAAGAAAGAAAAATTTATGGGGATGGGCATTGGCAAAGAGAAAATAATATCATCTCCATTTGTGGATGATAGAATGATTTAATTATAAAATGACAGAAAATAGCAAAAATTAAAAAAAATAGCTTCAGAAAAATTGTTGGAACATAAAATAATATCAACACTTATAGCATTTCTGTTTATGACTAGCAAAAATTCATTAACAGGTTAGCAATAGAAATAGCATTTAAAATAACACCAAATATATTAAATGTGTTGGAGTTGTCTTTTTTTTTTTATTTAATAATTACTTTATATTGACACTCGTTTCTGTTCCGATTTTTTTTCCCTCCCTCCCTCCACCCCCTCCCCTAGATGGCAAGCAGTCCTTTATATGTTGGATATGTTGCAGTATATCCTAGATACAATATATGTTTGCAGAACCGAACAGTTCTCTTGTTACATAGGGAGAATTGGATTCAGAAGGTATAAATAACCCGGGAAGAAAAACAAAAATGCAGATAGTTCACATTCGTTTCCCAGTGTTCTTTCTTTGGGTGTAGCTGCTTTTGTCCATCATTTATCAATTGAAACTCAGGTCTCTTTGTCAAAGAAATCCACTTCCATCAAAATATGTCCTCATACAATATCATTGTCGAAGTGTATAATGATCTCCTGGTTCTGCTCATTTCACTTAGCATCAGTTCATGTAAGTCTCGCTAGTCCTCTCTGTATTCATCCTGCTGGTCATTTCTTACAGAACAATAATATTCCATAACATTCATATACCACAATTTACCCAGCCATTCTCCAATTGATGGGCATCCATTCATTTTCCAGTTTCTAGCCACTACAAACAGGGCTGCTACAAACATTTTGGCACATACAGGTCCCTTTCCCTTCTTTAGTATTTCTTTGGGATATAAGCCCAATAGAAACACTGCTGGATCAAAGGGTATGCACAATTTGATCATTTTTTGGGCATAATTCCAGATTGCTCTCCAGAATGGTTGGATTCGTTCACAACTCCACCAACAATGCATTAGTGTCCCAGTTTTCCCGCATCCCCTCCAAATTCATCATTATTTTTTCCTGTCATCTTAGCCAATCTGACAGGTGTGTAGTGGTATCTCAGAGTTGTCTTAATTTGCATTTCTCTGATCAATAATGATTTGGAACACTGTTTCATATGAGTGGTAATAGTTTCAATTTCATCCTCTGAAAATTGTCTGTTCATATCCTTTGACCATTTATCAATTGGAGAATGGCTTGATTTCTTATAAATTTGAGTCAGTTCTCTATATATTTTGGAAATGAGGCCTTTATCAGAACCTTTGACTGTGAAAATGTTTTCCCAGTTTGTTGCTTCCCTTCTAATCTTGTTTGCATTAGTTTTATTTGTACAAAGGCTTTTTAATTTGATGTAATCAAAATTTTCTATTTTGTGATCAGTAAGGGTCTCTAGTTCATCTTTGGTCACAAATTTCTTTCTCCTCCACAAGTCTGAGAGATAAACTAGTCTATGTTCCTCTAATTTATTTATAATCTCGTTCTTTATGCCTAGGTCATAGACCCATTTTGATCTTGGTATATGGTGTTAAGTGTGGGTCCATGCCTAATTTCTGCCATACTAATTTCCAATTATCCCAGCAGTTTTTATCAAATAATGAATTCTTTTCCCAGAAGTTAGGGGCTTTGGGTTTGTCAAACACTAGATTGCTATAGTTGACTATTCTATCTTGTGAACCTAGCCTTTTCCACTGATCCACTAATCTATTTCTTAGCCAATACCAAATGGTTTTGGTGACTGCTGCTTTATAATATAATTTTAGATCAGGTACAGCTAGGCCACCTTCATTTGATTTTTTTTTCATTAATTCCCTTGAGATTCTCGACTTTTTATTGTTCCATATGAATTTTGTTGTTATTTTTTCTAGATCAATAAAGTATTTTCTTGGAAGTCTGATTGGTATAGCACTAAATAAATAGATTAGTTTAGGGAGTATTGTCATCTTTATTATGTTCGCTTGGCCGATCCAAGAGCACTTAATATTTTTCCAATTATTTAAGTCTGACTTTATTTGTGTGGAGACTTTTTTATAATTTTGCTCATATAATTCCTGACTTTCCTTTGGTAGATAGATTCCCAAATATTTTATGGTATCAACAGTTATTCTGAATGGAATTTCTCTTTGGGAGTTGTCTTTCTAAGATACATATAGTGCTTATATGAAAATGAGTATAAAACAATAAAAAGAGAAGCCAGTCAATCAAAGAAGTTTTGTGCCAGGCATTATTCTAAGTGGTAGAGATACAAAGAAAAAAAATGAAACAATTCCCAATCTCAAATAACTTATTTCAACCTATGGATGTGGATGAGCATATATTGATATAAACAAAATGGATTCAAGGAAATTTTGTGGAAAGAGCACTAGAAGTTGACCAGGAGAAGACTCATAGAGACAATAGTCCTTAATCTGAAGCTTAAAGGATATTTGGAATTTTATAAAGAGGGAATCCATTCCAATCATAGAGGATATTCATGCTCAAACGCATGGAGCTAGGAAAGCACAAGAGAAACAAACAAACAAAAAAAACTACCAGGTTTTTCCATAGTGACTAAAAGAGAGTATTGGAAAGGTTTGTTTGGGCCAAATTGTGAAGGTTGTTAAGTGCAAAAAGTAATGTCTATTTGATCCTAAAGGAATAGGAAATGATTAGAAGGTTTTTTCCCCACTGTTTATTTAACAACATACTGTAGGATTATGGTTTTTAATCAACTTTGTTATCCACTTCTGTTTTATGGGCTAGTTCATGCCATTTATAACAGTTATGATTATTAACTATATTTCTGTCCAACCTATTCCCCCCCTCTGTTTATACTCTTCTTTCTCCTTTCACTGTATCCTTTCTCCCCAGTGATTTGCCACTGACCACAACCTCCCTCAAACTGTCTTCTATTAGCACCTTTTATACTTTTCTTTCCCCTTTTCCCTCCTGCTTCCCTCTTGAGTAAGATGAATTTCTATACCCAGCTGAGTGTATATGTTATTTCCTCTTTGAATTGAATACAATAAGTTTCAAACAATGCTCAATCTCCCCCCCTTTTTTTCTCTCTACTGTAATAGGTTTTTGTGAGTCCTCATATGATTTGTCACACCATTCTGCCTCTCCCTTTCCTTTTCTCCTAGTACAATTCTTTTCCCCTTGCTTTTTATATTTTTATATCATCACATCAAAGTCAATTTATATTCACACCCTTTGTCTATATATACCCTTTCTAACTATCCCAATAGAGATACAGTTTTCGAGGGTTACAAGTATCATCCTCTCTAGGGATGTTAACAGTTTAACCTTATTGAATATTTTTTCGTCTTTTCTATTTCCATTTTTACGTTTCTTTTAAGTATTGTATTTGAAGATCAGATTTTCTGTTCAGCACTAATCTTTTCATCAGGAAAGTTCCCTATTTCAATGAATATCCTCTTTTCCCCTGAAAAATTATGCTCAATTTGTAGTAATTTGAACTCCTTTGCCTTCTAGAATATCATATTCAATACCTTCTCCTTTAATATAGAAGCTGTTAAGTCCTGTGTAATCCTGATTGTGACTTCTTTACAT
The DNA here is from genome assembly GCF_016432865.1 of Antechinus flavipes. Classification (NCBI taxonomy): domain Eukaryota; kingdom Metazoa; phylum Chordata; class Mammalia; order Dasyuromorphia; family Dasyuridae; genus Antechinus; species Antechinus flavipes. Next base: position 308,583,791 of record NC_067401.1, read on the forward strand.
TTGAATTATTTGTTTCTGACTTCTGATGGTTTTTTTCCCCTTAATCTGATAATTCTGGAATTTGGCTACAATATTACTTAGACTTTTCATTTTGGAATCTCTTTCAGAAGGTGACTGATAGGTTCTTTCAATGACTATTTTACCCTCTGGTAAAGTATAGTTTTACTTGGTAATTTTTTGAAAGATACTGTCCCAGATTTTTTTTGATCATAGCTTTCTGATAGTCCAATAATTTCTAAATTATCTCTCTTAGTTCTATTTTTTTGTTCAGTTGTTTTTTCAGTGAGGTATTTTAAATTTTCTTTTAATTTTTCATTCTTTTTATTTTGCTTGACTGATTCTTGATATCTAATAGAGTCTTTAGCTTCTACTTGGCCCATTTCTAAATTTTAAACAAAATGTTTTATATTCCCTCCGATACATGTGACATAAATTTGAATATTTGTTTTTAAAACATTGATATTCAGATTCTCCTTCTTCTTCTCTTTCCCTTCCCCACAATGAGAAGGGACATGTGAAGTTATGTAAAACATTTCCATTAATGTGAAAGAAAACCTAGATCTTCCTCCCTCAAAAAAAAAAAAAAACAAGAAAAGTTAAGGTAAAAAAAGTATGCTTCAGTCTGTATTCGACATCATTCATTCTTTCTCTTGGTATGTATAGAATTTTTCATCATAAACCCTTCAGAATTGTATTGTTAAGAACAACAAAGCTAATCATAACTGACCATTTTATATATTTATTATATTACTGTTACTTTGTACACAGTTCATTCCCTTTGCATCAAATCAGGTATGTTTTTCCAGGATTTTGTGAGAGCATCCTGATAATCCTTTTAATGAAATCACAATCATACCACAATCACATATCAGAATTTGTTAAGCCATTCCCTAATTGATGGGTGTCCCTCACTTTCTACCATCAGTCTACTTATTTCTTTCTGGCTGCTTATAATGTTTTCTCCTCGATCTGGATGCTTTGGGATGTGGCTATAATATTTCTAGGAGTTTTCATCTTGGTATCATTTTCAGGACGTGATTGATGGATTCTTTCCCTCTATATTTTACCTTTGGGTTCTAGATTATCAGGACAGTTTTCCTCAATAATTCTTGAAAGATGATGTCTAGCTTTTTTTTTTTTTCATGGTTTTGATCATGGGTTTCAGTACAATAATTTTAAAAGTATTTTTCCTATATCTGTTTTTCATGTCAGTCATTTTTCCAATGAGATATTTCACATTGTTTTCTATTTTTTCATTCTTTGGGTTTTGTTTTATTGTTTCTTGATTTCTCATAAAGACATTAACTTCCATTTGCTCAGTTCTGATTTTTAAGCAACTGTTTTCCTCCTTTCCCATTTGGCCAGTTTTGCTTTTTAAGGCATTCTTCTCTTCATTAGATTTTTGTATTTTCTTTTGCATCACTCTCATTTCTTTTCCCATTTTTTTCTCTACCTTTCTTACTTAATTTTCAAAATCCCTTCAGAGCTCTTCCATGGCCTGAGGCCAATAATTATTTTTCTTGGAAGTTATGCATATAGAAGTTTTGACTTTGTTTCAACATGTATTTTGATCTTTCTGGTCACCATTGCAACTTTCTGTGATAATAATCTTTTTCTGTTGTTTGTTCCTTTCTCTAGTCTATTACTTAGCTTTTAACTTTTTGTTAAAGTAGGGCTCTGTTTCCAGGGTGGAGATTTCAATGTCCCAAGCTTCTGGGGGTTTGTACTACAATTTTCAGAGATACTTTTAGGTACCTGTAAGTTTTCAGTTTTGCTGAGGTTGTATGATAGAAAGAGAAGTGTTTTCCTACTTTCTTGACCTGTGCTTTGGACTGTGAATGACCATAAGCACTCTCTTCTGCTTTGGCACTGAGAAGAGGCTCCATTGTGGCTATAAGTTCTAGCATACTAGTGCATCTCCTTACCCTGGGACTCTAAATCAAGGCTGCCTCCTGGATCAGAGTATGGGCAATGCAACAGAGTCCTGGCTCACTGATAGCAAACAGATCCCTAGAATCTCCTTCTGACTAGCTGTTTGAGATTGTTTTTGAGAGAAAATAGGTAGAGCCCAGGCAGCATCTTGGCTTCTTTCTGTCATCTTTCCCTCTCCTCCATTGGGTAAAGTTTATTGAGAAAGGAAGTAAAATGTTGAAACCTTTAGAAAAATCATTCTGGGAATTCCTTGGAGTTTGGAATTTCTTGGAGTTTCTTTGCAGTTTCTTCCTTTGGAGATTGGGAAGAGATTTGAGTCATGAAGGGCATTTTGAACTGGATATAAGAGACATCTCAAATTTATTAAATTCAAAATTTATCATCTTTACTTCCTAAATCACGCCTCTTTTGAACTTTCCTGTTCCTATCAAGTGTATCACCATTTTTCCAGTCACCCAGGTTAACAAACTTGTCATTTTCAACACCTCACTCTCCACACATCCAGTTTATTGTTAAATCTTATCATTTCCATTTTCCCTATATATATATATATATATATATATATATATATATATATATATATATGTAGTATATATCCCCCTCTTCTATGTAAAATCATCACTATGATTGTCTAAATTATCTCATGCCTATACACTTGTAGTCACTTCAAGTGTTTTCCCTCTCATGATAGCTTATAATTGTATATATGTGTGTATATAAATATAAAATAAAATAATTTGGGGGTACCATATAATATGTAGTATCTCTATGTAGAATCATCACTATAATTGTCTAAATCACCACTTGTAGTCACTTTAAGTGTTTTCCCTCACATGATAGCTTATCTGTCTATCTATCTATCTATCTATCTATCTATGTGTGTATAAATATAAAATAAAATAATTTGGGGGTACCATATAATATTTTTGAAATTTACAAAGATAGTGAGAAATGGAAAATATTCAATGTCAAAGGGACAGTGGGGAAGGGGGAAATAGGCATAATAATTCACAGCTGATGTAGGTGTGAATTATTCCACCATTCTGTTAAGCAATTGCTAAGTTTATGCCCTTTGACTCACTACTCAGTTTACACCCCAAGGAGGTGTTATTAGCAGCAAAAAAGTCCAAGATGTGCAAAAATATTCATACTGTTACTATTTATAATAGCAAAAATCTGGAAAATAACTGTTTGGGAATGACTGAATAAATTGCTATATTTGAGTGTAATGGAACATTATTGCTCTGTTAGGAAAGTCAAAAATGAAGAATTTCGGGAAACATGAGAATGCAGATTCAGAATAAATAAAGCAAAACCAAAGCAGGGGGAAGACTATAATCATATAAATAAGGACATTAAGCAACACGCAATTCAGGTCAAATTCAATGAACAATGACAGTATTAAATTATTAAAGTATACATTTCTCTTTTCTAGCTAACTAAAACTGAAACTGATATTTTTTTGTTTTTGTTTTTGTTTTTTTTTGCTTGCCACCTTTGCTTGCCAACTCTTTAAGTTAATTTTATTAAAGTGTTTTCAGGTAATGAAATTTGTTGTGAGGAAGGACTACATAAATATTTGTTGACTGTGCCCACAATTTCAAAACAAAATGTCTCAATAAAAAACAGGCAGCAAGGTGGTACAATGAACAGAATCTTGGACCTGCAATTAGGAAAACCTGAATTCAAATCTTATGTTAGATACTTACTAGTTCTGTAATGCTAAACAAATTAATTATCTACTCTCTGCCTCAGTTTCCTCATCAGGATAACAGTAGCATCTATCTCCCAATATTTATAAATACATTTATATATAATTTATTATTATTATTATTATTATTATTATTATTATTATTATTAGTAGTAGTAGTAGTAGTAGTATAAATAGGTATGAATGAATTAGCATTTGCACTTCTGCGGAGTAGATACATTTTGATCTGGGTATCCAGAATTGAAGTAAGTATAACCTCAGATTCTGTCTTCTCTTCCTACCCACCCAATCCTTCTAAATGGATTAGGTGACATGAGAGTCAGAGTTATTTTTGAGACAAAGAAGTAGATAGATTTCATCAGTTAATCAATGAATCAACTTATAGGCATTGATTAAATACTTGCTATGTGCTAGATACTGGTCTTACCAAAAAAAAAAAAAAAAAAAAAAGAAAGAAAGAAAATCTCTACCCTCGAGGAACTTAACAATTTAGCTGTTCATGGGAACTCTTGGATAATTCATTTCCCAAATGTTGAGTTGAATTAAACCAAATTCAGATGGCTTGGGAAAGGAATAAGAAAAGTAAGTTTCTCAGAAGCCAGGTAGCCTTCATGACCTACTTGACCTATTACTTTTCCCCCTCAGGGATTCCATGACTTATTCAAAATATAACAAAATAAGGGTTTCTGAATCCTGCCTGTGTATACTCCATGCACTTGAATGTTGATTTTTTGGATTCCTAAGTTATTTTTACTTGTAAAAGTACCGTTTCTTCCACATAGTTATAAGTTGTTCAGGGATAAAAACTATGTCTCTTCCCACCCACCATCTTTTAAGAGAGATTGGTAGTATGGTAGAAGGAATGAAAATTCTAGATCCAGAAAACTTGGATTGGAATTCTATAGCTCTGCTATTTAATACCTTACCTTGAATAGTCACTTAATTTGTCTGTGACTTACTCTCCTGAACCTGTAAAACGAGGGGTTAAATTACAAGGCCTTAGGTCTCTTCTGACTTTAAATCTTCAATTACCATAGAAGTATAGTGTTGAAGAGATCTAAATTACTTTCAATTGATCAAAGATGGACAGAAGCAGCTACACCCAAAGAAAGGACACTGGGAAATGAATAGAAACTACTTGCATTTTTGTTTTTCTTCCCGGGTTATTTATACCCTCTGAATCCAATTCTCCTTGTGCAACAAGAGAACTCTTTGGTTCTGCACACATATATTGTATCTAGGATATACTGTAACCTATTTAACATGTATAGGACTACTTGCCATCTAGGGGAGGAAGTGGAGAGAGGGAAGGGAAAAATCGGAACAGAAGAGAGTACAAGGGATAATGTTGTAAAAAATTACCCTGTCATGGGTTCTGTCAATAAAAAGTTATTTAAAAAAAAAAGAAGTATAGTGTCGAACATATAATAAGTATCCAATACATATTGCTGACAAAATGGCACTACATGAAATTTACTTTTCCTAATTGTCTTCTTCGGTATCAGTTATTTTTAAGATCCCTGAATCAAAGCAAGCAAGAAAATAAACTAGGGAAAACCAGTTGGTTAAAAATGTTTATTGAATTGAAATAAATTGAAATGATGAAAAGTATTGTAAAGATAGATGAGTTATTTGGAATAATATATTCATATGTAAAAGTACTAAATTGTCTTCCATTATAAAAGGTATGGATAGAAGAATTTCTTTTAAAAAAGACTAATCCTCAGTTTCCTCATCTATAGAATTAAGGAATAAAATTAGATGATTTCTAATATGCCTTCCAGCTCTACATCCATTATTCCATGGAAAGAAATTCCTGTATCCCAACCAACATAAATTGAAAACCAGTAAAGAAATTCCTATTTAATCACTTAAAATACACATGGCAGATAGGCTCTGTTGAAATCCACATGTTTGTTTCTTTTAACTAGTGAAATTATTTTTCACTTTCCACTAATGAAAGCTATGAATGAAAACCTGCTGTTTCTGTTATGTCTGCTTATGCTGTATGGTGGGTGGGAAGAATTGAAGACTTGGGCTGTTATGTAGTGAATCGGGATGTAGGCTGTTGAAGCCAAAAGGGGATGATTCCTATTTAAGGTTATGTTAAGGAGCAGGCATACCCTTTCAAATACAAGACAAAAGATATAATCTGAGCTTAGTCTCAATAAGAAAATTAACTGTTCTTCGTTAGTCAATTGACATGTCTCCTTTTCTCCCAATCCTCCTTTCATAACACTCCCTTCCAACCAAGAGAAAGTTCTGTAGCAGCCAAGACTCTTTAGAAAAATCACAAATCTTCCAAAGACATAAACACCAGGCATAACTATTACAGTATTTGTCATATTGTACTGCTTACCAGAGCTAAATTCACTCTCACACATGCACATGTGGTGAGTCAGTGGCGTAACATATATCTATTAGTCAGGTGCTAAGCCCACTGGGCAGGGACCAAACCTCCTCTCTCTTCAACATGGTGTCTAATATACTACTAGTTCTTGGTAAAGGAAGAATAGTTTAAAAAATGCAAAGGAGATTGAATATCACTTACATTTTTTTATGGCTATACAACAGAAATAGGCCCAGTGACAACAGAACTGCTGGTTATTCCAGAAGTTGGCTCATGGTTATAATGGCAGATGTTTTCTACTGCAATGCCCTCAGGCTATATCTTTCAACTGAAGGGACAGGGCAATTCAGCTAAGCAAATGTGTGAGTTCCATTTAACTGAACTATCCTTTATCTAATTTGATGGAATTTGTGGGATCTTTTTGTTGCTGTGTAGGCACAAACTAAATAGTACCCTGGTGTCCACAAAAGTAGCTATTACCCTGCCATTCATTCCTCGTCAAGTCCTGAATTTACATCTTGACTATTGTCAAGAGGAAAATTTTTCTCATGAACTCTCACCAGAATACTTAATATAAGTTTATGTTGAGTAGCAAAGAGAAAATCACTTTTTCCTATTTTTATGCTTATGCATAATGCAATGATGCCTATAAGATGATTCTGTTTTACTTAATAGAGATTTTTTATTTAAAAACATATACTTAAAGATCTTTGCTGATTCTTACTGATAGGGAAAAGGGTATATCTTATTGTCTCACAGAATTAGTTGTTTGCTACAGTTTGAACTTCATGCAGTATTGTATTTTCACATTCAGCTTGGGAAGTGTGAAATGTTTGAAGATGTCTGCCTTGGATCTGTTCCTGATGGCTTGGATCTTGACATTTTTTTTTTTTTTTTTTTTTTTTTTTAAGGCATGCTAGTGAGTGTAGCTACAGCCAGAAGGATTGGTGCAGTGGCTGGACTATGCATGTGGCCATGGCTCATGTTGTCCTATCCAGCATTCTATTTCTTCTTGGTCAATTTGTGAGAAACAAAATGAGTGCCTAATTTTTTACTGAATTCAAATTCTCCTTTCAGAACTGGGAAGCACCCCTATTACAGACGCAGAGGATATTTTTTTTTTTCCTTTTAAGCTTTTAATGTCTTTTCTTTGGTCAAGGAAAGGGTGAACTTACCACTGTTAAAAGCTTTGCTCTTGACCTCATATATAGGTAGACTGTATGCATCCACTTTTCCCCCAATTCCATGTTCATTTCAATTGTACAAAGAAGCAATGGGAGGGCAGATGAAAAGTGAGAGATCATCTCAGGGAATATGCAGTATGTATATGCTTGGCTTCTTATTAAGAGAACTACAATCATTTCAAAGTGATACATTTTCTTAACAAGCCATAGCTAATTGTTTACTGTATGCCCAGCCCCATGCTAATTGTTGGTCATTTTGTTGCTTTCTATCTAAAGTGAAAGAATCTAGTATTGGAAGCTTTAAATTGAGACACAAAAATTAAGACACTTAAAAAAGGTTATTTTGATTAAAATACTTTTGATTTTCAAATAAACATTCAAAAGATGATACATGAATTCATTCAAATCCTATCAAAATTGAATTGTTCATGTGAAAAATATAGTTACAATAAAAAAGAACAAGATTCAAGAACTCATAAAAGAAGATTGCCCAAATCTTGTAGAACCAGAAAGCAAAGTGGAAATAAAAATAAGGCAATCGATATCTCTTTGAAGAAACCTCCAAATGAAAACTCCCGGTAATACTATAGCTAAAATCTAAGGATTCTAGGTTAAAGAAAAAAAAAAACTGCAAGCAGTCAGTCAATTAGTTAATCAATAAACATTTATTATCCATCTATTAGGTATGAGGAGATATGCTAAAGTTGGAAAAGAAAGTAACAAAAAGGAAGAATTCAAATAATGAAGAATAATAGTCAGGATTACACATGATTTAGCAGCTACCACTTTAAGAGAGAGTTCAATTTAGAATGCAATATTGAAGAAAGCAAAGGATATTGGCTTACAAGAAAGAATGACTTAGTCACCAAAATTGAGTATAATTGTAAGCGGAAGAATGGATAGTCAATGAAATAAAGGGTTTCCAAAAATTCCTGATAAAAAGTTCAGAATAGTATAACATTGAAGTGCCAAAAAAAAAGTCAATAGAAATATAAAAAAGTTAAACATTAACAAATAATAACAAGGAACAAGTACAATCAGCTTGCATTCTAATATGGAGAAATGATATAAATGTTCCCTTTGAATTCTATAATCCTGAGAGGTCACAGAGAGAATCTAATTTAGACAGAAAGTCTGGGAGGAGTACTAATATGTCTCGACCTTAAAAGAATGATAAGTTAGGGGAAAAGAAATACTTTGTGTTGGAGGAAAAGAGAAAATTTAGTGAAAATTATTTCATATCATTGAAGTGTTTAAGTAGAAGACGATATAAACAAAACGAAAAGGGTGGAAGCAATAGCTGACACTTGAATCTCATTCTCATAAGAACTAGTTGAAAGAGGGAAGAATACACACACATACACTCACATACACACAGTTGATTTCAGAAATACATTTCACTTGACAGGGAAATATGAGAATGAGAATGGGAGGGTGGGTGGAGGAAGTGAATTAGAAAATTAGTAGATTAGGAGTCTGGAATCAGGAAAACTCATCTTTCTGAGTTCAAATCTGATGTTTTACTTAACTTTCTCAATTGTAAAATGAATCGGGAAAAGGAATTGGCAAACTACACAAGTATCTTTGCCAAGAAAACCCCTAATGGGGGTCACAAAAAGTAGGATAAGACCAAACAACTAAACAACAACAAGATTAAGAGAAGGATTAATTACAAGCAAAACAAAGACTAAGGTGGTACAAAAATATTTATGACTGTTTATTGATTGATATATACAGAAAAAAAGTGAACATAAGAGGATGTCCATAAAATAGGGAATGGTTGAAAAGTTATAGTATATAAAAGTAATGGAATACTATTATGCAATAAGAAATGATGAAAGGAATGCTTTTTTGAGAAACTTGGGAAGAACTGTATAAACTGATTCAAAGGAAAATGAACTGAGCTAGGAGAACAATATACACAAAAACAACAATTTTGTAAAGCCAGCCAATTTTCAAAGATTTAGAAACTGATTATCGTGATCCCATAGAACTAATGATGAAACATACTATACATATCCTGATAGATGAAAGACTGAAAGTGCAAATATAAAATGTTTCTTTTCTTGGATGTGGCCAATGTGGAAATTTGTTTCAATTGACTATAAATATTTATAACAGATGTTGTATTTTTCTATCTTTCTCACTGCGAAAGAGGGTGGGAGAATGATAGTTAATGTATGATGATTAAACTATAAAATTTAATTTTAAAATACAATCAACACAATTTTCAGTACCTATAGTAATAGGGAATAGACCTGTGATTTTATTGATATAAGGAACTCCTACTTAAAAGGATTCATTCAGGATGTCACTTTCTCTAGAAGTTAGAGTCTTAGAGAGTTGCCTAGAGCACTGAGAGAATAAGTGTTAGATCTAATAGATCTAAAGTCTTTTCTACTACACCATTCTGCTCTGGTGTCTCTTATCATTTCTAAACATTGAAACAGTCAAATCAGTGGATGCTAATTTTTGTTTTTGTTTTTTAATCTTATTTAAATATTCATGTATGTACCATTTTAAGGAAAGGAGAGGAACAAGAAATTTGTTAAGTGCCTAGTATTTATTTACTAGTCACTGCACTTTAAAAATATATTTCATTTCATCATTTTACAGATGGCTTTGATAGACATTTCCTCACTGACTTTGTAGGAGTAATACTTTCTCTGAGTGAATCTGGAGTCTTCTCTTCAGGGAAGGTGGTGCTAATCAGTGACCTCAGGTTGGCAATTCTGAAGGCAGATGATTTTAATTATGAACACATCATACCCAATACTATTTTCTTTCTTTCTGAAAGAAAAGATCACTTTTCTTCCTCTTCTTTTCCCTGCCCCAATATTTCCATTCCATGAACATGATACACTATATTTTAACTGAATGTAGTGCCACACCAATGTCTTAAGTAGTTTCATTTCTGATCCCTTTCTCCCTGATTTTACTTTAATCAATGTGATATAATCAATAACATAGTGGATTTAACGAAAAGATGAACTAGGATCAAATCCCTCCTTGGATATTCTCTTGAGCAAGTCAGTTAATCTCTATGACCCTCAATTACCTCATCTTTAAAGTGAGGTTAATAAGAGCATTTACTTCATAGGGTCATTGTGAAGATCAAATGTGATAATGTTTGTAAGCCACTTTGCAAATCTTAAATGGAATACTAGTCATCATTATCACAAACTTTCTAATAACAAGAGAGTTGTTGCATGTCATACTTTTTTTTTTTTTGGCTGTTATTTAAACACCTGTTGACTTGAAAGTATACAAGCTTCCAACCACTTGGATTGGCAGAATGAATATTTCCCTTTGGGATTTCAATTTGGCATGTCATTTACCAACTTTCACTTTTGACTCTCAAATGTTTTGACCTTAGAATATGTTCCTGGATTTTGTGATGTTGGATTGCATTTTCAAAAAGGACACGCAATTGAACCAGTGAAATAAAACAGAGCAATGACTAAAATTGCCTCATCCTTCAAACATTTGTCCTGGCTAAACATATGTGAGATTTGGGACTTATTTTTCTTTAACCTCTATGTGGCATTTGAAAACATACAAACTGACCTATGTTTGCAAAGATGCTAAAAAACTGACCCACTTGGGGCACTGGCATTAATTTATTCAGATGCTTATGATAAAGTGACAATTTCCAACCAGTCACATTGGGAGTGGGGAATAAAAGGGGAATTATTCTTTAGTCATCTCTCTGAAGGGTATTTTAGGCTCCAAACATAGGGAAATTGGTTTTCCTCACTTTTTCCTATACTTGAAATTTCCTCTTCCATTGCATTTGTGATATGTATTATATAGTCTAGTATATGATTACATATGGTCTTTGATAAATACATGCAAATGTTAAGGACTGTGTGAAATTTTATTTTCGGAGATAGTATATTCTTATTTTGCATGAACTGGAAGTGCAGTGGCTACTCATTGATCTGATACATGCATATGAATGCATGACATGGAAATTTAACCAATACCATTTTTGACTTAGGCCATTTTGACTTTTCTTAAACAGTCTAGTGACTTCTTGCTTCCAGGGACATACTACATTGGTTCCAGACTTAGTACAGACACCTGATTGAGGGAAAGGATGAAGGAAGGCATAAAACCTGTAATGTGCCAAGTACTGTGCTAAATAAATACTTTGCAAATATCTTATTTGATCATTACAATAACTCTATGAGATTGGTACTATTATTATCTCCATCCTACAGTTAAAGAAATTAGGCAAGGGAGAAATTATTTTGCCAAGGATCACAAAGCTAGTAAGTGTATGAGGTCAAATTTTTAACTCAGATTTTCCTAATTAAAGATCCTGGAGCTCTATTCACTACTGTCTCACCTAGATGCCCAGATGACCTATTTGCTAGCTCTCATTGATTGCTGCTTTTCTAACTCTTAACAATCTATCTTTTTAAATAATATAGACTAGTCTAGATCCCAAGGCAAGCTCATACAAGTATGGTCTGAAAACTCTACCTGTATTTTCTATTTGTCAATCTATAATTTCAAATGACAGTATTTTTTCCTTTTCCTTTCAGCTGAGAATGGCTTAGTATCATCTCTTTAAAAATTAAAGCTTTTTATTCTCTCTCTTTCTCTCTCTCTCGATATATGTGTGTGTGTGTGTGTGTGTGTGTGTGTGTGTGTGTGTGTATGTATATGTATATGCCAAGGATCACAAAGCTAGTAAGTGTATGAGGTCAAATTTTTAACTCAGATTTTCCTAATTAAAGATCCTGGAGCTCTATTCATTACTGTCTCACCTAGATGCCCAGATGACCTGGGCATATACATAACATATACATATACACACACACACACACACACATATATGGATAATTTTCAAGATTCACCCTTATAAAACCTTGTGTTCTAAATTTTTTTGCTCTCTTCCCTCTACTCCCTCCCCTAGATGGCAAGCAATCCTATATGTTTAACATGTGCAATTATTCTATATATATTTCCACAAATATCATGATGCACAAGAAAAATCAAATCAAATAGGAAAAAAAATGAGAAAGAAAACAAAATGCAAGAAAGCAACAACAAAAAGAGTGAAAATACTATGTTATGATATACACCTAGTTCCCACAGTTCTCTCTGATGGTGCAGATGGCTCCCTTCATCACAAGATCATTGAAGAAGGCCTGAGTCATCTCATTGTTGAGGAGAGCCACGTCCATCAGAATTGATTATCATATAATCTTACTGTTGCCATGTATAATGATTTCCTGGTTCTGCTCATTTCACCTAGCATCAGTTCATTTAAGTCTCTCTAGGCCTCTCTAAAATCATTGTGCTTATCATTTCTTATGGAAAAATAATATTCTATAATAATCATATACCATAACTTATTTAGCCATTCTCCAAGTAATGGGCATCCACTCTGTTTCTAGTTTCTTGACACTACAAAAAGGGCTGCCATAAATGTTTTTGCACATGTTGGTCCCTTACCCTCCTTTATAATCTTTTTGGGATATAAACCTTGTCAAAACACAGCTGGATCAAAGAGTATGCAGTTTGATAGCCCTTTGAGCAGAGCTCCAAATTGCTCTCCAGAATGGGAGAATCAGTTCACAGCTCCACCAACAATGTATTAGTGTCCCAATTTTCCCACATCCCCTCCAACATTCATCATTATTTTTTCCTGTTATCTTAGCCAATCTGACAGGTATGTACTGGTACCTCAGAGTTGTGCTAATTTGCATTTCTCTGATCAATAGTGATTTAGAGTACTTTTTCATATGATGAGAAATTGTTTTAATTTCTTTATCTGAAAATTGTCTCTTCATATCCTTTGACCATTTATCAATTGGAAATTAGCTTGAATTCTTATAAATTTGAGTCAATTTTCTATAAATTTTAGAAATGAGGTCTTTATTAGAAAGCTTGAATGTAAATTTTTTCCCCAGTTTATTGCTTCCCTTCTAATCTTGTATGCATGTTTTTGTTTATACAAAAACTTTTTAACTTAATATAATCAAAATTATCCATTTTGTATTCAGTAATGTATTCCAGTTCTTCTTTGGCCACAAATTCCTTCCTTTTCCACAGATCTGAGAGGCAAATTATCTTTTGTTCTTCTAATGTGCTTATAATATCACTCTTTATGTCTAAATCATGGACCCAATTTGACCTTATTTTGGTAGAGGGTGTTAGGATATGGTCCAATGCCTGGTTGCTGCCATACTAATTTCCAATTTTCCTAGCAGTTTTTGTCAAATAGTGAGTTCTTATCCCAATAGCCGGGGTCTTTGAGTTTGTCAAACACTAGATGACTATAATCATTGACTATTTTGTCTTGTGAACCTAACCTATTCCACTAATCAACTAGTCTATTTTTCAGCCAATACCAAATGATTTGGTGACTACTGCTTTGTAATATAGTTTTAGATCAGGTACAGCTAGGCCATTTTCATTTTTTTTTTCATTAGTTCCCTTGAAATTCTTGAGTTTTGTCCTTCCAGATGAATTTTGTTGTTATTTTTTCTAGGTCTGTAAAGTAATTTCTTGGGAGTTTGATGGGTACAGCACTGAATAAGTAGATTAATATAGGTAGTATTGTCATCTTTGTTATATTTGCTCGACCTATCCAAAAGGACTTAATATTTTTCCAATTGGTTAGATCTATGTTAATATTATGTTGTCTCATTATTGTAATTTTCTTGGCTAAAATTATCATTTGTGCCTATGATTTGTTGTTTCAACCATTCATTCTTTAGGATTAGATTATTTAGTTTCCAAATAATTATTGTTCTATTTTCTCCTGGCTTTTTAGTGCATGTAATTTTTATTGTATCATGATCTGAAAATATGCATTTACTTTTTTTGCCTTTCTGCATTTGATTTTGAGGTTATTATGCCCTAATACATGGTTAATTTTTGTACTGGTTACATGTGCTCCTGAGAAAAAAGTAAACTCCCTTCTTTCTCCATTCAATATTCTCCCAAGGTCTATCATATCTAACTTTTCTAGAATTCTATTGACCTCCTTAACTTTTTTCTTATTTATTTTGTGGTTTGATTTATCTAGTTCTGATAGAGCAAAGTTGAGATCTCCCACTAGTATAGTTTTGTTGTCTAATTCTTCCTGCAGTTCTCTTAACTTGTCCTCTAGGAATTTGGATGTTATACTACTTAGTGCATATATGTTTAGTATTGCTATTACATCATTATCTATGATACCCTTTAGCAAGATATAATTTTCTTATCTCTTTTAATTTTATCTATTTTTGCTTTTGCTTGATCTGCTGAAGCATAATATATTCTGCTCCATTCTTTTACCTTTCCTTTGTATGTATCAGTCTGCTTTAAATGTCTTTCTTATTTAAGAAAAAAAGCATATTGTAGGAGTCTAGCTTTTAATCCAGTGTGGGTAGCTGATTCTTGGCTGCAATCCAAATTCCTTTGTCTTTTTGGAATATCAAATTCTAGGCTCTTCAATCCTTTTAAGTGAAAGCTGCTAGATCCTGGGTAATCCTGATTGTGGCTCCTCGATATTTGAATTGTTTCTTTCTGGCTGCTTGTAATATTTCTTTTCCTTGATCTAATAATTCTGAAATTTAGCTACAATGTTGCTTTGAGTATTTATTTTGGGATCTCTTTCAGGAGCTGATCAGTGAATTCTTTCAATGGCTATTTTATCCTCTGGTTCTAGGTTGTCAGGGCAGTTTTACTTTATGATTTCTTGAAAGAAGATATCTAGGCTCTTTTTTTTCATCATGGTTTTCAGGAACTTCAATAATTCTTAGATTGTCTCTCCAAGATCTATTTTCCAGGTCAGTTATTTTTCCAATGAGGTATTTTACATTTTCTTGTATTTTTTCAATTTTTTGATTTTGCTTGACTGATTTTTGAAGTCTCATTGAGTCATTCACTTCCATTTGTTCAATTCTAATCTTTAGTGAATTATTTTCTTCAGTTAGCCTTTTAACCTCTTTTTCCACTTAGCCAATTAAACTTTTAAATAAGCTATTTTGTTCATTGCATTTTTTCTATTTCACAAATTCCGTTTTTCAACAAATTGGTTTGTTTTTTATATCTATTTTCTAAGGAGTTATATGCTTTTTTTCATTTTATATCATTTTGTAAGGAGTTATATGATTTTTCCATTTCAATTAATTTATTTTTAAGGAGTTTTCCTCAAATAATTTCTGTTTTTTTCTTTTCCAAACTCTCTTGCAAAATTTTTTATTTCCTTCCCCATTTTTTCTTCTATCTACTTTTAAGGATCCTTTTTGAATTTTTCCAAGAGAGCCTTGTGAGATGGAGACCAAATCATATCACCTTTTGGAGCTTCATAATTTGCCTTTAAGGTAATGGGGAAAAACTGTAACCATTCCTAATAAGATCAGGAGTGAAACAAGATTGCCCACTATCACCATTACTATTCAATATTGTATTAGAAATGCTAGCTTTGGCAACGAGAGTTGAGAAAGAGATTAAAGGAATTAGAGTAGGCAATGAGGAAACCAAATTATCACTCTTTGCTGATGACATGATGGTATACTTAAAGAACCCCAGAGATTCTACTAAAAAGTTATTAGAAATAATCCACAACTTTAGCAAAGTTGCAGGATACAAAATAAACCCATATAAATCATCAACATTCTTATATATCACTAAAAAATCTAACAGTCAGAGTTACAAAGAGAAATTCCATTTAAAGTAACTACTGATAGTATAAAATACTTAGGAATCTATCTGCCAAGGGAAAATCAAAAACTATCTGAGCAAAACTACAAAATACTTTCCACACAAATAAAATCAGATCAAACCAATTGGAAAAATATTAAATGCTCTTGGATAGGGTGAGCAAATATAATAAAAATGACAATACTACCTAAACTAATCTAAGGTGTTTAGCTCTATACCAATCAGACTCCCAAAAAACTATTTTAATGAACTAGAAAAAATAACAACAAAGCTCATATGGAAAAACAAAAGGTCAAGAATTTCAAGGGAATTAATGAAAAAAAAAATCAAATGAAGTTGGCCTCGCTGTACCAGACCTAAAATTATATTATAAAGCAGCAGTTACCAAAACCATTTGGTATTGGCTAAGGAATAGTTTAGTTGATCAGTGGAATAGGTTAGGTTCAAAGGACAAAACAGTCAAACAGTCAATAACTATAGCAATCTAGTGTTTGACAAAACCAGAGACCCAGCTTTTGGGATAAGAACTTATTGTTTGACAAAAATTGCTGGGAAAATTGGAAATGAGTGTGGCAGAAACTAGGCATCGACCCACACTTAACAACGTACACCAAGATAAGGTCAAAATGGGTTCATGACCTAGACATAAAGAATGAGATTATAAATAAATTAGAGGAACACAGGATAGTTTACCTCTCAGACCTGTGGAAGAGGAAGGAATTTATGACCAAAGAAGAACTAGAGATCATCACTGATCACAAAATAGAAAATTTTGATTATATCAAACTGAAAAGTTTTTGTATAAAGAAAACTAATGCAGACAAGATTAGAATGGAAGCAATAAACTGGGAAAATATTTTTACAATCAAAGGTTGTGATAAAGGACTCATTTCCAAAATATATAAAGAATTTACTTTAATTTGTAAGAAATCAAGCCATTCTCCAATTGATAAATGGTCCAAGAATATGAACAGACAATTCTCAGATGAAGAAATTGAAACTATTTTCAGCCATATGAAAACATACTCCAAGTCATTATTAATCAGAGAAATGCAAATTAAGACAACTGTGAGATACCCCTACACACCTGTCAGACTAGCTAAAATGACAGAGAAATATAATGATGAATGTTGAAGGGGTTATGGGAAAACAGGGACACTAATACATTGTTGGTGGAATTGTGAATACATCCAACCATTCTGGAGAGCAATTCGAAACTATGCTCAAAAAGTTATCAAACTGTGCATATCCTTTGTGCATACCCAGCAGTATTACTACTGGGCTTATATCCCAAAGATATCATAAAGAAGAGAAAGAGATCTGTATGTGCACGAATGTTTGTGGCAGCCCTCTTTGTAATGGCCAGAAACTGGAAACTGAATAGATGCCCATCAACTGGAGAATGGGTGAATAAATTGTGGTATATGAATATTATGGAATATTATTCGGTTAGAAATGACCAACAGGATGATTTCAGAAAGGCCTGGAGAGACTTACATGAACTGATGCTGAGTGAAATGAGCAGGGCCAGGAAATCATTATATACTTCAACATATATGATGATCAATTCTGAAGGACCTAGCCATCTTCAGCAATGAGATGAACCAAATCAGTTCCAATGGAGCAGTAATGAATGGATAGCTACATACAGCGAAAGAACTCTGGGAGATGACTAAGAACCATTACATTGAATTCCCAATCCTTAATTTTTGCCTGCCTGCATTTTGGATTTCCTCCACAGGCTAATTGTACAATATTTCAGAGTTTGATTCTTTTTGTACAGCAAAATAATAGTTTGGTCATGTATACTTATTGTGTATCTAATTTGTACTTTAATATATTTAACATCTACTGGTCATACTGCCATCTAGGCGAGTGGGTGAGGGGAAGAGGGGAAAAATTGGAACAAAAGGTTTGACAATTGTCAATGCTGTAAAATTACCCATACATATAACTTGTAAATAAAAAAGCTATTTAAAAAAAAAGAAAAAAAGTAATTTGCCTTTAGGATCCTCAGGGTTTGAGGTCTGTTCTTCTCCATAAAAGCTGTTTTTTTTTTTTTTTTTTTTTTTAAGGTTAGAGTCTGCTCTTAAGGCAAAGGGGAAATTGTTCCAAGCTTCCTCTACAGGCAACAGCTACTTTAGGCTGCCCTGGACCTGTGCTGCCTACTTCCTTCTCATGTTGGGTGGGTGTGGCCAGGTCCTTGTTATTCTGAGGCTCATTATCTGTGCTTTATATTTGTGTTGGATGTTTCTCAGCTAATCTGATGACCCATTGGTTTGTAACTAGGACAGAGTAGCCAGTGCCTCAGTATTTTGGCTAAGAATCTCCTCAGTAGTTTCCCCAGCATGAGGATGACATACAACCCTGGCTTCCTGCACTGGGTCTGCACTCCTTCTATGCCCTCATCTTTTCCTCTACTCTTGCACTCCTTCCCCCTCACCCGTTCTATTGAAGCAGACCTTTTGTGAAGCTTTTCCAAAATATCTTCTGCTGAAAATTTGTTACATTCAAAATATTTATGGGTTCTGCCACTTCAAAACCTGTTCAGAGGTTTGATCTGAGAGATGCCAGGAGGACCTCAAATAAAGACCTCTCTTTTCTCACCCATCTTGGCCCCATCCATGGCTCAGTATCATATTTATTAGTTCTTTGAATATCTTAGAGTGCAGCTTATTTTGGCCTAATATCTTTATTTCATCAGTCATCAAGTCCTCACTTATTTTGAATTTTAATTCTTAATTAAATAGGAACTAAATAAATGTTCATGGACTTCAATTGCTAATTTTTATACTTTAAAACTTTATTTTTCTTCATGTCCCTACCAGTTCTATATCCTGCTATTACAATTCTTTGAATATAATGTTCAGCAGTTAGTTCTTTTAAAAAATAGAACTAAAGAGAGTTATAAATGAGACATTATCAGACAGGATTTAGGAGAAAGAAAAAATGTCTGTATCCTTATCTGGAATTTAGCTGAGTTGAATGAAACCAATCCAAAGAAAAGAGCAAAAAATATGAATATGTTCATAAATGTTAAATAAGAGGTTTTCTAAAATCTCAAAAAATGTACATAAAATACCCTTTTAAGTTTAATCTACAATCAACATTTATGACCATCAATAAAACAATAAATCAAGCCCTGAGTTTGTAGCAGTTGCTAGTTTCCTTACTGATTCTGAGTATGGACTCAGTGATGAACTGGTACTCTTTTCTCCATGAACCAGGCTCACTAACCTGGGAGAGGTTTATCACTAGAAGTTTACAAATAAATGGAAATTTTTTTCTCAGTCATTATTATTATTATTATAACTTTTTATGGACAGAACATATACCTGGGTAATTTTTTGTTGTTGTTTATTTATTTTTTATAATAACTTTTTATTGACAGAATCCATGCCAAGGTAATTTTTTTACAACATTATCCCTTGCACTCACTTCTGTTCCGATTTTTCCCCTTCCTCCTTCCACCCCCTCCCCCAGATGGCAAGCAGTCCTATACAAGTTAAATATGTCATAATATATCCTAGATAAAATATATGTGTGCAGGGCCGAACAGTTCTCTTGTTGAACAGGGAGAATTGGATTCAGAAGGTAGAAATAACCTGGGAAGAAAAACCAAAATGCAAACAGTTTACATTCATTCCCCAGTGATCTTTCTTTGGGTGTAGCTGCTTCTGTCCATCATCTATCAGTTGGAACTGAGTTAGATCTCTTTGTCAAAGAAATGTACTTCTATCAGAATACATCCTCATATAGTATCTTTGTTGAAGTATATAATGATCTCCTGGTTCTGCTCATTTCACTTAGCATCAGTTCATGTAAATCTCTCCAAGCCTCTCTGTATTCATCCTGCTGGTCATTTCTTACAGAACGATAATATTCCATAACATTCATATACCACAATTTACCCAGCCATTCTCCAATTGATGGGCATCCATTCATTTTCCAGCTTCTAGCCACTATAAACAGGGCTGCCACATTTTGGCACATACAGGTCTCTTTCCCTTCTTTAGTATTTCTTTGGGATATAAGCCCAGAAGTAACACTGCTTGATCAAAGGGTATGCACAGTTTGATAACTTTTTGGGCATAATTCCAGATTGCTCTCCAGAATGGTAGGATTCGTTCACAACTCCACCAACAATGCATCAGTGTCCCAGTTTTCCTGCATCCCCTCCAACATTCATCATTATTTTTTCCTGTCATCTTAGCCAATCTGACAGGTATGTAGTGGTATCTCAGAGTTGTCTTAATTTGCATTTCTCTGGTCAATAATGATTTAGAACACTTTCATATGAGTGGTAATAGTTTCAATTTCATCATCTGGAAATTGTCTGTTCATATCCTTTGACCATTTATCAATTGGAGAATGGCTTGATTTCTTATAAATTTGAGTCAGTTCTCTATATATTTTGGAAATGAGGCCTTTATCAGAACCTTTAACTGTGAAGATGTTTTCCCAGTCTGTTGCTTCCCTTCTAATCTTGTTTGCATTAGTTTTGTTTGTACAAAGGCTTTTTAATTTGATATAATCAAAATTTTCTATTTTGTGATCAGTAATGGTCTCTAGTTCATCTTTGGTCACAAATTTCTTCCTCCTCCACAAGTCTGAGAGGTAAACTATCCTATGTTCCTCTAATTTATTTATAATCTCGTTCTTTATGCCCAAATCATGGACCCATTTTGATCTTAACTTGGTATATGGTGTTAAGTGTGGGTCCACGCCTAAATTCTGCAATACTAATTTCCAGTTATCCCAGCAATTTTTGTGAAATAATGAATTCTTATCCCAAAAGTTAGGATTTTTGGGTTTGTCAAACACTAGATTGCTATAGTTGACTATTTTGTCTTGTGAACCTAACCTATTCCACTGATCAACTAATCTATTTCTTAGCCAATACCAAATGGTTTTGGTGACTGTTGCTTTATAATATACTTTTAGATGAGGTATAGCTAGGCCACCTTCATTTGATTTTTTAAAAAATTAATTCCCTTGAGATTTTCAATCTTTTGTTTTTCCATATGAATTTTGTTGTTATTTTTTCTAGGTATAAATGAAAAAATTAAAAACAAAATTAAACACATTTCTTTCCTAGACAGTATGATAAAAATAGTCATTAAAATAGAGAAAACAATTTAAATTGAAATGTAAACTAAGTAATTGTATCTTGAGTAATAGGTGAATCAAAAAACAAATCATGGAAGAAATTAACAACTAGAGAAAGAGATTGATAACAATATAAAACACCAGAAATTTGAGACTATAACTAATGCAGTCCTAAATGAATAATCATGTGTCTGAAAACCTACATTAATAAAAAAGGAAATGATTAAGAAGCTCAGCAACAAAATAATTTTTAAAAGTTAGAAAAGTCAAATTAATAAACACAAAATAAAAATCATGAAAATTGGAGGAGAAATAGATAATTTTGAAAATAAAAATACTCCAGTATTATCAACAAAACTAAGATTTTTTTTGGTAAACACTAATAAAATATTTGGCAAAACCTTTAAAAAGAAGAAAATCAAATTATTAAAATAAAAAATGAATAATGTTAATTCAAAAAGAATGCTAGTGAAACCAAGAATTTAAGGAAATAACTGATTATTTAAAAAAAAAAAAGACACAATCCTAAATAAAAAAATAAAGAGAAATGCAATCAGAAATGTTTATCTTATCTTTTATGGTCATCTTTCTTCCTTGCTTGATTATAAATTTCTTCAAAACTATTGTTTAGGGACTTCTGGCCAAGATGGTGGAGAGGAGGCACATAGCTACACAGCTATGAAGAGAGTTCAGCTGCATTGGAGAGGAGTTGATGGCTGGGCTCCTGCACACCCCTCACTGAGACCAAGCTGGTCTGAAAGACTCACCATAAAGCTAGCCAAGCCCCAAGTGAAGGAGACAAGAGATTCATTCCATCTCTGTGTTGGTTGGAGGCTGAAGAAAGCAGAGGCAGAGGCTGAAGGACAGAACCTTTGGACTTGGAGACATCTGGAGGGCTCTAAGCTAAACCGGCTATGTTTTGAGAAGAACAAGAACTCCAACATTTGAACCCCAACATTTTGGCGCCCGAACAGGGACCCCACATTTGAACTCACCACATTTTGGCGCCCAACGTGGGACCCCACATTTTGAACCACCACATACTTCCCATGCTGAATAATATTGTGCATAATAAGACCCTTGAGCCCAGAAACCTGCTAGCAACCCCCACTTCCCTTTGGTGCTTTTCATCTCCCTTCCTGAGATGTCAGGGGGGTCGTGATCACCTCCTTTTTGGTGCTTTCACCTCCTTTCCTGAGAAGTCAGGGAGGATGTGATCACCTCCCCTTGGGGGCTCTGACCTCCCTGAGGAGTCAGGGATGGCATGATCACCTGTGTTCAAAAACAAAAGAAAGTGGGAGATGTAATGGGCTGAGGCTTGAGTTGATGCACTGAGGTCCCAAGCACATGAGGCTAAATAGTAATTGGGCCATACTCTATTAATATATAACCTTGGAGAAAGAATGGCCCCCACCTACTCTTTGTGCAAGTCCTGATGTGTTGTATAGGAAATGACGATTCTGGTGGGTGGAGGCAGGGGAGTGAAAAAGGAAAAAGCTCCGCGTTTTCTCTCACTATCCATTTCCTTACAAGCCTCTGAATTAATGCTTGACTGAAAAAAAAAAAAAAAAAACCACAAATAGTTACCAAGAGAAGATGTCCTTGAAATTCACCAAGAAAGGTCTGTTTTTGCTCGAGGGTGGGGACGGTTTTAGATCAGGTGCAGGCTGAGGGCAGGCAGCTGAGAGCACAGCAGGCAGCTCACAGCCGAGCAGAGTGGAGGGGGCTGGGGTGTGATCTCAGCCGTCTCTGCAGGGAGAGCTTTTGCTATTTGATTGGATATTTTGCCCTGGCAGCCAGCCAGCAGCCCAGCAGAGAAGCTAAAAAACACCAGGGGTGAAGACTACAACCTCAAACAGCTGGAGTCTCTAGGGACCTGGCCACCCTTCCCCCACAGTGTCTCAGCATGCTCTCGGGATCTCAGAGTGCAGGTGCAGCACAGTCCTGTTAGTGCCTCGCTGCTGCCCCCACAGTCTGTAAAGGAAGCTCGGTAACGCCACCCAGCCCCTCCCCCCCAAAAAGCAGACTCCATTTAGGGTTTTTTCTTTTTTTCTTTTTGCTAGTTTGTCTTTGATTCTTCTCTGACAAAATGAGCAAAACATTGAAGAGGACTTTAACCCTTGACAGCTTCTATACAGACAGAGAGGAGACTCTAAACCCTGAGGAGACTAAAAACGGACTGTCTCCAGGTGAATCCCCAAAGGAGGAGATCATCTGTTCCTCAGCATAGATGAACCTCATAGAAGAAATTAAAAAGGCTTTCACAAGGGAGCTAGAAGAAAAATGGGAAAAGGAGAGGGAGGCTTGGCAAAAGAGTCTGGAGAAGTCATCCCACTCATTTAAAGACAGAGTGGATAAAGAAATAAAATCCTTGAAAAATAGGATTAGTGAACTGGAAACAGAAAACATCTCTCTGAAAAACAAAATTGGAGAAATGGAAAAAAATTCCATAGAACAAAAGAACTCAATTGGACAATTAGAAAAAGATTTTAAAAAAGTGGGTGAAGAAAATACTTCACTGAAAATCAGAATTGAACAAATGGAATTGAATGACTCAAGGAGACAAGAAGAATCAGTCAAGCAAATCCAAAAAAAAAAAAAAAATCAAACAATGGAAAAGAATGTGAAATACCTTCTGGGGAAAACAACAGACCTGGAAAACAGATCCAGGAGAAACAATCTGAGAATCATTGGACTCCCAGAAAAGCATGATGAAAAAAAGAGCCTGGACACTATTTTCCAGGAAATTATCAAGGAGAACTGCCCAGAAGTCATAGAAACAGAGGGTAAAATAGACATTGAAAGAATTCATCGATCACCTACTGAAAGGGATCCTAAAATCAAAACACCAAGAAATAGAGTGGCCAAATGCCAGAACCCTCAGATGAAGGAAAAAATACTGCAAGCGGCTAGAAAAACCCAATTCAAGTATTGAGGAGCCACAATAAGGATCACCCAGGATCTAGCAACATTCACATTAAAGGATTGAAGGGCCTGGAATATGATATTCTGAAAGGCTAAGGAACTTGATATGCAACCAAAAATAACTTACCCAGCTAGAATGAGCATCTTTTTCCAGGGAAGAAGATGGACAGTCAATGAAGTAAGTGAATTTCACCTATTTTTGATGAAAAAGACAGAACTTAACAAAAAGTTTGATCTACAAATATAGAACTCAAGAGAAATCTAATAAGGTAAAGATTAATCTTGGTAACTATATTTCGGCTATAAAGATGTATAAAGAATACATGTATACCTTGTTCTAGAAACTAGATGTGGAAAGGACATTGTGCCAGAAAAAGGGTAAAGTGGGGGTACTATATCTCATGAAGAGGCAAAGGAAACCTATTATATATGAGAGAAAGAATGGAGGCGGGTGAATACAGTGGGTATCTTACTGCCTTCAGAATTGGCTTTAAGAGAAAAATTTTAGCCATATTCAATCTATGGTGAAACTTCTCCCACCTCATTGAAAAGTGAGAAGGGAAAATTAAAAAGGGAAGGAATAAGCTAAGTGGAGGGGAATATGGAAACTGGAAGGGAAAGGGGTAAGATGGGGGAGGAACTCTAAGGCGGGGGGGGGGAGATATTAAAAAGGGAGGGCTGTGAGAAGCAAGTGGTGCTCACAAGCTTAATACTAGGAAGGGGGGGTAAGGGGGAAAGAAGGGAGAAAAGCATAAACTGGGGTTAACAAGATAGCAAATAATACAGAATTGGTCATTTTAACCATAAATGTGAACGGGGTAAACTCCCCCATAAAGAGGAAGTGGTTAGCAGAATGGATTAAAAGCCAGAATCTTACAATATGTTGTTTACAGGAAACACACCTGAAGCAGGGAGATACATGCAGGTTAAAGGTAAAGGGTTGGAGAAAAATCTATTATGCTTTAGGTGAAGTCAAAAAAGCAGGGGTAGCCATCCTGATCTCAGATCAAGCTAAAGCAAAAATTGACCTAATTAAAAGAGATAAGGAAAGGCACTATATCTTGCTAAACAGTAGCATGGATAATG
Organism: Antechinus flavipes; assembly: GCF_016432865.1. Classification (NCBI taxonomy): domain Eukaryota; kingdom Metazoa; phylum Chordata; class Mammalia; order Dasyuromorphia; family Dasyuridae; genus Antechinus; species Antechinus flavipes. The sequence goes on from NC_067401.1 coordinate 308,608,755, forward strand.
AAGCAATATCAATATTAAACATATATGTACCAAGTGGTGTAGCATCTAAATTATTAAAAGAGAAATTAAGAGAGCTGCAAGAAGAAATAGACAGCAAAACTATAATAGTGGGAGATCTCAACCTTGCACTCTCAGAATTAGATACATCAAAATAAATAAATAAGAAATAAATAAATAAATAAGAAAGAAGTCAAAGAGGTAAATAGAATACTAGAAAAATTGGATATGATAGCTCTCTGGAGAAAATGTAATGGAGACAGAAAGGAGTACACTTTCTTTTCAGCAGTTCATGGAACCTATACAAAAATTAACCATGTATTAGGCCATAAAAACCTCAAACTCAAATGCAGTAAGGCAGAAATAGTAAATGTATCCTTTTCAGACCACGATGCAATGAAAATTACATTCAACAAAAAGCCAGGGGAAAGTAGACCTATATATATAAATTTTTCCATTTATCATTTTCTCAGTTTTAAAAATGAGATTGTTATTCATATTCTGTTTTAGTTCTGTTAATCAATATATTTTATGTTTTAATAAATATTTGCCCATTTCTTTTATATTTTCAATTATCTTTCCCTATAATTAGATGGGTTCACAATAATTTTCCATTTTTTCCAAATGTAAATTTCCCTTTTTTGTTTTAGATTTTTGAAATTTAGTTGCTGTCTTTTTATCTTTCCATTAAACTAGGTACAAATTTACATATTACATATTAGTTTTAAAAATCTTTTATTTATCATTTTAGTAGGTGTTTAATAATTTTTATCTCCTTTGATTTCTGGGATTTATAAATTTATGTACAGTTAGAGATTGTCATGATTTTATTTTCCAGTGTGTTTTTTTAGTTCTCCATTAATTTTTTTCCCTCCCTCTTTTTATGGTCTAGAGCTGAAAGTAAACTTAGAAGCTATCAAGTCTCATCCTCTCATTTTACAGATGAGGAAACTGTAACCCAGAGAGATTAAATAACTTGCTCAAATTCACACAGATAGTAAATGTCAAAGGGAGTATTTAAACTCAGTTGTTCTTCTGACTGAAAAGGCATACTTTTCACTGCATTATACTGCTTCTTGTTCATATTAGTGTTTAGACATACAAATTTTCCCCTAAAGGCTGTTTTATTGGAGATTTTTGCATATTATTTCATCATTACTAAACATCAGTTCATTAAGGATAAAAAGAAATCTTATGAATATGACTTGATTTGAAATTTCATCTAATTATTTATTGTCCTTGTGATTTAACTGTCCTTGTGTGTTCATTATTTTGGATCTTATTGTTTAGTTTCTATTTAAATCTGGGTGCATTGTTAATAGTTCCCATGTTAAGCACATTATCATTGCTTTATAATATAAAAAGGGTATGTTTAAAATTTATCTTTCTCCATTTATTAAATATTCTCTATACTCTAAAACATAATTAATTTCTGCAATATGTTTGTAGAGCTAAAGACTATGTAGACTCTTAAAAAGTTTCTTTAATATATTTATTCAGTAATGACTGAATGTCTACCATAATTAAATTCTCTAATGTTTTATTCAAATACTTAAGCTCTTCTTAACCTCTTAGATTTAAGTCTAGATTGAAGTAAATAAAAATTATTGACTGGATTCTACTCCTATAATTCTGTTTGCTTTTATTTTGAATACATAGATGTTATGCCATTTTGTGTGCATGCATATGTATTTAATTGATATTGTTCCAAAATTTATATTGACTTTAAGCATAATGTTATTTTCTCTCTTTACTGCTCTTAACTTTCTATATTTTGTTATCTTTTCTGAGCTGAGGATAGTTACTCCAATTTTGCTAAATTTTGCTTATTTGTAATAAATGATACTACATAGTTTTACATATATATGCATATATATATATATAAAACTACGTAGTACCATTTACATATATATATATATATATATATATGAAGTGAATAGAGTACAAGATTTGAAGGCATGAAGATTCATTTTTCTGAGTTCCAATTTGGCATCGACACAAGCTATATTTCCCTGGAGACGACACTTAACCCTGTTATCTGTTTCCTTATCTATAAAATGAACTAGAGAAGGAAATGACAAAACACTTCAGTACTTTTGCAAAGAAAAACTCAAATGGCATTATGAAGAGTTAGATATGAACAACAGCAAAAACTATAGATCCTAATTTTAATGCTGTGTAATGTAGGTTAATATGTAGTATTCAGATTAATAACATTGAAAGTCAATGAATAAATGGACCACTACTTATTGTGACAAGCAATATTTATCAAAAGCAAGAGCTATCAATAACCAAATTAACAAAAACCATATGATCATCTCAATAAATGCAGAAAAAGCATTTGATGAAATCCAACACCCATTCCTATTAAAAACACTAGAGAGTAGAGGAATAAATAGATTTTTCCTTAAAATAGTCAGTAGCATCATATGTAATGGTGATAAATGGGAACCCATCACCAATAAAATCAGGAATGAAACAAGGTTGCCTACTATCACTACTACTATTCAATATTGTGTTAGAAATGCTAGCTTAAGCAATGAGATGAAAAAGAGATTAAAGAAATTAGAGTAGGTAATGAGGAAAACAAATTATCACTCTTTGCAGATGATATGATGGTATATTTAAAGAAAGAGATTCTACTTAAAAGCTATTAGAAATAATCCACAACTTTAGCAAAGTTCCAGGATATAAAATAAATCCACATAAATCATCATCTTTTTTATATATCACTAACAAAATCCAACAGCAAGAGATACAATGAGAAATTTCATTTAAAATAATGTCAATAGTATAAAATATTTGGGAATCTACCTGCGAAGAGAAAATCAGGAACTATATGAGCAAAACTACAAAACACTTTCCACGCAAATAAAGTCAGATCTAAACAATTGGAAAAAGGTTAAGTGCTCTTGGATAGGTTGAGCAAATATAACAAAGATGACAACACTATGTAAACTACTCTATTTATTTAGTGCTATACCAATCAGACTCCCAAGAAACTATTTTAAAGACCTAGAAAAAATAACAACAAAACTCATCTGGAAGAACAAAAGGTCAAGAATTTCAAGGGAACTAATAATAAAAAAAATCAAATGAAGGTGGCCTAGCTGTACCTGATCTAAAACTATATTATAAAGCAGTAGTCACTAAAACCATTTGGTATTGGCTAAGAAATAGATTAGTTGATCAGTGGAATAGGTTAGGTTCACAGGATAAAACAGTCAATAACTATAGCAATCTAGTGTTTGCCAAACCCAAAGACCCCAACTTTTGGGATAAGAATGCACTATTTGACAAAAATTGCTGGGAAAATTGGAAATTTGTATGGCAAAAACTAGGAATTGACCCACACTTAACACCGTACACCAAGATAAATCAAAATGGGTTCATGATCTAGGCATAAAGAATGAGATTATAAATAAATTAGAAGAATATAGGATAGTTTACCTCTCAGACTTGTGGAAGAGGAAGGAATTTATGACCAAAGAAAAACTAGAGATCATTTTTGATCACAAAATAGAAAATTTTGATTATATCAAATTAGAAAGCTTTTGTACAAACAAAACTAATGCATATAAGATTAAAAGATGTTTATCTTTACAGTCAAAGGTTCTGATAAGGCCTCATTTCCAAAATATATAGAAAATTGACTCAAATTTATAAGAAATCAAGCCATTCTCCAATTGATAGTCAAAGGATAGGAACAATTTTCTTTCTTTCTTTTTTTAAAATTTTATTTATTAGTTATTTATTTTATAATAACTTTTTATTGACAGAACCCATGGCAGGGTAATTTTTTATAACGTTATCCCTTGCACTCACTTCTGTTCTGATTTTTCCCCTCCCTCCCTCCACCACCTCCCCTAGGTGGCAAGCAGTCCTATATTTGTTAAATATGTTGCAATATTTCCTAGATACAATATATGTATGCAGAATTGAACAGTTCTCTTGTTGCACAGGGAGAATTGGATTTAGGAGGTATAAGTTACCCAGGAAGAAAAACAAAAATGCAAATAGTTTACATTCTTTTCCCAGTGTTCTTTCTTTGGGTGTAGCTGTTTCTGTCCATCACTGATCAATTGAAACTGAGTTAGGTCTCTTTGTCAAAGAAATACACTTCCATCAGAACACATCTGGATATGAACAATTTTCAAATGATGAAATTGAAACTATTTCTACCCATATGAAAAGGTGTACCACACATTATTGATCAGAGAAATGAAAATTAAGACAACTCTGAGATTACTACTACACACCTCTCAGATTGGTTAAGATGACAGGAAAAGATACTGATGAATGTTGGAGGAGACATGAGGAAACTGGGACATTGATGCATTGTTGGTGGAGTTCTGAATGGATCCAACCATTCTGAAGAGCTATTTGGAACTATACTCAAAAAAATTATCAAACGGTGCATACTCTTTGATCCAGCAGTGTTACTACTGGGCTTATATCCCAAAGAGATACTAAAGAAGGGACAGAGACCTGTATGTGCAAAAATGTTTGTGGCAGCCCTTTTCATAGTGGCTAGAAACCAGAAATTGAATGGATGTCCTTCAATTGGAGAATGGCTGAGTAAACTGTGGTATATGAATGTTATGGAATATTATTGTTCTGTAAGAAATGACCAGCAGGATGAATACAGGGAAGCTTCGAGAGACTTACATGAACTGATGCTAAGTGAAATGAGCAGAAATAGTAGATCATTATGCATTTCAACAACAATACTATATGAGGGTCAATTCTGCTGGAAGTGGCTATCTTCAACAATGAGAGTATCCAAATCAGTTCCAATTAATCAGTAATGAACAAAACCACACTGAAAAATTAGTGTGGACCACACCATAGCATTACACTCTTTCTGTTATTGTTTATTTACATTTTTGTTTTTCTTCCCAGGTTATTTTTACCTTTTTTCTAAATTGGATTTTTCTTGTGTATCAAGACAATTGTATAAATATATATACATATTTTGCATTTAACATATACTTTAACATATTTAACATGTATGGGACTACCTGCCTTCTAGGGGAGGGGATGGTAGGAAGGAAGGGAAAAGTTGGAACAGAAGTTTTTGCAAGTGTCAATGCTGAAAAAATTACCCATGCATGTGTTGTGTCGATAAAAAGCTATAAAAAAAGCAGGAGCTATCATTATTTGTAATAGTAAATGACTAGAAACTTTTCTAGTAGTATCTGATGGGATCATTAAAGATATCCATGCTCATTATTCTATTTGATATAATTCTAGAAATGCTAAAAAAAAAAGTCAAACAAATAAACATGCCAAAAAGAGACAAAATTAATTCTTTTCCTAGATATTATTTTGGCATTCATAGAAAATTCCAGTTTCAAAATTCATAAAAATCAATGTTTTCATCAAAATGGCAATATATGAAATAAATCCACAAACTTTTCAGTAGATACATATGTAGGTAAAAATCTTAGAAAATCCAATAGAAATGCATAAAAAAATTCATTTTGAATAACTCTAAAATTCATCAAATACTTTAATGCTAACATTTCAAGACATTTGGTACTTACATGAATATAATTACTATTCTTAAGAGGAAAATAAAACAATGATATGACATTTAAATTAAGAATTTTTGATTTAACAAAGAGAACAATAGTAAAGCTAATGACAAGGAACCTCTGGAAAAATGTTTTCCTGTAATTAACTACTCTTTCTTTATTTCCTCTAATGATTCCCCTTTCAGTGTGATGAATGAATAAACCAATAGAATTCTCTTTATTCACCTACGCAAGATACTACTACTTTTAATATGATCACATAAAAATTCTAATCTTGGGCAATTAAGTTCCCTCTATGAAATATATTGTCTTCTATTGAAAGGAGTCTGATTAAGTCTTTAATTCAAGTGAGATTTCAGAACAGACAAGGGTACTGTTGAAATATTATTTCTTAATTTTTATAGTACAGCTGAGACTTTAATGCTATATATTTTCAGTCATATAACTAGTAAGTAGTGGAGACCCACTTGATTCCACAGTTTATGGTTCAATGCTCTTTATATTATACCACACCTGCCTCTTTGGAGAAAATATTACTCTAAAAGGTACATAAAACAAATATTTAAACAATTAATAAATGAAAAACTATTTATTAAGTGCTTATTATGTGCTAAGCATCATGCTAAGCACTGAAAGTAGAAAAATAAAAATGAAGATAATTCCTTGCCTCAAGGAGTTAGCATTCTAATTAAGGAGGTATAACACATAAAGGAGAACCATGGCCAAGGAGGACTATTTTAACTTTGGAAATTACTGAGATGGTGAATGGAAACATATATTGACACATTGTTTTTTCTAAAAGCAGTGATAGTACCACTATGTTCTGATTAGTGGGAATGAATCCTATAATGTGGTAGCACATATTTGAAGTCACACTTTTCAAAATTATGATTATGTAAAATATAGTAATTGGTTCCTTCTTTATGGAAATATGCATTAATAGAGACCTATTGATACTGATTTGATTATGATTTTAGAACAGGAGTTGGGGACAGGGATGTTCGGAGAAAAAAAACAGATGTGATAGCAAAATGGTTTATCAAAAAAAAATCTGGGGAATAGATCAGGGAGTCTCCCTAGATATCCTGAGTCATATGAGGCATTCACTTATGAGATCAGCAGAGTCTCATATCAATTCCTTAGCTGAAATCCTTTAGAATACAGTATCTGATTTAGTTAGTAAGGTAACTGGTAAAAAAGATAAACAGGGTGTAAAATCATATGAAAATGCATTAAAAAGTAGTATAGTTTCCTCCTGCCCCCAGGTCAAATTGTAATATTGTAATAGATCAGCAGGCATAAAAGAACACTGAAAAAATTTTTTGTTGTTGCCTATATTCAAAGCTAGGTGTGAAAAGAAGTAAAATGACCAAGTGTGAACAGTTGTGCAATAATAATATCTCTCCAATATGTCTCTTACCCATAGTAAATACTTGATAAATGTTGCTTATAGTATCTATGATTAAGCTTCTTTCTCCCCCTGCTCTTCCCTTCCCTCTTTTCTCATTTTACCCTTCTGTTTTTCCCTTGACCCTTCCCTTCCTTTAATTTCAGAGTTTTTTCTCCCAAGTTGTTGTTTAACTGTTTTAGTCCTTATGTGATATCTTTATGGGATTTTCTTCGCAAAGATACCATGATGGTTTGCCATTTCCTTCTCCAGTTCATTTTCACAGATGAGGAAACTGAGGCAGATTTGGGATTTGCCTGGGGAAACACAACTTTTCTCTGAGGCTGAATCTGAACTTGAGTAAAAAAAAATACAAATAAAAAAAACATTTATGCTTTAATTCTGACACTTTCTAGTTACCTGACTGTTAATAGATCAATTAACTTTTCTGAACTACAGTTAACTGAGTAATAACATAGGGATTATGATACCACTACCATTAACACCATCTATTGCACAGAGTTTCTCTGAGCTTCATATAGTATAATCTAAGCAAAGCACTCTATATTCATGTAAATGAATGTTATATAAAAAAGCCTATTTTGGAGGGAATTTGTTGTTGAAGGGATCATTTTAGTTTGGGCATTTTCTTTCTGAACCTTATTGGGAAGTTTATGAATAAAGCTTATTCCAAGATTTGAGAGTGAAAAAAAATCAACAAAAACATTGGGATGCAATTTCAGAAATCTGTTGACTGGACGTCCTCTCCCTGTTCCAAGAAATTCACATTTGGATTTCAGTACAGCTACAGAGTTATGGTAGGGATTTCCAGCACTTTTTTGGAAGTAAATTTGCTTGATACCAACATTCGGCTTGCCAAAGCTCGGCAGGCCAAATCCCAGTTCTGGAAAATGTGAGAACCAAGAGATCAGCAGTTAAACGACAAGGACTGTATCACTTTCATTTCTCCAAGGAAACAAATTCTACCTAACAGTCTATTGGGTCATTTTGAACACAACCAATAATCTTTTAAAAATGGAATGTCTCTTTTGTAGAATTTTATAGGGCATGTAACATTTAATGATGTAAATGTACTATCACATTCCACCCATTGAATTCTGGCTAGAATGTTTTTAGCTTTTCAGACTTAATTGTAGCTGGCCAGACATGTTCAATTATATTTACCTTTAGCAAAGAAAACACATTCCCAGTCACTGTGTACATTGAACAAAGTTAGGAATTCAGTTAGTCCATAACTAGCCCTTGTCAATGGTAACTCAGTTGAAGGAGTAAAATTGAGAGCAAAGAGATGATTTGGGACATACAAATTACTAGATCTGGAGGCAAAAAACATGATTTCAAGGTGTGGTTCTACTACTTATTAGCTGTGGGATTTTAGTTTTATATGACTTTGACATCTTAGTATCCTTATATGTAAAATGGCGATCATTATGTAGAATCTTCTATGGGGCTAAGTCTCTCCTTACACAGAACAGGTTGTATGCTGTTGGATGCAGAAGGTGGCTAATTACCTTTACTCTTTTTTTTTTTTAATAATTTTTTATTGATAGAACGCATGCCAGGGTAATTTTTACAGCATTATCCCTTGCATTCATTTCTGTTCCGATTTTACCCCTCCCTCCCTCCACTCCTTCCCCGAGATGGCAAGAGTCCTTTACATGTTGAATGGGTTGCAGTATATCCTAGATACAATATATGTGTGCAGAACCAAACAGTTTTCTTGTTGCACAGGGAGAATTGGATTCAGAAGGTATAAATAACCCGGGAGGAAAAACATAAATGCAAGCAGTTTATATTCATTTCCAGTGTTCTTTCTCTGGGTGTGGCTGCTTCTGTCCATCTTTGATCAATTAAGGCTCTCTTTATCGAAGAGGTCCACTTCCATCAGAATACATCCTCAAACAGTATCATTGTTGAGGTATATAATGATCTCCTGGTTCTGCTCATTTCACTCAGCATCAGTTCATGTAAGTCTCGCCAGTCCTTAATTACCTTTACTCTTGAAACTATATAAATATATATCTGAAGAGCTAGGGTTATTAGCAATGTTGTTTACATGCTTAGGTACTTCGCATTAGCATTTAACTAGTTAATATTATTCCAATATCAATTAACCAATCAATATTGGTTAGCTTCTATATAGGATTGTTTATACAAAGACTTAAGTACAACTTCCCCATCCCCCAATATGAGGTACCTTCTTTTTGTAAATACAAAATATTTTTGAGAAGAGTGAGATCAAACTTGAATCAAAAAACATCTGCAGGAACATGTGTGAAAAGATGTACTTCCTACTCTTGCTTTTCTTTTTCCTTACCTTTGCAGAATCTCCATTATTTCTGGGTGTGGTATAATTTTCCAGAAGGCATTTCTGATTATTCTCTGGTACTTTATAATGTCCTAGCAGCTCACTTCATTCTGTTTTTCACACATTAAAAGTATCCTCCCCTCTTCCTTCTTCTCCCCCCATCCCCACCCCTCTCCCCAGGCATTCAGGTTATCCAAGTCTTCATTCCTCTCTAGGATGTACTCCTGAATCTACTGTGGTGCTTTCTCAACAATGCTCCTGTGTGGGATACATTCATTTCATCCCCTCTTTCAAAATTCTTTCTAATGTGTTATCTATTCTCTTTAGAACATAAGCTCCAGTGGTTGGTCCTCAAACTTTTGTTTTCAGTATCTTTATCCTGTTAAAAATTATTGAGGATCTCTCCAAAGCATTTTTATCTGGATTATTTATAGACATTTGCCATATTGGAAATAAAAAACTATTTTTGAATTTGTAGACCCTCTAAAAGGGTTTCAGAGATCCTCAGGATTCTCTAGACTATGCTTTGAGAACCATTGTTAGGGGCTGTCTTTCTATTTGTATTTTTATTTTCAGTATCTAGCATAGTGACTGGCACATGGCAAGTGCTTGATAAATGCTTTTTGGCTAAGTGACTGACAGATGGACAAGTTATTCACTTGTTTTTAAGACAAATGTCTCCACTGTTGGATCCATTCCTTGCTGAGCTGGGTTAAGTAGCTACTTCCTAAATATTGTTGTTTTTTTTTCACCACTCAGAATCTGTGCCTAATAGTAACCTCTACTAGTAGCTCTAATTTCTGGATTTCTGACTTCTTTTCTGACCTTTAAAAGCTCACATGCTATTGTATATGGTCTGTTCTATTTCTGAATGGTAAGATCAAGATATAATAAATAAAAGAAATGAAAGTAATAGAAGCATGATACATTCAAGACACATGATGGCTAGATAGAAGATAGGGTCTGATACAATTTCCCTACCAGGAGGCTAACAACAATTTTTTCTCTTCAAGTAAAAACCACCAGGGAAAAGAACAGATTGTTTATTTGACCCTGTTTTATGCACATAGGGTTTTGACTCAGAAACCATTTAAAAGCCTTTTATTCACCATAAAATAAATTGACAAGCACCAGTCAGAAATTACTTATGTGGGCTGTACAGTCACAGGAAGACCTCTCCATTACATATTCCCAGAAGCAAGCTCACCATACCTCCACATGGATTAGAATCAAGCAGAACATATTACACATACTAGATGGAATGTACCTCCATTGGCCATTCCCCCATTACAATTAGATGATAGGTTTAGAGTAGATGGTAATTAAATCTGGTTCTAAACTTCCTTCCTCTTCAACCATCTACATTACTTCTTTCCCCCTCTCTCTTTTCAGAAAGCTTCTACTTACAACAAATTGAGAATAGAGGCCATCTAACATGGGTTTTCTTCTCCCTGATTCTCCTCAGAGTAATCAATCAATGAATTATCCACAAATATTTATATGTTTACTATGTGCCAAGCACTGTGGTAGGGCTTGAGGATAAAAAGAAAAAAAATGAAACCATGACTGTCCTCAAGATTGATTTATTGGAGAGACAGTTAAAACATGTGGTCAACTTTTGTCTCCGTCTACATGGAGAGGTATGTACGCATGAATGAATGACTCAATCAGTAAATTTTGGTTAAATAACTATTATATGTCAGGCAATGTGAAAAGTACTTGTGATATAACTAGAACCCCTCCTTTCAAGAAACTCCCATTCTAATGGAGCACACAATGCACATGATTTGTTTCAGCTCTAAATCTAATGGAAGATTTCATGGTCCTTAGTGCTAGCAAAGCAAATGTTAATACCTCTTTTTAAAAATCACACTAATTTCTAAGGTTGAGCCATTTGATAATGCCAGGGATTTTTATTTCAAGCACTAGATCTTTAGTAACTGTAGCTATACTACCTGGCAGTTTTCAGGGAAGAGCTTTCTCAGATGATGGCTGAGGACATTGGGCTGGACACATTACTATTTCTAAGTTCCTTGGTTTTAGGATCTGATTCTTTTTCCAACAAGATTTGAAATATGGCATCAAAATGGTGATGGTTTGACTTGTGTGGCACAATCTTTCTGTCTCTTCCTCAGGATGTTCTGCTTCATCAATCATGTTAGATGGCCTGCTTTGTGTGGAGCTGATGATTGGTAGACATGGTTTTCCTCTTTTCATAGGAGTAGCTCTTCTGGGTAATAATTTTAAAGACTGATCTGGAGGCAGGGCCAACAGTGGTCTGGGAAGTGCTGCTGCTCCTAGGGCTCCTATGCCTATACATTTTTTAAAATCCTAAAATCCTAATACATAACCAATGAGATCTTATTGAATATAATACCTGACCTATCTTCAAATGAGATACTACATGTGAAAGTGCTTCCTTAACTAGAAAGTGTTATAGAAATATATGGAGCTAAACTCTATATTAGCTCATCAGCAGAAGTTGTAAATAAAAATTTAATGGCCATTGGACCATTAGAATCAGAAATTGCAAGCAAAGTACAAAGGCTATTTTTTTTCTTCTTTAAAAAACTTAGGTAGAGAAGGCTAGGTGGTATAGTGAATAGAACATCAGCTCTGGAGTCAGGAGCACCTGAGTTCAAACCCATCTTTGAACATTCTAGCTTTGTGACCCTGGACAAGTCACTTAACCCTGATTGTCACCTGGGGGGAAAATAAACATAAACACATTGATCAGGATCAGAGTACAGAATTAATTTGGTTTAGGAAAAATAGTCTTCTGATGTAATTCCTTTCCTTTAGGGAGGTCAATCTCTACTTGTGTTAGACAAGATTATTGTCTGCCCTATTTTTAAATTGTCTCATTAATGAAGATTACATTATCTCCTTTCAGTTCTTAACTATCCATATAATAGAGAGTTTTTTTTTTTAAAGTCTGAGTCCTAGCAATAAATCCATTTCTTTATTTTCCCTCTGCTAGGAGAAAATAGAATTGAGAAAAAAAATTCCCCATGAAATTTGTAATCTAAAGACAAAGATTCAAATCCTAGCCCAGCTATTTGACTCATCAGATACTGAGGAAATCATTTTGCTTTGCTCTACCTCAGCTCTACCTGAAAAATGATATGATAGGATTAAATTATGTCATGTTTTTTCTATTCCAAATATAAAAACTATGATTAAAATATTCTTCTCATGGTTATTTATCCATTTACATTTAGTAATGAAACCATCATCTTCTTTACATTAAACAATCCTAATTTCTTTAATCTTATTCATAGGTTATTGTAGACTCCTAAACATTTATTAGAGCTTTTTGCTTTTCAAGAAAAAAATGGTTGTGAAATTATTCTTACTGTAATGATTGGGGTATATATTAGATTCGTGGTTTTCACTGAAAAATCTGAAGCTTAGACTCTGAACTCTATACTAAAAATGAAACAGCATACCCTTCTTTTATAATGTAGCACCTTAGGAGAGGGCACTAGTATGCTGTAGTATCAAGCACATCACAGAAGAGAACAAGAGATGGGAAGCAGAGGAGATATATGAAGAGCAGGGAATGAAACATGGAATAGCAGAATGCATGCACAGGATGTGGTCCAGCAAGAAAAAGTTTTATAAGAGCAAAGCAATGACATCATCAGAAAATATCAATGACCTACAGCATCCTGTCTTATAGAGGTATGAATTGTTTTTCTATTTCTTGGAAATATGTATTTTTATCTATGCATGTAATCTAGCTCCTTATGATTCCTATGTATGAGCTTCCTTGCTTAGGTACTATCTTGTTTTTGATATGTATAACCTTCCATGAGTGTGTATGGTCACATAGTGTGCATGTGCACTATGTGGCCTCTTAACATGTTTCCTATGTATGTTTCTTCATATATGTGTTCAGTCCACTTGGGTTTCCTATGTTTGTTTCTTTCATTCTGCCCATACACATTCCCTGTGTGCATAATCCTCCATAAATATCCCCTTGGCAAATCCAGTGTTCCTCTGATGGTTTGTATATTTATGAGAGCATATGCCTAAGGTACATAGTGGACATGTGTGGTGTTTTTCTTTTTACCATGTTATTTCATAGGTTATGTGACCTTTAATCATTTGACTCTCAATTCTCTTCAAAGTCATCACCCCTGCAATAACCATTTTCTCTTTTCCCATTTTGATTTCTTGATGAAGCAATTCAACTCTACACTGTATTCCTTTCTTGAATCCCTAGATTCCTTATTATATTATGTTGATTGTGATCAACCAAGCCCCAACTTCAGATCATCCCCAGCATTCATTGCTTTCCTTCTGATACACATGCTACTAAACAAAGGTGAAGAAAATCATATAACTGTTCTGTTTAAGTCCAATACAAATTTATGTTACATAACCTTGACTGGACCCTCACTACTCCTTGGCAATCTTTTAGTATTTTCCTATCAATTTACTATCCTACTCTCTATAAGTGACTCTTGAGAACCTTCTCAAACCTGCTATGATTCTTTTTCTTTCCACCCTCTTAAGTGAGAATCATGCCTCATATTTTGCAGAAAAAATAAATTGAGGAAATTTTCTGCGAACTCCCTTTATTTCTTCTTTCATCTCCTATCACTCTGGTGCCTTCTATTTTCTCCTTCTTCATCCTTGTCTTACATAAAGAGGTGTTTCCCATGCCTTCTCTATGCTCTAATATAAAAATTCTTCTGTTCATGCTATGTGGATACAATTTATGGTATATCATATATTTTCAGTAATCCAAACAGAAGATTATTGAAAGGGCATTTGATAAATAATATCTTTTTTTTAAGAGGGAAATTGGAGATACCTACAGTAGTAATAAATACAACACAGAATTTTACCAACAATAACTTTTTCTTGAGAAGTGATTTGAGGAAGTAAAAAACACCAAAATGAAAATGTTTGATTAGAAAAGGAGGTGAGGTCAATTGTGTAACAAGACCAAAAGATAATAGATGACTAGTTTAAGTACTGTACTAGTCTCTGTGAAATATTCAAAGACCTACAGCAAGGATTCCAGCATGTTGAGTTGATTTACTTTGGAGGAATTGTGAAAGGCTGCAAATTAAAATTGCATAGAGTGAGAAGGAATGGATGGATTGTGATCAGTCCTGTTGAGGGATGTGCCAACATCCATGTTATTATAAATTCATCGAAGTATTGAGATAGTTGTTTTTTTTTTTTTTTGTGGTGTTTTTCTTCTTTAAAATATAATATAAGATGGTTCTCTCTGGGAGCAGGTTTCTTGGGGAGATTTTCTGGAGGCAGCCTTAGTTTCAGTTAAAATTAATAATCACCCAAATGCAACCAGATAATAAAAGTTCTGATCTTTTATTGCTTCCGCCAAAATAGCCTGGTTAGTTTTTCTTAGGGGTCTATTTTTTTTGCTTGATTCCAAGAATTCCCCCGAATGTCTCCAAATCCAAAGGTTTGTCCTTCAGCCTCCAGCCAGCCAGGTGGAAAATGGAATGAATCTTTCTTGCCTCCGAGAGAGGGCTTCTGGCTGAACTCACTTGATGCTCCCCTCTCAATCTAATTCAGCTGAACTCTTCTGACTGGGCCTCTCTGTCTGCTTCTTATATATGATCTCTTCTGAGAGAGTGAGATTATAGGTTTTCTCCCAGAGTGCTCTCTGGCCCTAAGAGCTTCAAGGTGGGTGTGAATTCACAAAGTTACAAAGTTTACTTTGTGAATCTCCCATACTTGTGAATTCCAATGAGTACTTAAATACTTCTTGCTTATATGAGCTCTCTAAAGGTGTGAACACAAGTATTGTATCAATTCCATTGAGTTAACACTAGGATTCCAAGATACAATGCTCTTTTGTTCAATAAATATCAGATAGAATAAAATGATTTCCTGTTTCCTGAATATAAACTTATCATTTCAAGGAAATAAATTATGTTTTCTTTTTTGCTCAATAAAGTACATTGCTGAAGCATAATCAGTTTGCTGTCTATTGCAGTTCCAAGATATTTATCTTAGATGATGCAATTTGTATCTGTTTATAGTACTTGATACTATGTTATAGTTATAGTTACAGTACTTGATAGCATGTTAAATTCTCCTCCTTTCTACTTAACATTTGGTTGTGATAAATAACTGAGAAGGGTCTGGTCACATAGCAAGACAGGGATATCCTCATAGATAGTTTTTGAGTTCCATCAATATCCTTGAAATGTAAAAGAATATTAGGAAGACCATTTGTTATAGTGAACTTATAGATGGACATGAATCAACATTGGCCAAATAAGTATAGATGTATATGGTAGGCATTGTTGGAGAGAATTTTCAGTGACATGGCATTGAATTTTTGGAATTGTTGAAGGCAAAAACAAATCATATGACCAAAAAAAGAGACAATTTTGAGATGCATGTAGATGTATATAATAAATTTACTTTGTTCTTATCTAGATAGGCATCTAGAAAAATAATTTTGGTAGAGGCTATGGCCTTTTTGCTATATTGATCTCAATTAAAACCAGAGCATCAATTTATGAGCTGCCTAGTAAACAAGTGATTAACTTTCTCAATCTTTTAAAATCTGACTCTAACTCTGTGAAACATTTTTAGAAAGACATAGATCCAGTGTGGCTACTCATGGTAATTAATTCTTACACAAACAACAAATATCAGGTATCATTAGAAGCTTAATTTAAAAATTAAAGAACATATTGATCACAATTTGTAAGCTATTGTTTTCTAGTTCAACAACAGTCAACATGGTTTAAAAAAAAAAAGAATGGGTTTGAGTTGCAACATGAAAAATTTAATAATACAGAGAAAAAGCATCCTGACTAACAATGTGCTGGCTTCATTCTCATTACTAAATATGCTTAAGCAATCTACTGAATTATGTGTATATGTGCGTGTGTGTTAATTTTCTAAATTAGATTAGATATCTACATGGTCTATACAGGGTAGGTATAACTTGCTCAGAATTGGGTGATTTATCCAACTACAGTAGGGAAATTATATCCAATAAGAATATACATCAAGGTTATCTTGTGTTTATTGAGTTAAATGTAGTTCCCTTGAATCTGATTTGCCCACAGTAGTTTGACTGCCAAGCATCAGAAAGTAGCTAAAGCAGTTACCTCTTTTGTATTTAGACAATCAGGAAATGAAGTCAATGATCCAATCCTTCAGACAACTGAGCTAATTAAATCTCATGGAGCTTTTCATTATAAAAATAGCTACAGCCCACATGACGAGCTCTGGTATTCTTCCTGTTCTAGATGGCTAATGGAAAGGATTTTAGGTATGGTACTCGGTTTCCTTTTAGCTATACTCTGACTGCTGAAAGGTATCATACACCTTTACTGATACTCATACACCTTTACTGATTCATACCAGTGACATAGGATCATAGCTCTATAATTAGCAGGCTCTCTAGAGATCATCTAGTCTACCTTCCTTCATTTAGAGATGAAGAATCTGAATTCAGAAGAATTTAAGCAACTCATCCAAAATTACATAAGTAGTGAGTAGGAGAGTGGGAATTTAAGTTAACATCCTCTGACTCCAAGAGTGATTTTTTTTTCTTTTTAAAGAATTTATTTAGTGTTTTATTTTTCTCTAGTTACATGTAAAAACATTTAAAAAATATCTAACATTAAAAAATTTGACATTTTAAAACTTTGAATTCCAAATTCTCTCCCTTCCTCTCTTTTTAACTTCCTGATTAAGAAGGCAAGCAAAGGGTATATATGCATAGTTATGAAAGATATTTCCATATTGTTCATGCTGTGAAAGAAAATATAGATCAAAAAGAACCCAACCCCAACCTCAAGAACCATAAAGTTAAAAAGAGTATGCTTCAGTCTGTATTCAAACACTGTCAGTTGGGGATGTATAGCATTTTTTTTATTCCAAGTTCTTCCTATTTGTCTTGGATCATTGTACTGCTGAGATTTAAGTCATTCACAGCCATCATCTTGCAATATTGCTGTTACTTGTACAGAATGCATTTCACTTTGCATCAGCTCATGTATAGATTTTTCTCAGAGCATCCTACATTAATATCCCATTTATCCCACATTCCTTCTACCATTTATCATTTCCATTTTCTGTGCTATTAACCAATCTAGTAATTATGAATAGTAGCTCAAAATTGTTTTGATTTGCATTTTCCCAATCAATAGTGGGTTAGAGTATTTATTCACATGGCCATAAATACCTTTGATTACTTCAGCTAAAAACCTGATATCTTTTGATCATTTATCAATTGGGGATTTGCTTTTATTTTTACAAATTTGACCCAGTTCTGTATATGTTTGAGAAAGGAGACCTTTATCAGGAACACTTGGTTCAATTTTTTTTTCACATTTGCTAACTATACTTCCCTCTATCTTATTCCCTTCTTTTAGTCTATTCTCTCTCCCTTTCCCTCTGTCCCTCAAGTGTTTCTCTTCTGACTATCCCTTACCTCATAATCTGCCCTTTCTTCTTTCACTTTATTTCTCTTTTCCCCTTCACCTCCTACTTTCCTATAGGATAAATATATTTCTATGCCTAATAAATATAGATTTCCTCCTTGCCCTGGAAGTTCCAGAATTTGTCTATAATAATTTGAGATCTCTTTCATGAGGTGATTGGTGGATGCTTTCAATTTCTATATTTACCCTCTGATTCTAGACTATCAGAAGAGTTTTCTTTGATAATTTCTTGAAAAATGATGACCAGGCTCTCTCTTTCTTTCTTTCTTTCTTTCTTTCTTTCTTTCTTTCTTTCTTTCTTTCTTTCTTTCTTTCTTTCTTTCTTTCTTTCTTTCTTTCTTCTTCTTCTTCTTCTCCTTCTTCTTCTTCTTCCTTCTTCTTCTTCTTCTTCTTCTTCTTCTTCTTCTTCCTTCTTCTTCTTCCTTCTTCTCCTTCTTCTTCTTCTTCTTCTTCTTCTTCTTCTTCTTCTTCTTCTTCTTCTTCTTCTTCTTCTTCTTCTTCTTCTTCTTCTTCTTCTTCTTCTTCTTCTTCTTCCTCTTCCTTCTTTCTTCTTCCTTCTTCCTCATACAGTATCGTTGATGAAGTGTATAATGATCTCCTGGTTCTACTTATTTCACTTAGCATCAATTCATGCAAGTCTCTCCAAGCCTCTCTGTATTCATCCTGCTGGTCATTTCTTACAGAGCAATAATATTCCATAACATTCATATACCACAATTTACCCAATCATTCTCCAATTGATGGGCATCCATTCATTTTCCAGTTTCTAGCCACTACAAACAGGGCTGCCACAAACAGTTTGGCACATACAGATCCCTTTCCCTTCTTTAGTATCTCTTTGGGGTATAAGCCCAGTAGTAGCACTGCTAGATCAAAGGGTATGCACAGTTTGATAACATTTTGGGCATAATTCCAGATTGCTCTCTAGAATGGTTGGATTCGTTCACAACTCCACCAACAATGCATCAGTGTCCCAGTTTTCCTGCATCCCCTCCAACATTCATCTTACAGGCTCTTTTTTTGATAATAACTTTTAGGTAGTTCAATAACTTTTGAATTATCTCTCATCCAGATCAATCATTTTTCCAATGAAATAATTTACATTATCTTCTATTTTTTTCATTATTTTGGTTTTCTTTTATTGCTTCTTGATTTCTCATGAAGTCATTAGCTTCTGTTTACACAATTTTACTTTTTTTCTGAGAAATCATTTCTTTCAGTAAGCTTTTGCACCTTAAAAAAATTGTTTAATTCTTCTTTTTAAGAAGATGTTTTTCTTCAATGAATTTTTTTTGCCTCTTTTCCATTTGGACAATTCTGCTTTTTAAGGCACTCTTCTCTTCATTGTTTTCTTTCTTTTTTCTCCAATTTCCTTTATCATTGGTCAAGCCTGCTTTTTTAAAAGCATTATTTTACGTGTTTTTTTTTTTTTTTGCGTGTGTTTCTAGTAAATCGTTGACATTTTTTCCCATTATTTTCTTGTATGACAGGCATGACTCAATTTTTCCTCTACCACTCTTATTTAATTTTCAAAATGTCTTTTGAACTCTTCTATGGTCTGAGACTACTTCGTATTTTTTTTGGAGGAAGATTTGAATGTGTGTTTTATTTTGTAATCTTCTTTTGAACATGTGTTTGATTATTGTTGCCATAGTAACTTTCTATGATCTAAATTTTTTTCTGCTCTTTGCTTGTTTTCCCTGCCAATTTTTTGACTTTTAACTCTTTGTTAAAGTAGTGCTCTGCTTCCAGGATGGAGGACACACTGTTCCAATCTTCAGGGGTTTTGTACATGTATATTTTAAATTCTACTGTCTAATAGTGGTATGTTTATTACTCTCCATGCCTAGGGTTTAGTCTGTGAGTGATGAAAAGCACTCTTTTCTGGGCTCTGATGAAGGTCCTTGCTCTGTTGCAGCTGTAAACTCTGGTGTGCTAGTGATCTTGTTTATCCTTGGATTTTCAACTAGATTATGATCTAGATCTGATTATAGGCAAAGCAACAGAGTTCTGCCTCAGTACTAAGAATAAAACTCCTGTAATTGCCAGTTGTTTGACCAACTTACCATCTGTGGGCTAAGAGCTCTGGAAGCACCAGCTCTTGCTGCTGATTCCATGGCTTATAAGGTCTGCTCCTGGTTTGCTGTAACCTGAACTGTGCTGGCTTGGTTTATGACTGTTTCTTTCTCTCTCTCTCTCTCTTTCTGACTGTGCTAATCCTACAATAATCTAGTTGTAGTTCATATTTTAAAATAAATCCTCTATAAGGAATACATTCCAAAGCACTGTGTTTTTCCTATTGTTCATGTGTAGCATTTCAAGGGGCAATGGGGTTCAATTGTACATGTTTCATTTTTCACGCTTGGTGCATGACCCTTTTACTTCCTTCTCTAATCATCTACACTACTGATGATATCTTTGATGCTCCTTCCCATAGGGCAGAGTGTTGCTGGTGATATTGACATATATTTCTACTATTGCTCTGTCTTTTCACTGTGTTTTTAATTACTTGTAATTTTTACTTTTTTGATATTGTAATGTTTTAAGATTCTCAAGTTGGGGACATTACTAACAGTATATTGATGGTAAAATGCTAGACTTTCATGGTAAGGGTAGTTTTGTGTCATCAAAACCTTTCCACAATATTCTCAAAACAACCTAGTGACTTCTTTCTATTCTTAGTTGCTAGATAGCACCATTGATAGAGCACTGAACTTGTATCAGGAAAACCTGAATTTAAATTTGACCTCATACTAGCTACTTCATAAATGTTTATTTCTTTTCCTTTTTTAAAGTCTCATCTGGTTCCAATCTGTCCAGCTTATTTATTGTACCTTTTTTGGATGCAAATACTGATTGACTGACTTAATAGGCTTTTTCTTTATTGCATTTTTATAATTTGGTTAATCATTTTTTCAACCATTTTGTTTCTCTAGTATGATATTGAATTTCAGTCTCTTTCAAATGATTATGTATTTCACTGAGGAACTTTGATGCTGTTACTTTAATCTTATGTATGAAACTGAACATTTATGAAATTTTGCCATTGATAAAGTATTTATGTGGCACTTTTTGTATGCCAAGAATTATGATAAGTTCTGGGGATTCAAATGAAAACAAGCAAGATAGTCCTTGCCTTCAAGGAGCTTCAATTAATGAGGAAGGACTTTACATAAAAGGGATGTTGGAAAGTAGAGAGGGAGAAAGAATAGCCATATTGTGCCTTGATGAGGAAACTGTGGAAAGGGTTCTTAGGGCCTAGACCCTGTAAAGATAAAGCAAAAAGTTCATCTATCAGATTTGGGATAACCAGAAGTGGAGTCTAAGTTTCTAGAAGTATGGAGAGGCTTAGAGAATGGGCCATGATAGGAAGACAATAGAAAGTGTTAGGAAATCTTAATTGAATAAGTACATCCCAGGACATCCTCTAGAATATTGGAAAAATTCTAAAAGGAATCTAAGAAACTGTAGTAATAAAAGATCACAAGACTGATGTTAAGACTCACTGTCTTAATGTTAGTCATAGGTCAAATGTCTAGAATATGGAATTATTTAGTAAATCTGACTTTCTAATTAGCAAACTATAATCAGCTAGCTTCATGATAGATGAGACTGCAGGTGGAATAGCTTAAAACATATTGCCTGAAAACAAAAATTAAGTGACTGAAAAAGGTTAATTCTCTTCTATAACGCTTCATTGTTGAAAATTGCCTGGCATGGTAAAATCAAGCAAAATTTATTTTTCTATTTCTATATCTTCTATGCTCACAATAAAGCAATCTGACTATATTAAAAAAAAATCTGACCTATTTGAAATTCACCATCAATTCCACTGTGTGCCAAGGCAGCATCCTCATCATTTGGGCCAAATAAGACAATAAATATGTTTCTCTAACTCCTTGGTTGTTTGAGGAACTTTATGACATGGTTGCCCCAGTTTGAGCAGAAAAACAAATCCCAAAATTATAGGGTCTCATGGATTTCTTCATCTAGTTTCTTCTGCAAATGAAGTAAATTTATGCATTTGCTGTGTAACTGAGACACACATTAATAAAGTGTTTATTCAATGTTTCCAAGAACCAAAAAGGAGTTATATAGTGATTACCATGGCAACTATTGGCTCAGGAATAAATTTAAGCTCAATAGCCTTTAATTCTTCTTAAATTATCCATTTGGATTTTGTTCTAATCTTATTTCATTCCAGCATGACATAGCTATAGACTAGAATACAATTTCCTTGGCACAAAGCATTTGACTTAAAATGCCAGTATTTCTAGAGTCTTGAAGACAGTGTATATAGGCCCATTGAAAATGGATGCTGGCTTTAGCACACATTTGAATAATTGGTTTTATGTGATCATCTATTTTGCTTGAGGCTGTGGGGGGGACTATTAGAAGCCAGTTATCCCAGGCAACAAATACAAATTGAATTAAAATATGAAAATAATTTCATTACAAAATAAAATTATTGATTTTGAAAATATATTGCAATTACAATAGACTATTAGACAATTGTGAATGGATGATTGAATCTTTGTTCCACTAGATTCTACCAATTGTCACACAATTAGTTGAAAGTTCTGGATCACTGTCACATTAATAACCTCCATCCTGGAAGGAAACATGTACAATTCAAATATCAGAGACATATTTATTCTCTCCTGGCTTTCCCTCTGTGTCAACTTTCACCATTTTATTTAACATGTTATAAACAAAAATTTCCTTTAAAAAAGTCCTTTAGGATTTTACTTTTTCTGGAAGCCTAAGCAAGATTATTCTTAATAGGTTAATGAACATGGATCATGTCATTTTATTGAGTCAGGGGACTCTTACAGGAGTTCAACCAAATGAGATGCAGTAGATTCATAATCAGCCAATTGAGGACTTGAACTTGGTAAATCGAGGTCAGATCTCAGCAGGGCAGAGGAACACCTATATTTGCTGATAGGATAAATGGTCACACATTCACATCTGGACTTCATATGGATATTAACTCAGTAATTAGCAGCAGCTCCCATCCAGCTACATTCCAACATCTGGGACTAAAACATCACAGAGATTAAAAATAAAGACACAGGGAGAACACCAAGAGGAAAATACTTACAGTCAAATAGTGCCTTTGCTTGAATTATAAATTAAAGGGTCATGTCAACCTGTTTGGGACTGAAAACATATTTTCCCTAGAGAAAAAGACATCTAAGACAATATCCAGAGCATACCTTACAAGTTAGCATTTCATTGTGAATTCAGGGATAAAGAAGATTAAGAATTTAAAGCATGCTTTAGTGATTTAGGACTTCAGTAGTGGTTCAACAGTGGTTTTGAAAAAGATTAAAATGGGTATTCACACAAATATGGTAATTTTCATTTAACATGATACGTAAAACACCAATTGATGCCATTGTCACTCTCTTTCACCATTTATGAAATTCACAATATTTAACAAGTTACATTTTAGGCTAAGAAAATAGGGGTGTGCATATAGGTATAGTATGATTAATTTTACACATAACTATAATGGCATGATACTTGGCTCCTTTTTGTCCTTGACACACTAAAGCACATTTATATTCTCTCTTAATTTTTGAGGCTGTAAGAAGAATATGCTATACTGAGCTTTTCTAAAAGATTGTAGAATAAATGCCATATGCTTTCTGAGAAGGCTTATCTTTTAATTGGCTGGAGAATAAATCACATATGGGAAACACAAGTAAGAACCTGTGTCTCATGGCAAGAAAGGCTGTTGTGAAATGTTTGCCAGAGATTTGAACTTTGGCTGGGAATCGCCCCATTCTCCCCTCCCCCCAAGTTAGCTAAAAACAGCTTGGTGATTGCATGGACTTGTGACCAAATAGGCTTCAAGGAAAGAGTAAGACTGAAACTTGGTCATCTTTTTTTTTTCCTCTTAGGATTTGGCTGTATAAGTTTGAGTGGTGGCCTTGGCCAAGTGAGGAAAAGAAGTCAACTATTAAGTGTCCAAAGTCTATAGTTCCCTTCCATTCATGGCTTTTATTATTGTCTTGTTGGCAGTGTCTCCAGGATGCCAAAACAACTAATTGAAGAATGAAAATTTTGGCATTGCACAGAGCTTGTTGGCTCTCTGATGTAAAAAAGTCATTTGACTAATTTCCTAAATGGAAATGCTTTGGCATCATAAAGGTAGTCTGTAGCTAATGATCACAGGGAAAGTTTGAAAGACAAAAGAGTATAATATATCCATTTTAGGCTAGTTGTACTAATCCTTTCTTACTAAGTTGTTTTGTTTTATTTCTACCTCTGGTTATTTCAGAATATTGTATTCAAAACACTGCTGCTCATTTGACATTGAATATTTCTGCCCCACCATCCCAACCATTCATTTGCTCTCATCATTAGTAAATCTAAAATATTCATGTTTACTTTTAGAACTTCCATCTTAATTGTTTACTTCTTCACTTCCTATGTCTTCTGTATTTACACATTTGATCATGCCACTTGTTAATTATTTAGTATTTTCTTTGTTTTGAAATTATTTTATATTACTTCATGGTTATTTATCTCTCTGTGTGTGTATATACGTAATATATATACATGATATGTAAAACACCAATTGATGCCATTGTCACTCTCACCATTTATGAAATTCACAATATTTAACAAGTTACATTTTAGGCTAAGAAAATAGGGGTGTGCATATAGGTATAGTATGATTAATTTTACACATAACTATAATGGCATGACACTTGGCTCCTTTTTGTCCTTGACACACTAAAGCACATTTATATTCTCTCTTAATTTTTGAGGCTGTAAGAAGAATATGCTATACTGAGCTTTTCTAAGCTAGCTAGCTAGCTAGATATAGATATAGATATAGATATATAGATATATTTTATATATGTATCTATCTATCTATATACCCAGACTATTACATACAACACATAAACACACACACACACACACACACACACACACACACACACACAGTAGAATGAGAGCTTCTTGATAACTAGGGCTATTTGAGAGATATCACTCTTTTTCTTTATTTTGATTGGAACCAGATCTTATTCAAAGCTATCTCCTTACAGCCCTTATACTCTCCCTTTGCCCCCTTTCCAGTTCTCCTTCATACTTCTTCTTCTCCTTCATGTCTTCCTCATTTCCTCATCTCTCAACCTTAGACTCCTTCCCACTATCACCTGGCTCTTATAAGTGAATCTTTCATTTTATCTTACTGGGTTTTCATGACACATTGGCTGAGGATCTTACATTCTAAATATGGGAACTACCCAAGAAATTGAACTTGACCAATAAAGTACATAGTTGCCCATATTTGACTGAAATAGGGAGACACTGATGTCATGGGAGGATAGCAGGAAGGGATCTTAGGTATGCCCTTGACTCAATCTTCAAAGTCCTTCATGCCTACTCAAACTCTGAAGTAGATGAAGCCTTACTTGATTTTCACAACTATCTTGAAAGATCTCACCTCATCTCATTCAGTACATCTTGGCTATCTATACATCATGCAGTTCTACTTGATTGTCCCTCTCATGGACTCTTAGGAAGATTAAATGAGATAATATATGTAAATTGCTTTTTAAGTTTTAAGGCACCATATAAGTGCCAGCAATTATTTATCATTCATTTTTGATCACAGCATCCATTGGGTTCAATTCATATCCTCAAAGAATTCCATTCAACAATCCCAAATGATCATTAACCTTTTGTTTGAAGAATTTCCAAATGAAGAACACCTACTACTTCCCAAAATAGACCATTTCACCAAACCTGAGACATCCCTGAATCCAGTCACCCTACCTCCAATCTATCTTCCTTATAGCTGCCAAAATGATATTCCTAAATTGGAAAGCTGAATATGTTACCCTTCTTTTTGAGTTTTTGTGATTTTTCATCAGTTTCAATCTAAAATACAACTTTCAGTCTCAGTTTTTCATTTCAAACTTTGTCAAAATGGCTTTAATATTTTTGTTTCCAGATTGATTATACATTAGTTCTCATGCTCTTTTTACTTTATGATAAATTGATATACTTGCTGTTCTTTTCTTATCTCTATGCCTTTGTAAAAGTTGTTCTCTATGACTAGAATCTTCTTTCTTTTCTCTTTTACCTTTTGAATCCCCTAACTCCTTTTTAGGCTTATTTCAAGTATCATTTTTCTTCAATAGCTCTATTCTGATTTCCCTGGTTGGGAGAGCACTCTTATTAACTGATTAACGAGTATTTTGTGTACATGTATATGTCTATAAACATAGACATATACACACATACATATATGTAATATTTATTTGTAAATATTCTATCTCTCCCAAGTAAAATGTAAAACTATTAAGAGCAGAGACTGTCTCCCTTTTGTTGTATCAAATGTGTCTGGTGAATGCTTGAATCACATGATGGGTGCTTAATAAATGGTTGTTGTTTGGTTGATTTGTTCTCAGTGAATGACATGACAAAATTATTCATCTAAGAACTAAAATGGACCTCTGAAGTTACTAGGATAGATAACTTTCTTATTTCACAAAAAAGGAAGCTGAGGTCCAGAGAGGTTGAGAGCTAGAAAGTCATGCTTCCGTTAAGCTATACTTAAAATCAGGGATTCAATTTAGAACACATTTTGTAAAAACAAATTGGTAAGCTGGAGAGAAACAAAACTGAACAGCAAAAGTTATGTAAAGTCTTCGAAAATTTGTCAAATGAAGGTTAAAAATGAGGAGATAGATAGTTTTCAATTTTCCTTTGCCCTTTTGCCCAGGGGTCTCTAAAAAAGTGCCTTGTACATAGCCAGGAAATCAATTTTTGTTGAATGCATGAATAAAATGTTCTTTGATCCAAACAAAAGTTAAACTAACCAAAAAAAAAAAATCTTCAAGTATGGAAAGATTATGAAAGAATAATTAAGTTTTTTTTAAAATTTTCTTCTACTAAGAGAAAGAAAAATATTTAAGACAAAGGTATTTTTAAAAATCAAGTATAAATTCAGTTTGACACAAAGAAATTTTCCTTGGCCATAAGAATAATTTGTCAGTTCAATAGATCACCATAAAAGAGAATAATTTCCATTGTTTGTGATATCAAAAATATGAAAAATAGTATTTTAAAGATGGCTTAAGTATTCCTCTACCTCTTATGGTCTTCTCCAGGTCTATGAGTTTAGATTTTTATACACTGGATCTCATATCAGCATTTCAATTTTGACCCTGAATTCAGGTATAATTCTCTTTTATGATTTCATTTAATGTTAATCATCTTTGATATTGAGTTAATAACATTCCTGTCAATGAAGAGAGATGAGCTTTTTCCCACCTAATGTGAAGTCAGTGACTTATAACCTCTGACTTAAATATAGTTGACATAACACTAAAAGATATTATCAAGAATGTAGCTAGCTATTTCTGGCCTTGTGACAGAACACTCATATCTCAAGTCCTTTGGTTGTCTGTGCTCTAGACCTCAGGCAGCTAGTAGCAAAAACTAATGTATAAGATTTTCCTGCATAACAAAGGAGAACAACTTAGAAAAATCCATTATGTAAGTAGATAATGCTATATTACTCTGCTACTCACCTACTTCTCTTGGAATCTCTCCTTCTGATGGGATTGGTTGTAAAGATCAAGTATAAGGTCTAGTTTTGAAACACTAGTCCAGAGACCTGAGCTCTTCTTGCTTTTATCTGCTGCTTATAGGCTGACTCAGTGGTAGAAAAGCTGATGACCTTCTTAGGTATTTTGGCAGGAGCTGCAGCCTTCCGGCTCCCACAGTTCAACTGCCCTGTCTCTCTGCCATGATAACAAATAATGAGCTTAATCTTGTTAGCTCTTGACATAGGAGGAAGGTCATATAATCTTTATCCTTATAGATAAGTAAAAATAGGACAGTCAGCAATCTTTTTTAGTTTGGGCATTGAGCTTCCTTGAGGCTTGGGGATTTGACCAAATAGTCTTTTGAGATTCCTCCTGCTGGATGATCCTGAGATTATATGTCTTTAGTGAATTTTAGTGAAGAGCAAATTTTTAGCCAATGTGAGCTATGAGTTTTATAAATGGTAGATACTTACAGTAATGTGTTTTTCTGAAGTTAATGGTACATGTTTGTAAAAAGAGAAAAATAATTTAAGATTCTATGAGTATAAAGTCATTATTGTAACAGAAAACAAAGAATAATAGTTTTTAATGCATATCTGAAACACATCATGGTTCCCTCCCCACTTTACCCTTCCAATAGAAGAAAGAGAGTATTTTGCCAAGTTTGGGACTCATTTGGACCTGTGGTTTCTAAATTTCAAGCTCAGATCGAACACTTTGGGTTTAACCTTGTTTGCTTTTGGCCAAAGTGGCTTCCTGTTTCTAAGAAAGAAAAATGGGCCAAAAGGCCTCTTAAAAAAGATCATAAACTCTCTCTAACAGTGCACAATGATCTGATGAGTTAAGTGTAAATGAATCAGAAGCATGTAAACTAAATTTACCTTTAAAATGTACATGGATTTAGGAATTAAGGGGAGTAAGGAACTGTTTGGGAAGAGGGCTTGGCAAAAGATTCCTATGGTATTGCCAAACCCAAGTGTTTAAAAAACATTGTTGCTAGAGACATATGAGGAACCCAAAAAACTTGTTCAGCTTTTGCCTCTCCCTTAGTTTTTTCTCCTTATAATTTTGTTGTACTTATTCCCACAGCCAACTTCAAATGACCTCAAAAAATCAGGGCAGCTAAAAAGTTTGCTTAAACTTCTTAATACTTTTAATCCTTACTTGTTATAATTTGATTACTGAAACAGATTTTTCTCTGTGGGCCTCCTATTAAATCACTTTCAAGTTGAAACAAACCAGAAATCCTTTTAACTCCACAGAGCTAGTATTCACTCTGAGCTTTTCAGACTTTATGTAGAGACTTTTGAATATCTCTTTTTAAATGATGGAATTGGACCAGTGGTTACTTTGATGGTACCATCCTCCCAAATTAAAGAAATAGCAATAAATAAATAAACATTATAATTTAGTTCTACTATTTAGACTAACACCTAAATTTACTACTTTAATTTCTTCAGAATTTTTTTTTTATATCCATGATAATGTTTCCTCTGAAAACAATATTTGGGCTAGGAGTTTATCTTCTGTTAGTGAGAAAAAAGGAAAAATAAGAAAAACCAACACTGTCCTGTAAATGCAAAGAAGAGAATCTTGCCTAAATTTATTGTTAAATTCTTGTACTTTTAAAAAAATATGCTAATTTTTAACATATGCCTTGTTTTATCTAATATTTTAAAGTATTTATCTGGAGGCCAATAGACTACATAAGTAAATTAGAAATAACCAGAAACTAGGTACTGTTATTACTATTATTATCATTAATAACAGTATTTCTTCAAAGCCCAATCTGCCATCCATATGGGTTAAGGAAGTGGCAAAGTAGGAGAATGTAAGGCAGAGTAATGTGTAGTGGCAACTTAGTGTGCTTTGGCACCATTGTGGTTGTTTTGAAGCTCTGAGAGAATTCTTTAAATGATGTTAAATCAGACTCAGGTGATACTACTGGTGAGATTAGCAATTCCATGCAATGTGATGTAAATACTGTTAAAAGTTAAGGAAATTGAGGGGTTTCCTAGGTTTCTATGGTAGTTTTTCTAAAATTCCTAGATAAAATCTTTATGCAGGAGATAGCCAGATAAGTGTCACTCCCTTTTTTTCTATTACAACAGAAAGACTAGATAAAGTGGACAAAGAGAAAATGACAACTTCCTATCTGCTGGAAATCCTTCAGGATGAAAGATGACTACTAAAGAAGAAATGTCCACATTTAATGTACTAATGAAATTGAAATTTTAATCATGCTGCAGGACGCCATATCATCAAATTGTGGTAAACAAGCATTACCCATAACAGCACAGAGTTTCATAACATTTATTTCTTGTCAATGAGATCTTCAGCTCCAAGTATCAGGACAACATATTGCTTACCAGTGGAAGGAAATCATCAGAAATAACTTTATCTTGAAACTAAGATCAAAAGAAATAGATTAACTTGAGAAATGATTAAAATCTGAATGGGGAAAATTGAAAAAGTTGCAATCACTAAAAATATTCACGTAATACAAACATCAGAAATTGTACCTAAAAAGTAAGTGGATTACAATGATACTGATGTCTCAAATAACTTTAGAAAGGAGATAGTCCTGCTTTGAGTTGGATTTTCAAAAGCCCTTTTTGAGTTTGATGCTATCAATCTAACTAGATTTTTTAAAAACATCAATCAAAACATTTAGTGCAGATGCTATAAGAAAACAAAGGCAACAGAGAACTCCTGAAGAAGATATAGAAAACATCTCATCTATATTATTTCAAGAGGCCCAACAAAACAAAAATTCATATTGGATCTAATGTGAACCAGTCTGTGCACTGTTAATATATGAACAATTGAACAATTATATCAAGTTAGATGAATGAAACTCAATCCTCTACAAAACTGGAGAGCAGCAGGGCCAGTTAAGGTACATATTTATTAGCTCAAACCCTTCCCAGTCCCAAGCATTAAAGGCATAATACTTGATGAACTTTTCCAGAGACAATGTAATCTCTATTGATATTTATTACTAAAAGATGATAACATTAGTAACTCCTCTAAATATCAGCCAATTATGTATTTATGTACCTTTAACAGATTGCATCACTTAAAAAACAACCTTGTAAAATCCTTTAAAAGAAAAGAACATATTGACCAAGATGTGCTATTAAGTCCCAGAGATATAAAAAACAAAAAACAAAAAACAAGCAAAAAAACAGCTTTCTATTTCTTTAATTATTGAACAAGTCACCTGAAAGCATAGTAAAACACACACACACACACACACACACACACACACACACACACACATAATGGCAAAATCTTTGACCAAATTTTGTTCTTATGGCTTAGTCAAACACACAAATATATAAAATAATTCCATATGTATATATATACATATACTGAGAATTCTAGAGTATATTACCTATATATAGAAAACTGTTTTCTGTTTAATGCATTGTTGTTGCTGTTATTATTCAATAATTCTTACTCCTTTATTGGCATTTTCTTGTCAAAGATACTAGAATGGTTTGCCACTTACCCCCATATAGTTCATTTTCTACATTGTGGCAAACAGGATTAAATGATTTACTCAAGGTCATACAGGTAATAATGTCTGAACACTTGAACACAGCTCTTCCTGACTCCAGGTCCAGTACTCTATTCACTGTTCCATTTAGTTTCCTATCAAGCTATCAAGGAGAAAGCTGTAGTATATGTTAAGAATCTTATTGGAATCAAGAAATCCAAGCTCAATGAGAAGCACATGTTTGAAGCAATTAGCATTTACATAATCTCAGTCTTTACATAGACTTTTGGAACTATAAAATGAACTCTGATAGTAAGTTTCCTAACAAAAATGTGTACAATATTAACAGTATACAGGATCTGGTCACCTTAAAGCAGCTGTGGAATGATAACACTAATAAAGAAAAGGAAAGGAATGATAAATATTTTCAGAAATTTACAGAAATACTTGTGGAACAAGCAGACATCAGTTCACTGAGCCAAAGTAAAGTCTGACAACCAGGGCATGCCAGTAGATTTATAAAATAGAACTAAGTTGTTAAACTCTGCATGTAGCCATATGAAATGGCTCACAACCAAGAGTGGAATCAAAAGGCCTCCAAGGGTCACATCCACAGCAATACAACCAGTAATATGTTGACAAAGAAGCATCCTCAAACAATGGCTGAGTCTTTTAGATTTGTTTATGGAAATGGTGGGATTTATAATGACAATTCAGAACCAGATTATTTCCACTCGTAAAGACAGATTTGGTTATCATTAAGGATCCTGGATTTACTGACAAATGAAGATAAGAAAAGGAAATAATAGAAGCTGTGCAATACATTACTGCGAGGTGGAAAAGATTTGACACCTATAAATATTGAACAAGATATGATTTAGTGGCATTAATTTTGTGCCAAAAATTCATTATTGATCAAGAAGTAGATGACAAACCTCTCTATTACAAAGATCCTTAAGAATTCAAGAAATCAATTCTATTGGAACCCTACCATTATCCTAGATAGAACTATTGCTCAAAATTTTCCTTAAATAATTGATTCCTCAAAATTTAAGAATATTTTTAATAGATGCAGTCATGCCAAATACTCATAATCTCCCATTGTATCAAAATCATGTAGGAACAAGCTGAAGTACAAATTATCTCTAATTTCCTTTCTGCTACTAGCATTGACCCAGAGGTGGATTCAGCAAGCCAGCAAAAGATGAATTTATATTCAAAAATGTTTATCAAAGGAAAAAAGTGGCTGTTTTATCCACCTATGAAACAGTCTTCAGAATTAAATTTTAAATATTGGAGGTCTATTTTTGCCTGAACTCTCTTCAAAATGATAAGAAAGTAACTAAGAAGAAAAAATAATGAACATTTATATCACATTGTAAGATTTAAGTATTTTGAATATATTATTCATTTGAATATTATAATAACCCTGGAAGTTATATATGTATTATTACAGATAGTATTATTTTCATTTTTTTAGATGAGGAAACTAAGATTCAAAGTTCTTGTCTGAAGTCCCATAACTAGTTAGCTTGTGAAAGTGGATTTGAATACAGGTCTTTTGAGTCCAAGTCCACCACTCTCTCTAATATAGTGTGTTATTTGTCAATACAGAGCTGTTCCAGTTTTGCAGCACTAGACTGGACTATGCTTTGCTGACTTCTTTAAAAGTAAGTTTTCACTGGAAATTAGTATGGCAGAAACTAGGCACTGACCCACACTTAACACCGTACACCAAGATAAGGTCAAAATGAGTTTATGACCTAGGCATAAAAAATGAAATTATAAATAAATTGGAAAAGCATAGCATAGTTGACCTCTCAGACCTGTGGAAGAAGAAGGAATTTATGATCAAAGAAGAACTAGAGATTATTATTCATCACAAAATAGGAAATTTTGATTATATCAAATTGAAAAGGTTTTGTACAAATAAAACTAATACAGACAAGATTAGAAGGAAAGTAATAAACTGGGAAAACATTTTTACAATCAAAGGTTCTAATAAAGACCTCATTTCCAAAATATATAGAGAATTGACTCTAATTTATAAGAAATCAAGTTATTCTCCAATTGATAAATGCTCTTTTGGAACTGATTTGATTCATCTCATTGCTGAAGACGGCCAGGGCCATCAGAATTGATCATCATATAGTATTGTTGTTGAAGTATATAATGATCTCCTGGTCCTGCTCATTTCACTCAGCATCAGTTCGTGTATGTCTCTCCAGGCCTTTCTGAAATCATGCCATTGGTCATTTCTTACCAAACAATAATATTCAATAATATTCATATACCACAATTTATTCAGCCATTCTCCAATTGATGTACATCCATTCATTTTCCAGTTTCTGACCACTACAAAGAGGGCTGCCACAGACATTCTTGCACATACAGTTCCCTTTCCCTTTTTTAGGATCTCTTTGGGATATAAGCCCAGTAGTAACACTGCTGGATCAAAGGATATGCACAGTTTGATAACTTTTTGAGCATAGTTCCAAATTGCTCTCCAGAATGGTTGGATGTATTCACAAGAATTAAAATTTAAACATCAATATTGATGACTTGATTTAAGAATTCATGCACAATTTCAATATATCTCCCAAAGGGCCTTACAATTTATTTTGAAAATTGAGAGAATGGAGTAAACAAAGAAAATTCAATGAGTTAAATACAATACCTTTGCATACATTTAAATCAAACAATAGGTCTATTTGGTCATATTTTAAAAAAGTATTTCATATTAGACTGATAGTACATCAATGTTTCTGTTTTCATAAACCTTCTAGCAATGACTGTTCTAATCTTTTATGATTTTTACCAGTTTTGATGGTGTGAAGTAAAACTTTAGAATTATTTTAATTTTAAGTTCACCACCAAAATATGAAATGAAGATTTGTAAAGGAAACAATGACAATCCTTGTAATACAAAGGCACCAATGAATTTGTCAACATATTAGAGCCAGTTCAAAAGGTCAAGAGAACAGATGGTTAAATTTTCAGTCTGAAAACTTGCATTTTGGAAATTGTCAAATGCTACAAAATTAAGGCTTGTTTTATTTTGTTGTTATCTAGACTTAAGAAAATGATGGAGAAAATGTTAATGATGCAGGTTAAATTTAAAAGTTCATCCTATACACATTCACACACACACATTTGTATATATTTGAACATCAGTTGTTAAACATTTACCTTTATACCCTTAATTTACCTATTTTTATAGAGTTCATTTATTTAGCAGACATAAAGAGACACCAACATAGGGTAGGGAAATCAGTTTATTGGTTAATTAATTAACAAACTTGCATTCAAATTAGAAGGGTTTATGTGGTAATCCAAATTTTAGAGTTTTTACATTAGAATCCTTCTCTTTACATATTTGTATGTGATTTCTCTTGAAAGGTGTATTTTAATTCAAAGCATTTTATTTAGTCAGAGAGGATAGAAAGCAGTCAAATAAAGGTAAGGAAGGTTCCAGCCAACTATACTAGTATAATATTCAATTCAATTCTTACCCTTCCTACTGAAACAATTTGAATTCTAATACCAGGAAGAGGTATTTCTGGTAATGTCAATTCTTTTCCCTTCTCAGTCAAATGTTGACTTCCCATCCCTACACCTACAGGAGGGAATTCAAAGTCTTCATTCCATTCTAATATTTAAGCCCACTCACCATTTTTATCCATCACAAGGAAGATATGGATATTCATAAGGCTTGACTCAAACTAAAATTCTTCTGGTAAGATTTATAGGAAGAGAGAATGAAAAAAGTACAGATGTTGAAATACAGGAGATAGGACATGGAAATTAACATGGATGGTGGAGAGCAATGAGTGAAATGTGTATGGCATTTTAAGCCCAAATGAGTAGCAAGGTATTGGTAATATCATTAGAAATAAGAAAGTTGGGCATGTTTGGGGGAAGATGATCAATTCTGAGTGAACACAATATGAAGTTTCTACTGTTATTTTTATCCTTTCCATTCACATTGATGTAATTATTTTGTATATTGTTTTCTTGGTTCTGCTTATCTTAAATCAGTCAATGTCATTTTTTGTCCCTATATTCTTTGTAGTCATCATTTCTTACATTGAAGTATTATTCCATTGTACCAGTGGTATCAAATTCAAATAGAAATGAATCTGCTTAGACATTTCTTTTGATTAATGATCACTTTTTTAATGTTTCTTTACTATTAAAAAGGGTTTTAATACATTTTAATAAATTTATAGTGCATGTGTGACTTTCTATCCTTGATGTCCTTGGAATACTTGTCTAGCAATGGGTCAAATGACCCTATGAGTCAAAAGGTATGGTAATTTCCTAGCAAAATTCCAAATTGCTTTCCAGAATAGTTGGACCAATCACAACTCTACTGATAGTACATCAGTGTTTCTGTTTTCATAAACCTTCTAGCAATGACTGTTCTAATCTTTTATGATTTTTACCAGTTTTGATGGTGTGAAGTAAAACTTCAGAATTATTTTAATTTTAATTTTGCTTAGTTATTTGAAATAATCTTTCCTCTAGTAGTCAATAGTATGCAATTATTCTTTTGAAATGGTTTGTTCACATCCTTTCTCCATGTATATACTAGGGAATGGTTTTTAATATTTGTATATTTCCTTTTTTATCTCTTTACCATTACCACATCTAATTCCATGGGTATTATTTCCTAATACTCTTGTTGTGGTGAACCACAACTGTTCCTTAAAGTAGCAGTCATTGTTGTTTATACTGTTAGCCACTGAATAAGTGCCCAAATTCCACTGAAATAATTTTACTCTAGAGAGCTTTTGATTCTGAAGGGGTAGATTTAACATTTCTCTTTTTGTTCACATATACATGAGCATAAACATTATATCCAAACATGTTTGTATATAGTTATATATGTGTATGAGTAACCCTTGACCTACTCTTTCTCTTCATCGGGGCTATATTTAAAGATCATCATCCAATTTGTCTTACTATCACCAACAAATCTTCCAGATATATGAACTCTGACATCCATTTATTAGATCATGACCTATTATTTCATTTTCCCTTGCATCTTAGGGACCTTAACCTTCTTATTCATTCTCACTGTGACCTTCAATTGCTGCACTCCTCATTTTTTTCCAAGGCCATCAATGAAATTTCCTCCTTGCCCAAACTCAACACTTTGGTGAATCAGTTCAGTCCTCTATTCTCAAATTTTTTATCTCCTTCTACTCCTACCTATCATGTCTTTGTCAAACTGCAACTTTAGATTACTCCAACATTTGCCATCTTTGATATTTCTACTAAATAGTTAGCAAAAAAATAACAAAACTGTAGTGATTGGGCACATTTAAGATAATACAACATAAATTTTGGCAAGACAATTCTTTTAAAATTACTAAGGCATTTACTTTTCTATTCACCATGATTGGTATTCCATTCCTTCTTATCCCTCTTCAAGGATTCCTTGGCTTTCTTGTTTCACAAAGAGGAGAACTTTCTCTTTGCCAAGGTAAATTGCTCCATAATTGATTGTTTACAAACCACCTTGATCTCATAATTTTTCACCTTCAGAAAGATCCCTCTTTCATTCCTACTCTACTATATTCAATGTTTCCTACTGGCTACTTCCTAGTTCTCTCTAAACACTCATACATCCCTCATTGAAAAACACACCAAAAACCCCTCTCACTTAATTCTATTATGCCTATTATCTATCACCCCTTCATTTTCTCCCTTTTGTAGCTTACCTTGAGAAAACTATCTACAATCAATATCTACACTTTTTTTTCATTCTTTTCTAAATTGTTTTCAATCTGGCCTCAGATTTTATCATTCAAATGAAACTGTTCTCCATTAGCCTTTTTCTCCATCTTGATACTTGAGGGGGCAATGGTCAAGGCAGCTAAATTCTGCAGTGGATAACACGCTAGACCCAGAATTTTCTATTAGTGATCTTATCTGCTCTCATGCCTTCAATTGTTTTCTCTATGTAGATGAGTCCCAAATCTGTATCTCTAACCCTAACTTCTCACATTTTTGTGAAAGAAATGTGGACATTTTGAGCCAATTTTCCTATAAGCATCTCAAACTTGAGATGTTTTACATCCAGATCGTCAACAAAGTGTCTTCCCTCTGAGATTAATTCCAATTAATAACATGCATACTTTGTCTATTTACACAGTTGGTTGCAAATTGTCTTATCAATTAGCTTCTACTTGAGGTAGAAGACTGTATTTTTTCCCTTTCTATGTATGTCCAATTCTTAGTATAATGCCTAGCATATTTAAAAGCTTAAACAATTTTTGGGTTGTTTAAATAAATATGTAGAAATAAACAAACACACACATATACATACATATCTATTTAAATAATACAAAAAGTGTGTCTATATATATATATATATATGTGTGTGTGTGTGTGTGTGTGTGTGTGTGTGTGTGTGTGTATCAACTAGATTGTATGGTGTATAGAATGCTAGCTTTGTAGCCAGAAAGAACTGAATTCAAATATAACCAGACACTTATTAGCTGTATGACCTTGGACAAATCATTTAAGCTCTGT
Organism: Antechinus flavipes; assembly: GCF_016432865.1. Taxonomy (NCBI): domain Eukaryota; kingdom Metazoa; phylum Chordata; class Mammalia; order Dasyuromorphia; family Dasyuridae; genus Antechinus; species Antechinus flavipes. Next base: position 308,646,078 of record NC_067401.1, read on the forward strand.
TTGCTTCAGTTTTCTCATGTGAAAAATGAGATAATAACACCTCCCTCCCTCCCTAGGGTTCTTGTAAAGATCAAATGATATAATAATTGTAAAGTATTTGACATAGAGGGCCTGACACATTAGTATTTAAATGTGTGTATGCAATATACATATAAAAAGAATGATAGCGATAGAGAGAGAGATGGAGAAAGAAAGAGAGAGAGAAGAGAGTAAAAGAATTCATATCATATTTATTCTCTCTCTTTTTTTGACCCATAACTTGCCTGTTTTGTCATTTAATGGAATAAATTTTTAAAAATTTAAATAGAATTAACTAACTTTTTATGGAGGTAGCCTTCTAAAGAAGTCAATCGCATCAGTGGAAATAGTTTACTATATTTTTTTCTATCCCTTGTGCTTCCCTCCCATCACACCCATAATCTACCCACTGCTTAGCCCATTCTTAGTCTTGTTTTTGCCAGAGAGTTCTGCCTCTCTCTGAAGTTAAAGTTTCATAATTTAAATCATGTGTAAGAGGTATCTGTCATCCATCCTTCAGCTCTCCAAGCCTCAATTTCCTTTGACTAGCTTTTTCATGTTGTCTAATAGCCTGTGATTCATAATCGAGGGTGGCATTTAAAGATTTCCAAAAGTAAACATGGAATCCATTGAAGATTTTATTAGTCCTGTCTAATAAAAATACAGCAGTTTGAAATAAAACGGCTACATTAGAGGGCTCCATAAACTCTGTATTTTCCTACCTACAATGACAAATTGTTAGGTCCATGCTCTCAAAGCAAAGGTTGTATCTAGCTAACCAGTACATCTTAAAAGGCTCATAATTATATTATGTAGCATGTATAAGTTCAAAGGTTAGCAGCAATAATCAGTTTTTTTGAACATCTGTTTCTTTAAAAAAAGAAAGTCTAAAAGCTCTTTGAGGTCAAAGATCTTCAATTAAAACCCCTTATTTTCATAAAAACACACCCTAATTTTATTTTACTGGTGAATTTTTGTTGAGAAAAATTCAAAACTTGACTATGTGTCCAGCTGCTCAAGTCAATTAGGGCTGATTCTCACCTCCTTATTGATGGCAATTACTAGGAAGTTTTTACATCAAATACATAAATTTTTATTGCTCCATCATGCACAGTGGTCCTCAGTTCCAATTTCATCTTCCAAATGTGTTAAGTCTACTGGGATAGACTTATTTTTAATTGTCTTACCACTGTGGACATGTCAATGGTCACCATAAAAATATACTTCCTCTTTATTTCTGGACAAAATGAAATTAACTTGCACATATTTTATTTATACTATTATTAGGGTATATTTTACTTCATTGCTGATGATTTTAGAAAAATTTTGACTACTCTCAAGAAACACAATGGCCAAATTCCCATCTAAATGGATTTTAAAGCTAAAAGAGACCTTTGAGATTAGATGATCTCACTCATTTTATAGATAAGGAAACTGAGACCCAGGAAAATAATTTATCCAAGGTGACACATAGTAGACTGGTAAAATAGGTAGGATTGGAACCCAGGTGTCTTAATTCAAATCCAATAAGCCTATATGAAGAATTTGCTCTCTACAAGTTCTGATAAAGATGTTAGAAATAGAAAACCAAAATTAGAAATGGCCTTCTCTGTTGAGAAGCTTATGTCCTACTACACTGGACTCCTAGTCCCTTTTCATTGTATTTCCTTTTTTTTTTTTTTTTCAATTCTTGCCCTTCCTCTTTTAAAATCCCAAAGTAAGAGCTAATTTACTTTCTCTTTCACTTCCTCTATCCTGAAAGGGAATAGTCTACTGCTTTAGGGATTACCTGCAGGGTTTTTAAGTATTAACATGGATGCTTTAATATAGGGGCTTCAGAGTTGCAATGTCATGTAGATTTTTCCATATTCAACGTAATTTGCCTAAAATAGTTCTCATATCGTAAAATGATCTCTGGACTTAAAGTTGAAAGATCTGTAGTTTTAATCTTAGCTCTAATGTTTGACTCTGTGACATTCAACAATTCATTTCCCATCTCTATACTTCAGTACAGTTATCTTTTCCACATCATGACTTTCCCCAATGTTTGATATATTGCCAGTCAGTAGAAAATATTAAATTGGTATTGTTTGAGACTTTTATGGAAGCTGCAGATAACAAAGGCTAGCAGATGACAGAGAACCTATAATCAAATACTGAAGCCAAATTTTACAATAAGGGGCTGTAAATACTCAATAAAAGAAAACAACAACAAAAAAATCAGAATTCTCTGAATAAAGTGATGGGCAAAATTTTTATGCAGATTTTTCATATTTCATGGATTCCATGCATATGGAAGGGATAACTATATCTTCTTCTGTTAGAGGAAAAATTTTGAATAAGTAACCTTTATGGTCCTTTTGAGCTCAAAGACTATTCTCATTTTTCATATAGGCACTGAATCTTATGCTCCTAATTGATGGCCAAATGCCTGCTTAATTAAACAAGTAAAAGATTTATGATTTTGGAAGAATTTCCTTTTTTTTTCTCTTGGAAGCTTTGTAGAAAATGTCCATTTTAGAGCTAAGTTATTTGATCTATTGCATTAAATAGTCCTTTGGAAAACTAGTAGGGAGCATATAAAGAAAAATCTCATAAGATGGGAAAATATATATGGGTTATGATTTGAACCAGTTGAGAGTAATTTCACATTGATGAGATCAGAAAAGATTACTGACTTTAAAAAACTCACTGAATTTGTTTGTACTGAAGGAGACCCAGTGAGTACTACTCCTTCAGATCACAAAATGGCTTTCATTAAAACCCTCTGTTTCTAATTGCTTAAGATCCCTAGCAATCTGACTTGGGGCTGTGTATTAAACCTACTGCCTGCATTGTTCAAATGATTATAGTAGTTAAAGTATCCTAGTTTGTGAAAAGACCATGGTATATGATCTTGCAAAAGAGACTTTTCATGCATTGGGCCATCTTTTCTCATTCATAAAGACAGATGTTATGAGAGATCAGCTGTCATTGTCCTCTTGTATCTGAGTGGTGATTGAGAGTTTGAGGTCTAGAAGTATCTAAAAGCAGATGGGTTAATATAAAATAAATCTAACAATCCACAGTCTAAAAGCCTGTAAACGAAACCTTAAAAATTTAAAATGAACAAATGTTTTAACTCAATTCTTCATAATCAATAAATGAGAAAAAGACCTTGGATGAAGGTCAAAAGCCAAATAACATTGAAAATCAGGTAAAGAAATTGCCATCACCAGATTTAAAACATGAGTGCAATGGCACACATGAAATAGTGAGATGATTTTCTTTTAACCAGAATGCAAGCCTATCTATCTGCAACAATCTGGGTTGTATTTTTCTCTCAATAGTATCTTTGATTTCAGGCTTTCTACAGATGTCAAACATTCTCTTGAAGACTCTGACACATTGTTGAATATGAATCAGTTATGTCATATCTTGAAAGAGTTCAGCCCCAGAATAAATTGGGCCAGGCAGAGATCTCTTGCAAATTTAACAGTCAACTTGCTCTATTTATTGATGAAATCACTCAGCAATTCACTATTTCAGAAATGAGAATGACAGGGATTCTTCAAAGACGAGTCTGAAAAATAGCTTAAACACAGATTTCATGAAAAGCAAATTTGAAAGGAGAATAAAGGAAGGGAAGAAGGTAACTCATTTCTTGTAGGGTCCTTACTGTTTTTTTTTTTTCCTTTAATGTTCAATTTTTAGATTTGAGGCATACTCATTTACTAGAAATACTGATTTATGTTTGAATTCCAATGTCAAATTCCATTGTAAATTCAACACGTATTGTTAAACTTCCACTAGTACAATCTCTGACCTCAAGAAACTTAATATCTACTGTAAGAACATAGGGGGAAGGAAAAAGAGGTGAATTTGATAGGAAAAAGGGAAGAGATCTAACAAATACTTAAGAATCAGAAAAGGAGCAATGGAAACAAAAGAGAAACTGGGTAAAAATTCTTCATGAAAATTTGACATTGGACAGGATCCTATTAGTTAGGATAAGGAAACAATATTGCAGCATATAATAACTAAAGTGGGCTTTGTTGGAAAATAGATATCCTGAGAGGCAGAGATGAGGATGGGGTGAGGTTGGGGTTGGGTGTGTGTGATGATTTGTAAGCATATATAGAGGACAAAGACAGCAAGTCACTTAAATTCTATTCAGTTCAATGCAATCTTATCTATTTTAATGCTTAATTAATTCAGTTAGGGGAATATAGTTCAACAAATCTGTAACCTTATCTGCAACTCTCCAGTCACATTCTTACAGGTGGAAAGAGCAGCATGCAAATGTCCAGATTTAGTACAAATAAATATATTGCTGTAAAATGTTTCCTAAGTCCTATTTCTATGTGTATATATGGATGTAAGTATATACAGCAATGGTTTATATTTGAGCATTTAATTCCTCATAAGATTTTTATGTGATATACAATATTCCACTTGTTACATGAGAACACTGTAATTTAAGGGGCTATCTTTTAGATTCAACTATTTTCCTCAATTTTCTGCTTCTCTTTTTCTTTTTTCCCCTTAATCTCCTGGGAAAATCTTACTGATAGTTTCCTAAGTGGTTACATAACCACTTAATATGTAGTTTGAGATATTTCAAAAAATAAATGCCCTTCTGACCAAACTGACCTCCCACTATGCATAAAATATGTGGGTGAGAAGTAGGGACCTAGAGATTGGCTAGAACAATAGTACTCATAGAATTCATTGGAAAAGATCCTGATATTGGGAAAGATTGAAAAAAAAAGAAAAAAAGAAAGTGGCAGAAGTTGAGATGGATAGATAGTGTTTTGGGAAATAGTGAGCATGAACATGGACAGTCTTCAGCAGAATAGGAAGACCTGGTGTCCTACTGTCCATGGTAACACAAAGAGTTAGACATGACATGATTGAGTGACTGCCCAACAACAATCATGTTATACTTCTACTTTGGAGTTACTTTCCCCTTCCTTTCTGAAAGTATTTCCATTCCTCCTACTCCCTTAGAAGTGGCTCAAAATTAACATCTAGCAGGTCTCATCAGATCTATCTGATTCACAATTTGATTACTCCATTATTCTATAGCTCCATCATATGCATCTTACACAAATTCTGACCCAGCCAAACTGGTCAATCAGCTTATTAACATTTATGTCTCTTATCTATTCTTTTACACCATCTGTTTCAAAGGCCTGAATACTCACTCCTTTCCATTTCTAACAGTTAGAAGCTTTCTTCAGACATTAGCTCTGGTCTTATTTTCTATGAAAAACATTTCCTATCTCCCTATCATTTTTTTTTTCTCTCTTCTCAAATCACATTGTATCTATTTATTTTGGACTGAGAGCAATTTGTTCTTTTGTCTTTGTATGATAGTACATACTGACTTAGACAGAGTTGGCACTTAATAAAAGTTTGTTAAATTGAACTGAATTATGTTATATCACATATTTAGAGCTGGAATAAGCTTTAAAGGCCTTCAAGTCCAATATCCTTCCTTTCCTTTCTTATGTTAAAAGTGAGGAAGCTGAAGCTGAGAGATGCCAAGGAACTTTTCCAGAGTTACATAGTAAATAAGTGAGGTATAATTTTTCTCATCTGTAAAACCAAAGGAATCAGACCACAATTTAGTCAAATTTCATGCAAATTTAGTTGCTAAATGATTTTTTTTTTCCTGAGCCAATTGGGGTTAAGTCACACAGGGTCACACAGCTAGGAAGTGTTAAGTGTCTAATGCCAAATTTGAACTCATGCCCTTCCTCCCTTTGGGGTTGGTGCTATCCACTGTACCATCTAGCTGCCCCATTGCTAAATGATTTTAAAGATCCTTTGAATGCTAACATTCTATTACTCCACTTAAGGAAGTCTTGTCTTTATTGAAAAATACTATATTATGAAACTTCTTTACCTTGCTATCTGATAGTAGAAAGTGCCTTTCATAAAATTTTCACTCATGTATCAAACAATTTGTAGATATATATTCTATGGGGCATTTCATTTCCCAGTTACAGCTCACAATATATGCCTGAGAGACTATTTTTTAAAAAATCATGGGACAATAGTAGAGTAATAAGAGTTATAAACAATTATTTTATGTTCACACACACACACACACACACACACATATATATACACATATATATTTCAATAGCTTTCCTCTACAATAATAACATTAATTCATATTTATATGGCAGTCTTTTTGTTCCCTTGTATTTTATTTTTTCTTAATAGTATTTTCCCAATTACATGTATGAACAAATTCTAACATTTATTAAAAAAAAAACCTTTGATTTACAAAATTTTTTCCTTCCTTCCTGCACATCCCTCTTTCCTATGATGGTAAGCAATTTGATATAGTTGATGTATGTACAATCATTTAAATATATTTCTATATTAATCATGTTGTAAAAGAAGAAAAAAAGAAGAAACAAAAAAAGAAAAAAAGTGAAAATCAAATGCTTCAAACTGTATCCAAATTCCATCAGTTCTTTCTCTAGAGATAGATAGCATTTTTCATCATGAATCCTTTGAAATTTTCTGGAATCATTGTGTTGCTGAGAACTGTTATTCATAATTGTTCATCGTACAGTGTTGCTTTTATGATGTCTTAAGGTTTGTGAGACATTTTTCACATAATATTCCTGTGTAGTAAATACAAAGTATTTATAGTATAATAGTAGTATAAGAAAGTAAAGAAACACATTTTATTAAGTATCTATTATATGCCAGGCACTGAGCTAAAGCAGGTATTTCATTTTATCATTATAACAATCTTGGGAAGATGATGCTATTGTTATTCTTATTTCACAATTGGAAAAAAAATTGAGGCAGACAGAGCTTAAGGGATTTTATTCAGATTCAAGCAGTTAATAAGTATCTGAGAGTTTATCTTGATTTTTGTCATAACACTTAAGGCACTGAAGCACTAAGCTATTTCTTTTTTTTTTTTAATTTAATTTTATTTAATAATAACTTTGTATTGACAGAATCCATGCCAGGATAATTTTTACACAGCATTATCCCTTGCAATCACTTATGTTTCGTTTTTTCCCCTCCCTCTCTCCTCCCCCCCCAAGATGGCAAGCAGTCCTATATATGTTAAATATGTTGCAGTATATCCTAGATACAATACATATTTGCAGAACCGAACAGTTCTCCCGCTGCACAGAGAGAATTGGATTCAGAAGGTAAAAATAACTCGAGAAGAAAATCAAAAATCAAATAGTTCACATTCATTTCCCAGTATTCCTTCTTTGGGTGTAGCTGTTTCTGTCCATCATTTATCCAATGAAACTCAGTTAAGTCTCTTTGTCAGAGAAATCCACTTCCATCAGAATACATCCTCATACAATATCATTGTCGAAGTGTATAATGATCTCCTGGTTCTGCTCATCTCATTTAGCATCAGTCCATGTAGGTCTCTCCAAGCCTCTCTGTATTATCCTGCTGGTCATTCCTTACAGAGCAATAATATTCCATAACATTCATATACCACAATTTACCCAGCCATTCTCCAATTGATGGGCATCCATTCATTTTCCAGTTTCTAGCCACTACAAACAGGGCTGCTACAAACATTTTGGCACATACAGGTCCCTTTCCCTTTTTTATTATCTCTTTGGGGTATAAGCCCAATAGAAACACTGCTGGATCAAAGGGTATGCACAGTTTGATAACTTTTTGGGCATAATTCCAGATTGCTCTCCAGAATGGCTGGATTCGTTCACAACTCCACCAACAATGCATCAGTGTCCCCGTTTTCCCTCATCCCCTCCAACATTCATCATTATTTTTTCCTGTCATCTTAGCCAATCTGACAGGTGTGTAGTGATATCTCAGAGTTGTCTTAATTTGCATTTCTCTGATCAATAGTGATTTGGAACACTCTTTCATGTGAGTGGTAATGGTTTCAATTTCATCATCTGAAAATTGTCTGTTCATATCCTTTGACCATTTATCAATTGGAGAATGGCTTGATTTTTTATAAATTTGAGTCAGTTCTCTATATATTTTGGAAATGAGGCCTTTATCAGAACCTTTAACTGTAAAGATGTTTTCCCAGTTTGTTGCTTCCCTACTAATCTTGTTTGCATTCATTCTGTTTGTACAAAGGCTTTTTAATTTGATATAATCAAAATTTTCTATTTTGTGATCGGTAATGGTCTCTAGTTCATCTTTGGTCACAAATTTATTTCTCCTCCACAAGTCTGAGAGATAAACTATCCTATGTTCCTCTAATTTATTTATAATCTCGTTCTTTATGCCTAGGTCATGGACCCATTTTGATCTTATCTTGGTATGTGGTGTTAAGTGTGGGTCCTTGCCTAATTTCTGCCATACTAATTTCCAGTTATCCCAGCAGTTTTTATTAAATAATGAAATCTTATCCCAAAATTTAGAATCTTTGGGTTTGTCAAACACTAGATTGCTATAGTTGACTATTCTATCTTGTGAACCTAACCTTTTCCACTGATCAACTAATCTATTTCTTTATTTTATTTTATTTTATTTTATTTTTTAAAATTTTTTATTTAATAATTACTTTATATTGACACTCGTTTCTGTTCCGATTTTTTTTTCCCCTCCCTCCCTCCACCCCCTCCCCTAGATGGCAAGCAGTCCTTTATATGTTGGATATGTTGCAGTATATCCTAGATACAATATATGTTTGCAGAACTGAACAGTTCTCTTGTTGCATAGGGAGAATTGGATTCAGAAGGTATAAATAACCCGAGAAGAAAAACAAAAATGCAGATAGTTCACATTCATTTCCCAGTGTTCTTTCTTTGGGTGTAGCTGCTTTTGTCCGTCATTTATCAATTGAAACTCAGGTCTCTTTGTCAAAGAAATCCACTTCCATCAAAATATGTCCTCATATAATATCGTTGTCGAAGTGTATAATGATCTCCTGGTTCTGCTCATTTCACTTAGCATCAGTTCATATAAGTCTCGCCAGTCCTCTCTGTATTCATCCTGCTGGTCATTTCTTACAGAACAATAATATTCCATAACATTCATATACCACAATTTACCCAGCCATTCTCCAATTGATGGGCATCCATTCATTTTCCAGTTTCTGGCCACTACAAATAGGGCTGCTACAAACATTTTGGCACATACAGGTCCCTTTCCCTTCTTTAGTATTTCTTTGGGATATAAGCCCAATAGAAACACTGCTGGATCAAAGGGTATGCACAATTTGATAATTTTTTGGGCATAATTCCAGATTGCTCTCCAGAATGGTTGGATTCGTTCACAACTCCACCAACAATGCATTAGTGTCCCAGTTTTCCCGCATCCCCTCCAACATTCATCATTATTTTTTCCTGTCATCTTAGCCAATCTGACAGGTGTGTAGTGGTATCTCAGAGTTGTCTTAATTTGCATTTCTCTGATCAATAATGATTTGGAACACTGTTTCATATGAGTGGTAATAGTTTCAATTTCATCCTCTGAAAATTGTCTGTTCATATCCTTTGACCATTTATCAATTGGAGAATGGCTTGATTTCTTATAAATTTGAGTCAGTTCTCTACATATTTTGGAAGTGAGGCCTTTATCAGAACCTTTAACTGTGAAAATGTTTTCCCAGTTTGTTGCTTCCCTTCTAATCTTGTTTGCATTAGTTTTATTTGTACAAAGGCTTTTTAATTTGATGTAATCGAAATTTTCTATTTTGTGATCAGTAATGGTCTCTAGTTCATCTTTGGTCACAAATTTCTTTCTCCTCCACAAGTCTGAGAGATAAACTATTCTATGTTCCTCTAATTTATTTATAATCTCGTTCTTTATGCCTAGGTCATGGACCCATTTTGATCTTATCTTGGTATGTGGTGTTAAGTGTGGGTCCTTGCCTAATTTCTGCCATACTAATTTCCAGTTATCCCAGCAGTTTTTATCAAATAATGAAATCTTATCCCAAAATTTAGAATCTTTGGGTTTGTCAAACACTAGATTGCTATAGTTGACTATTCTATCTTGTGAACCTAACCTTTTCCACTGATCAACTAATCTATTTCTAAGCCAATACCAAATGGTTTTGGTGACTGCTGCTTTATAATATAATTTTAGATCAGGTACAGCTAGACCACCTTCATTTGATTTTTTTTCCATTAATTCCCTTGAGATTCTCGACTTTTTATTGTTCCATATGAATTTTGTTGTTATTTTTTCTAAATCATTAAAATATTTTCTTGGAAGTCGGATTGGTATAGCACTAAATAAATAGATTAGTTTAGGGAGTATTGTCATCTTTATTATATTCGCTTGGCCTATCCAAGAGCACTTAATATTTTTCCAATTATTTAAGTCTGACTTTATTTGTGTGAAAACTTTTTTGTAATTTTGCTCATATAATTCCTGACTTTCCTTTGGTAGGTAGATTCCCAAATATTTTATGCTATCAACAGTTATTTTGAATGGAATTTCTCTTTGTATCTCTTGCTCTTGGATTTTGTTGGTGGTGTATAAGAAGGCTGAGGATTTATGGGGATTTATTTGTATCCTGCTACTTTGCTAAAATTATGAATTATTTCTAGTAGCTTTTTAGTAGAGTTTCTGGGGTTTTCTAGGTATACCATCATATCATCTGCAAAGAGTGATAGTTTGGTTTCCTCATTGCCTACTCTAATTCCTTTAATCTCTTTCTCGACTCTTATTGCAGAGGCTAGTGTTTCTAATACAATATTGAATAATAATGGTGATAGTGGGCAACCTTGCTTCACTCCAGATCTTACTGGGAAAGGTTCCAGTTTTTCCCCATTGCATATGATGCTTACAGAAGGTTTAAAATATATGCTCCTAACTATTTTAAGGAAAAGTCCTTTTATTCCTATGCTCTCAAGTGTTTTTATTAGGAATGGCTGTTGGATTTTATCAAATGCTTTTTCTGCATCTATTGAGATGATCATATGGTTTTTGTTTGGTTGGTTGTTGATATAGTCAATTATGTTAATAGTTTTCCTAATATTGAACCAGCCCTGCATTCCTGGTATAAATCCTACTTGGTCATAGTGTATTATCCTGGGGATGATTTTCTGTAATCTTTTTGCTAATATTTTATTTAAGATTTTAGCATCAATATTCATTAGGGAGATTGGTCTATAATTTTCTTTCTCTGTTTTCAGCCTACCTGGTTTAGGTATCAGTACCATATCTGTGTCATAAAAGGAGTTTGGTAGAACTCCTTCAATCCCTACTTCTTCAAAGAGTTTATTTAGCATTGGAGTTAATTGATCTTTAAATGTTTGATAGAATTCAGATGTAAATCCATCTGGTCCTGGGATTTTTTTCTTAGGGAGTTGATTGATAGTTTGTTCTATTTCTTTTTCTGAGATAGGAGTGTTTAGGATATTTACTTCTTCCTCTGTTAGTTTAGGCAAGTTATATTTTTGGAGGTATTCCTCTATTTCATTTAAGTTGTCGAATTTATTGGCGTAAAGTTGGGCAAAGTAACTCCTAATTATTGCTCTAATTTCCTGTTCGTTAGTGGTGAGTTCTCCCTTTTCATTTTTAAGACTAACAATTTGATTTTCCTCTTTCCTTTTTTTAATCAGATTTACTAAGGGTTTGTCTATTTTGTTGGTTTTTTCATAGAACCAACTCTTAGTTTTATTAATTAATTCAATAGTTTTTTTTTTTTACTTTCAATTTTATTGATCTCTCCTTTTATTTTTTGAATTTCAAGTTTAGTGTTTGATTGGGGGTTTTTAATTTGTTCCTTTTCTAGCATTTTTAGTTGCAAGCCCAATTCATTGACCTTCTCTTTCTCTATTTTATACAAATAGGCCTCTAGAGATATGAGATTTCCCCTTATTACCGCTTTGGCTGCATCCCATACATTTTGGTATGATGTCTCATTATTATCGTTTTCTTGGATGAAGTTATTAATTATGTCTATAATTTGCTGTTTCACCCAATCATTCTTTAGTAAGAGATTATTTAGTTTCCAATTATTTTTTGGTCTACTTTCCTGTGGCTTTTTATTGAATGTAATTTTCAATGCATCATGATCTGAAAAGGATGCATTCACTATTTCTGCCTTACTGCATTTGAGTTTGAGGTTTTTATGTCCTAATATATGGTCAATTTTTGTATAAGTTCCATGAACTGCTGAAAAGAAGGTGTACTCCTTTCTGTCCCCATTACATTTTCTCCAGAGATCTATCATATCTAATTTTTCTAGTATTCTATTTATCTCTTTGACTTCTTTCTTATTTATTTTGTGGTTTGATTTATCTAATTCTGAGAGTGCAAGATTGAGATCTCCCACTATTATAGTTTTACTGTCTATTTCTTCTTGCAGCTCTCTTAATTTCTCTTTTAAGAATTTAGATGCTACACTACTTGGTGCATATATGTTTAATATAGATACTTCTTCATTATTCATTCTACCCTTTAGCAAGATATAGTGCCCTTCCTTATCTCTTTTGATTAGATCATTTTTTGCTTTAGCTTGATCTGAGATCAGGATGGCTACCCCTGCTTTTTTGGCTTCACCTGAAGCATAGTAGGTTTTGCTCCAACCTTTTACCTTTAACCTGCATGTATCACCCCGCTTCAGGTGTGTTTCCTGTAAACAACATATTGTAGGATTCTGGCTTTTAATCCATTCTGCTAACCGCTTCCTCTTTATAGAGGAGTTTACCCCGTTCACATTTATGGTTAAAATGACCAATTCTGTATTACTTGCCATCTTGTTAACCCCAGTTTATGCTTTTCTCCCTTCTTTCCCCCTTACCCCCCTTCCCAGTATTAAGCTTGTGAGCACCACTTGCTTCTCACAGCCCTCCCTTTTTTTAGTATCCCTCACCCCCCTTAAAATTCCCCCCCCAACTTACCCCTTTCCCTCCCAGTTACCGTATTCCCTTCCACTTAGCTTATTCCTTCCCTTTTCACTTTTCCCTTCTCACTTTTCAATGAGGTGGGAGAAGTTTCACCATAGATTGAATATGTCTAAAATTCTTCTCTTAATGCCAATTCTGAAAGCAGTAAAATACTTACTATATTCATCCCTCTCCATTCTTTCTCTCAGATATACTAGGTTTTCTTTGCCTCTTCATGAAATGTAGTACCCCCACTTTCCCTTTTTTCTGGTACAATGTCCTTTCCACATCTAGTTTCTAGAACAAGGTATACATGTATTCTTTATACATCTTTATAGCTGAAATATAGTTCCCAAGATTATAGTTTTACTGTCTATTTCTTCTTGCAGCTCTCTTAATTTCTCTTTTAAGAATTTAGATGCTACACTACTTGGTGCATATATGTTTAATATAGATACTTCTTCATTATTCATTCTACCCTTTAGCAAGATATAGTGCCCTTCCTTATCTCTTTTGATTAGATCATTTTTTGCTTTAGCTTGATCTGAGATCAGGATGGCTACCCCTGCTTTTTTGGCTTCACCTGAAGCATAGTAGGTTTTGCTCCAACCTTTTACCTTTAACCTGCATGTATCACCCCGCTTCAGGTGTGTTTCCTGTAAACAACATATTGTAGGATTCTGGCTTTTAATCCATTCTGCTAACTGCTTCCTCTTTATAGAGGAGTTTACCCCGTTCACATTTATGGTTAAAATGACCAATTCTGTATTACTTGCCATCTTGTTAACCCCAGTTTATGCTTTTCTCCCTTCTTTCCCCCTTACCCCCCTTCCCAGTATTAAGCTTGTGAGCACCACTTGCTTCTCACAGCCCTCCCTTTTTTTAGTATCCCTCACCCCCCTTAAAATTCCCCCCCCAACTTACCCCTTTCCCTCCCAGTTACCGTATTCCCTTCCACTTAGCTTATTCCTTCCCTTTTCACTTTTCCCTTCTCACTTTTCAATGAGGTGGGAGAAGTTTCACCATAGATTGAATATGTCTAAAATTCTTCTCTTAATGCCAATTCTGAAAGCAGTAAAATACTTACTATATTCATCCCTCTCCATTCTTTCTCTCAGATATACTAGGTTTTCTTTGCCTCTTCATGAAATGTAGTACCCCCACTTTCCCTTTTTTCTGGTACAATGTCCTTTCCACATCTAGTTTCTAGAACAAGGTATACATGTATTCTTTATACATCTTTATAGCTGAAATATAGTTCCCAAGATTAATCTTTACCTTTTTAGATTTCTCTTGAGTTCTGTGCTTGTAGATCAATTTTTTTGTTAAGTTCTGGCTTTTTCATCAGAAATAGATGAAATTCGCTTACTTCGTTGAATGTCCATCTTCTTCCCTGGAAAAAGATGCTCAATCTCGCTGGGTAAGTTATTTTTGGTTGCATATCAAGTTCTTTAGCCTTTCGGAATATCATATTCCAGGCCCTTCGATCCTTTAATGTGGATGCTGCCAGATCCTGGGTGATCCTTATTGTGGCTCCTTGATACTTGAATTGGGTTTTTCTAGCCGCTTGCAGTATTTTTTCCTTCGCCTGAGGGTTCTGCCATTTGGCCACTATATTCTTTGGTGTTTTGATTTTAGGATCCCTTTCAGTAGGGGATCGATGAATTCTTTCAATGTCTATTTTACCTTCTGTTTCTATGACTTCTGGGCAGTTCTCTTTGATAATTTCCTGGAAAATAGTGTCCAGGCTCTTTTTTTCATCATACTTTTCTGGAAGTCCGATGATTCTCAGGTTGTCTCTCCTGGATCTGTTTTCCAGGTCTGTTGTCTTCCCCAGAAGGTATTTCACATTTTTCTCCATTGTTTGATTTTTTTGGATTTGCTTGACTGATTCTTCTTGTCTCCTCGAGTCATTCAATTCCAATTGTTCGACCCTGATTTTCAGTGAGGTATTTTCTTCACTCACTTTTTAAAGATCTTTTTCTAATTGTCCAATTGAGTTCTTTTGTTCTGTGGAATTTTTTTCCATTTCGCCAATTTTGTTTTCCAGTTCACCAATCCTATTTTTCAAGGATTTGGTTTCTTTATCCACTCTCTCTTTAACTGACTTCTCCAGGCTCTTTTGCCAAGCCTCCCTCTCCTTTTGCAGAGCCTCACTCTGCTTTTGCCAAGTCTCCCTATCCTTTTTCAAAGCCTCCTTCTCCTTTTGCCAAGCCTCCTTCCCCTTTTGCAAAGCCTCCCTCTCCTTTTCCCATTTTTCTTCTAGCTCTCTTGTGAGAGCCTTTTTAATTTCCTCCATGAGATTCACCTGTGCTGAAGAACAGATGATCTCCTCCTTTGGGGATTCACCTGGGGACTGTTTGTTTTTAGTCTCCTCAGGATTTGGAGTCTGCTCTTTGTCTGTATAGAAGCTGTCAAGGGTTAAATTCTTTTTCAGCTTCTTGCTCATTCTGTCTAATAATCAAAGACAAACTATCAAAGAAACAGAAGAAAAAAAACCCTTGAATGGAGGCTGCTTTCTTTGGGGGAGGGGCAGGGTAGTCGTGAGGCATGGGTCCTACTGTGCTATGGCACCTGCGCTCTGAGATCCGCGCGCTGAGACACTGTGGGGGAGGGGTGGCCAGGTCCTGAGAGACTCCAGCTGTTTGGGGTTGTATTCTTCACCCTCGGTGTTTTTAGCTTCTCTGCTGGGCTGCTGACTTGCTGTCGGAGCAAAGTATCTAATCCTGTAGCAAAGCTCTCCCCACAGAGACGGCTGAGATCACGCCCCACCCCTTCTCTGCTCTACTGGGCTCTGAGCTGCTATCTGTGCTCTCACTGCAGCTGCTGCCAGCAGACTGCTTCCGATTTAATAACCGTCCCTGCCCTCGCGCAAAAACAGACCTTTCTTGATGAGTCTCAAGGATGGTTTCTCTTGGTAAGTAATTGTATGTTTTTTTTCAGTCGAGCATTAATTCAGAGGCATGAAATGAAATGGATAGTGAGAGAAAAACACGGAGGTTACACAGCAGTATATTTCCTCTCCGCCATCTTGGCCGGAAGTCCCCACTAAGCGATTTCTAAGAAATTGATCAAGGAAGTTGCTGGATCAGTTTAATGAGTTAGAGGATGGTGAACCTTTGGGACTTTTGAAAGCATCTCCTTGTAAAGAGCTTTGACATGTCATTTGGCACCTTGTGTGGAGAAATAGATATCTCCATATATATTCCCACAGCGCTATAGTTTCCACAATATGAATTAATTGATTTGGATTTGCCATTCAGTGCTTTTGGGAATATGGATTTTGCTAATGAGTTATATTTCCAAGATTAACATGTTGGCTCTCACTCTTGGAAAGATGGAATTTCTTTCTGAAGAACTCTCTTTTTCTGACTCTAAAAGAGGAGTCATTGAAGACCTTGATTGTTTTTCACCTTTTCCCTTCCACTTTTCTTCAAGAGATATTCTACAAGGGTAGAGATGCGAGGGATTCCCAAGAGCATTCATTAACGATTGTTTACCAGAAGAAACCTTACAGTGAAACAAGGAGGCTTGATCATATGTATGAAGGGGGAAGATTGTAGAAAACATAATCCTACATTTGAGAACTTGGGAAGCCAACTTAGAAGGCATACCTAAATTTTATAAACAACCTGAGTCTTAGTAAGACTATAATTGTGAGTTGGGAGGAGGTATTAAATTCACATTACAGGGGAACAAGGAGCCTGGACCTTGCACTCTTTTATATTGAGTTGTGTTTGTAACACACTGTTGCAATAATTGGGTTCCTTTCAAGCCTCAGGATAATAGAATAGCCTGGAAAGTCTATATGATTTCTTCTTCTTTGTGTTTAGGGAATTTATTTTATTTTATTTATTTATTTTATTTTTTTGCTCTTATTCTTTTTTTTTATTATAACTTTTTTTTTTTTTTGACAGAACCCATGCCTGGGTAATTATTTTTTTTTTTACAACATTATCCCTTGCACTCATTTCTGTTCCGATTTTTTCCCCTCCCTCCCTACACCCCCTCCCCCAGATGGCAAGCAGTCCTATACATGTTGAATATGTCACCATGTATTTTAGATACAATATATGTGTCTAGAACTGAAGTTATCTTTTTGCACAGGAATAATTGGATTCAGAAGGTAAAAATAGCCAAGGAAGAAAAACCAAAATGCAAACAGTTTACATTCATTTCCCAGTGTTTTTTCTTTGGGTATAGCTACTTCTGTCCATCCTTGATCAATTGAAACTGAGTTAGATCTCTTTGTCGAAGGAATCCACATCTATCAGAATACATCCTCATACAGTATCATCGTAGAGGTATATATTGATCTCCTGGTTCTTCTCATTTCACTTAGCATCAGTTCATGTAAGTCTCTCCATGCCTCTTGGTATTCATCCTGATGGTCATTTCTTACAGAACAATAATATTCCATAACATTCATATACCACAATTTACCCAACCATTCTCCAGCTGATGAGCATCTACTCAGTTTCCAGTTTCTGGCCACTACAAAGAGGGCTGCCACAAACATTCGTGCACATACAGATCCCTTTCCCTTTTTAAGGATCTTTTTGGGATACAAGACCAGTAGTAACACTGCTGGATCAAAGGGTATGCACAGTTTGATAACTTTTTGAGCATAATTCCAAATTGCTTTTCAGAATGGATGGATGTTTTCACAATTCCACTAACAATGTATTAGTGTCCCTGTTTTCCCACATCCCCTCCAACATTCCACATTACCTTTCCCTGCCATTCTAGCCAATCTAACAGGTGTGTAGTGGTATGTCAGGGTTGTCTTAATTTGCATTTCTCTGATTAATAATGACTTGGAGCATCTTTTCATATGTCTATAAATAGTTTCAATTTCTTTGTCTGAGATTGTCCGTTCATATCCTTTGACCATTTATCAATTGGAGAATGGCTTGATTTCTTATAAATTAGAGTCAATTCTCTATATATTTTGGAAATGAGGCCTTTATCAGAACCTTTGACTCTAAAAATATTTTCCCAGTTTACTGTTTCCCTTCTAATCTTGTCTGCATTAGTTTTGTTTGTACAAAAACTTTTCAATTTGATATAATCAAAATTTTCTATTTTGTAATCAATAATGATCTCTAATTCTTATTTGGTCATAAATTCCTTCCTGTTCCACAAGTCTGAGAGGTAAACTATCCTATGCTCTTCCAATTTATTTATAATCTCATTCTTTATGCCTAGGTCATGAACCCATTTTGACCTTATCTTGGTGTATGGTGTTAAGTGTGGGTCAGTGATTAGTTTCTGCCATACTAATTTACAATTTTCCCAGCAATTTTTGTCAAATAATGCATTCTTATCCCAGAAACTGGTGTCTTTGGGTTTGTCAAACACTATATTATTAAAGTTATTGGCTGTTTTGTCCTTTGAACCTAACCTATTCCATTGATCAACTAGTCTATTTCTTAGCCAATACCAGATGGTTTTAGTAATTGCTGCTTTATAATATAATTTTAGATCTGGTACAGCTAGGCCCTCTTCCCTTTTCCTAATCAGATTTACCAAAGGTTTATCTATTTTATTGGTTTTTTCATAAAACCAGCTCTTAGTTTTATTTATTAATTGAACAGGTTTTTTTTTTTACTTTCAATATTATTAATTTCTCCTTTTAATTTTAGAATTTCAAACTTAGTATTTGATTGAGGATTTTTAATTTTTCTTTTTCTAGCTTTTTAAATTGCAAGCACAGTTCATTTATCTTCTCTTTCTCTATTTTATTCAAGTAAGCCTCTAAAGATATAAAATTTCCCCTTATTTTTACTGCTTTGGCTGCATCCCACAAATTTTGGTATGATGTCTCATCATTATCATTATCTTGAGTAAAATTATGTGTCTATAATTTGCTGTTTCACACAATCATTCTTTAAGATGAGATTATTTAGTTTCCAATTACCTTTTGGTCTGTTTACCCCTAACTTTTTGTTGAATATAGTTTTATTGCCTTTACTATTTCTGCCTTCCTGCATTTAATTTTGAGGGTTTTTTTGTCCTTATATATGGTCAATTTTTGTATAGGTTCCATGAGCTGCTGAGAAGAAGGTATACTCCTTTCTGTCACCATTTAGTTTTCTCCAAAGATCTATCATATCTAATTTTTCTAATATTCTATTTACCTCTTTAGTTTTTATCAAATAATGAATTCTTTTCCCAGAAGTTAGGATCTTTGGGTTTGTCAAACACTAGATTGCTATAGTTGACTATTATGTCTTGTGAATCTAACCTTTTCCACTGATCAACTAATCTATTTCTTCAAAGCTAGCATTTCTAATACAATATTAAATAGTAACAGTGACAGTGGGCAACCTTGTTTCACTCCTGATCTTATTGGGAATGGTTGCAGTTTGTCCCTATTACATATGATGCTTACTGATGGTTTTAAATAGATGCTACTCATTATTTTAAGGAAAAGTCCATTTATTCCTATACTCTCAAGTGTTTTTAACAGGAATGCATGTTGGATTTTATCAAATGCTTTTTCTGCATCTATTGAGATGATTATATGGTTTTTGTTAATTTGGTTATTAATATGGCTAATTATACTGATTGTTTTCCTAATATTGAACCAGCCCTGCATTCCTGGTATAAATCCTACTTGATCGTGGTGTATTATCTTGGGGATGATTTTCTGTAGTCTTTTTGCTAATATCTTATTTAAGATTTTAGCATCAATATTTATTATGGAGATTGGTCTATAATTTTCTTTTTCTGTTTTCAACCTGCCTGGTTTAGGTATCAGTACCATTTCTGTGTCATAAAAGGAATTTGGTAGGACTCCTTCATTCCTTATTTCTTCAAATAGTTTATAAAGCATTGGGGCTAATTGTTCTTTAAATGTTTGGTAGAATTCACATGTAAGTCCATCTGATCCTGGGGATTTTTTTTTTTAGGAAGTTGATTAATAGTTTGTTCTATTTCTTTTTCTGAAATGTAACTATTTAAGCAATTTACTTCCTCCTCTGTTAATCTGGGAAGCCTATATTTTTGGAGGTAGTCATCCATTTCGCTTAGATTGCCAAATTTATTGGCATAAATGTGGGCAAAATAACCCCTTATTATTTCTTTAATTTCCTCTTCATTGGTGGAAAGTTCTCCCTTTTCATTTTTAAGACTACTAATTTGATTTTCCTCTCTCCTTTTGCTAATCAGATTTACCAAAGGTTTATCAATTTTATTTTTTTTCATAAAACCAACTCAGTTTTATTTATTACTTCAATAGTTTTTTTTTAACTTTCAATATTATTAATTTCTCCTTTTAATTTTAGAATTTCAAGTTTAGAAATTGATTGGGGGTTTTTAATTTCCTCTTTTTCTAGCTTTCTAAGTTGCAAGCCCAATTCATTGATCTTTTCTTTCTCTATTTTATTCAAGTAGGCCTCTAAGGATATAAAAGTTCCCCTTATTACTGCTTTGGCTGCATTCCACAAATTTTGTTATGATGCCTCATCATTGTCATCCCTTGAGTGAAAGTATTAATTGTGTCTATAATTTGCTGTTTCACCCAATCATTCTTTAAGATGAGATTATTTAGTTTCCAATTACTTTTTGGTCTGTTTATCCCTAACTTTTTGTTGAATGTAGTTTTTATTGCATCGTGATCTGAAAAGAAAGCATTTACTATTTCTGCCTTACTGCATTTAATTTTTAGGTCTGTATGTCCTAATATATGGTTAATTTTTGTATAAGTTCCATAAACTGCTGAGAAGATTATATGGTTTTTGTTAATTTGGTTATTAATATGGCTAATTATACTGATTGTTTTCCTAATATTGAACCAGCCCTGCATTCCTGGTATAAATCCTACTTGATCGTGGTGTATTATCTTGGGGATGATTTTCTGTAGTCTTTTTGCTAATATCTTATTTAAGATTTTAGCATCAATATTTATTATGGAGATTGGTCTATAATTTTCTTTTTCTGTTTTCAACCTGCCTGGTTTAGGTATCAGTACCATTTCTGTGTCATAAAAGGAATTTGGTAGGACTCCTTCATTCCTTATTTCTTCAAATAGTTTATAAAGCATTGGGGCTAATTGTTCTTTAAATGTTTGGTAGAATTCACATGTAAGTCCATCTGATCCTGGGGATTTTTTTTTTTTTAGGAAGTTGATTAATAGTTTGTTCTATTTCTTTTTCTGAAATGTAACTATTTAAGCAATTTACTTCCTCCTCTGTTAATCTGGGAAGCCTATATTTTTGGAGGTAGTCATCCATTTCTCTTAGATTGCCAAATTTATTGGCATAAATGTGGGCAAAATAACCCCTTATTATTTCTTTAATTTCCTCTTCATTGGTGGAAAGTTCTCCCTTTTCATTTTTAAGACTACTAATTTGATTTTCCTCTCTCCTTTTGCTAATCAGATTTACCAAAGGTTTATCAATTTTATTTTTTTTTCATAAAACCAACTCAGTTTTATTTATTACTTCAATAGTTTTTTTTAACTTTCAATATTATTAATTTCTCCTTTTAATTTTAGAATTTCAAGTTTAGAAATTGATTGGGGGTTTTTAATTTCCTCTTTTTCTAGCTTTCTAAGTTGCAAGCCCAATTCATTGATCTTTTCTTTCTCTATTTTATTCAAGTAGGCCTCTAAGGATATAAAAGTTCCCCTTATTACTGCTTTGGCTGCATTCCACAAATTTTGTTATGATGCCTCATCATTGTCATCCCTTGAGTGAAAGTATTAATTGTGTCTATAATTTGCTGTTTCACCCAATCATTCTTTAAGATGAGATTATTTAGTTTCCAATTACTTTTTGGTCTGTTTATCCCTAACTTGTTGTTGAATGTAGTTTTTATTGCATCGTGATCTGAAAAGAAAGCATTTACTATTTCTGCCTTACTGCATTTAATTTTTAGGTCTTTATGTCCTAATATATGGTTAATTTTTGTATAAGTTCCATAAACTGCTGAGAAGAAAGTATACTCTTTTATGTCACCATTTAATTTTTCTCCAAAGATCTATCATACCTAATTTTTCTAATATTCTATTTACCTCTTTAATTTCTTTCTTATTTGATCTGTGATTTGACTTATCTAATTTTGAGAGTGCAAGATTGAGATCTCCTACTATTATAATTTTGCTGTCTATTTCTTCTTGCAACTCTCTTAACTTCTACTTTAGGAAGTTAGATGCTATACCACTTGGTGCACATATGTTTAATATTGATATTGCTTCATTGTCTATAGTACCCTTTAGCAAGATATAGTTTCTTTCCTTATCTCTTTTAATTAGGTCAATTTTTGCTTTTGCTTGATCTGAGATAAGGATGGCTACCCCTGCTTTTTTCACTTCACCTGAAGCATAATAGATTCTGCTCCAGCTATTTACTTTTACTCTGTATGTATCTCCCTGTTTTAAATGTGTTTTCTGTAATCAACATATTGTAGGGTTCAGACTTTTGATCCAGTCTGCTATCCGCCTCTGCTTTATGGGAGAGTTCATCCTATTCAAATTTACGGCTAAAATTACTAATTCTGTATTTCTTGCCATCCTAATATCCCCAGATTATGATTTTCTTTTTCTTGCCTTCCTTCCCTCCTTCCCTAGTATTAAACTTATTGGTCCCTCTTGTGTCATGCAACTCTCCCTCTTTAAGATCCCTCCCTCCTCCCTTTGAATCCCTTCCCCTTTCTTGTACCCTTCGCTTATTACTCTTTTTCCTTTTCCCTTTTCCTCTCCCACTTTTTAATGAGGTGAGAGAAGTTTGTCTGTAAGACAAATATGTTAATTATTTTCTCTTTGAGCCAATCTGATGAGAGTAGGATTCACACAATGTTCTTCCCCCTCTCTAAGTTTCCTCAGATATGATAGGTTTCCTTTGCCTTATTGTCGCATGAAGTCTCCCTTTTTTTTTTTATCTCCCCCTTTCCCTTTTTCTGACACTATCCCCTTTCCATTTCTACTTCCCTTTTTTATGTTATATCTGTAAAATTAAATTATACATGTGGTTTTTATGTATATCCACAACAGAAATACAGTTCTCAAGAGTTCCTTTTATCTTTTTCTACTTCTCTTGAGTCCTGTGGTTGAAGATCAAATTTTTTGTTTAAGTCTGTTTTTTTTTTTTCCTTAGAAACAAATGGAATTCCTCTGTTTCATTAAAGTAGGCCTCTAAGGATATAAAAGTTCCCCTTATTACTGCTTTGGCTGCATTCCACAAATTTTGTTATGATGCCTCATCATTGTCATCCCTTGAGTGAAAGTATTAATTGTGTCTATAATTTGCTGTTTCACCCAATCATTCTTTAAGATGAGATTATTTAGTTTCCAATTACTTTTTGGTCTGTTTATCCCTAACTTTTTGTTGAATGTAGTTTTTATTGCATCGTGATCTGAAAAGAAAGCATTTACTATTTCTGCCTTACTGCATTTAATTTTTAGGTCTTTATGTCCTAATATATGGTTAATTTTTGTATAAGTTCCATAAACTGCTGAGAAGAAAGTATACTCTTTTATGTCACCATTTAATTTTTCTCCAAAGATCTATCATACCTAATTTTTCTAATATTCTATTTACCTCTTTAATTTCTTTCTTATTTGATCTGTGATTTGACTTATCTAATTTTGAGAGTGCAAGATTGAGATCTCCTACTATTATAATTTTGCTGTCTATTTTTTCTTGCAACTCTCTTAACTTCTACTTTAGGAAGTTAGATGCTATACCACTTGGTGCACATATGTTTAATATTGATATTGCTTCATTGTCTATAGTACCCTTTAGCAAGATATAGTTTCTTTCCTTATCTCTTTTAATTAGGTCAATTTTTGCTTTTGCTTGATCTGAGATAAGGATGGCTACCCCTGCTTTTTTCACTTCACCTGAAGCATAATAGATTCTGCTCCAGCCCTTTACTATTACTCTGTATGTATCTCCCTGTTTTAAATGTGTTTTCTGTAATCAACATATTGTAGGGTTCTGACTTTTGATCCAGTCTGCTATCCGCCTCTGCTTTATGGGAGAGTTCATCCTATTCAAATTTACGGCTAAAATTACTAATTCTGTATTTCTTGCCATCCTAATATCCCCAGATTATGATTTTCTTTTTCTTGCCTTCCTTCCCTCCTTCCCTAGTATTAAACTTATTGGTCCCTCTTGTGTCATGCAACTCTCCCTCTTTAAGATCCCTCCCTCCTCCCTTTGAATCCCTTCCCCTTTCTTGTACCCTTCGCTTATTACTCTTTTTCCTTTTCCCTTTTCCTCTCCCACTTTTTAATGAGGTGAGAGAAGTTTCTCTGTAAGACAAATATGTTAATTATTTTCTCTTTGAGCCAATCTGATGAGAGTAGGATTCACACAATGTTCCTCCCCCTCTCTAAGTTTCCTCAGATATGATAGGTTTCCTTTGCCTTATTGTCGCATGAAGTCTCCCTTTTTTTTTTATCTCCCCCTTTCCCTTTTTCTGACACTATCCCCTTTCCATTTCTACTTCCCTTTTTTATGTTATATCTGTAAAATTAAATTATACATGTGGTTTTTATGTATATCCACAACAGAAATACAGTTCTCAAGAGTTCCTTTTATCTTTTTCTACTTCTCTTGAGTCCTGTGGTTGAAGATCAAATTTTTTGTTTAAGTCTGTTTTTTTTTTCCTTAGAAACAAATGGAATTCCTCTGTTTCATTAAATGTCCATCTTCTTCCATGGAAAAAAAAATGCTCAGCTTAGCTGGGTAGTTTATTCTTGGCTGCATTCCAAGTTCTTTTGCCTTTTGAAATATCAGATTCCAGGCCCTTCGAACCTTTAATGTTGAGGCAGCCAGATCTTGAGTGACCCTTATTGTCGTACCTTGGTATTTGAATTGTTTTTTCCTGGCTGCTTGTAATATTTTTTCTTTAGTCTGCAAATTCTAAAATTTGGCCACAATATTTCTCAGAGTCTATATTTTAGGGTCTTTTTCAGAAGGTGTTTGATGAATTCTTTCAATGCCTATTTTACTTCCCAGTTCTATTACTTCTGGGCAGTTCTCTTTGATGATTTCCTGCAAAATAATATCTATGCTCTTTTTTTCATCATAATTTTTGGATAGTCCAATGATCCTCAGGTTATCTCTCCTAGATCTGTTTTCCAGATCTGTTGTTTTTCCAAGTAAATATATGACTTTTTTTTCCAATCTTTCATTTTTTTGGTTTTGCTTAACTGATTCTTGATGTCTCAATGAATCAGTCATTTCTATTTGTTCAGTTCTGATTTTTATTGACTTATTTTCTTCAATAGCTTTTTTTTTTTTTTAACTTCTTTTTGTATATGTTCAATTGAGTTTTTAAATGAGTTGTTTTGCTCTATGGGATTTTTTTCCATTTCACTAATTTTTTTTTAAGTGAGTTTTTTCTTTTTCCAATTCACAAATTCTGTGTCCCTGCTCTTCTTCAGAGTTTTTTTTTTTTTTTTTTTCCAATTCACATTTCAGGAAGTTGTTGCTCTCTTGCATAGCTTCTCTTTCCTTTCTCCATTTTTCTTCTAGTTCTCTTTTAAGGTTTTTAATAGTCTCTTCTAGGAAAGCCTTTTGTATTGGGGACCAACAATTGTCTGGAGACTGTCTGCTATTAGTCTTTTCAGGGTTGAAAAGCTGCTCTCTTTCTGTATAGAAACTGTCAATCATCCTTTTGATTTTTTTACTCATTTTTTAAAGCCTATAGGTTCTGCCTTCAGAGCCAGGATGTTACCAGCTTCTTCTGCAGAGCAGTGGTAAGTGTATGCATAATTAGTTGTCCTGCCAGCTGGCTACAAAAAGCAGCGAGGTATTAGAGTGCTTTGGGAAAGAGTTTCCCACCGGGAAGTAACTCAGGCTTACAGGGCTGAGCTGGGAAAATGCCAGGTAAATAATCCCTGCTGTGTGGGATAATAACTACCCTGGGGCTAGAAGCTGAGCAGTGAAAGTTTCACTACTCCAAGCCAAATCCTGCCCTGGGGCTGAGGGTATTAGCAGCTGAACAGTGAATGGCCCTGCAGGGCCCGGAAGTGTCTCTGCCCGGGGAAGCACAGTACTGCTGGGGAAGTTCTATTGCCCCAGGCCAAGCCCCTCTCTGTGCAGATTAGAGGCTACCCAGGCTGTGCCCTTCTGCTGTGCAGATTTGCAACTGCCCCCACAAAAGCCTCAAACTACGGAATGTGGCTGCAGGGCTTTGTTATAGTCTGCCTGAGTCACTTCCAGGTTTGGGTGGTTAAAGCCAAATCTTGTTAGGTTCTGGTGATTTTTTAGAGTACCCTCTGTTTTAGGCTTTAGTTTTTCTGCCAATTTACTGCTTTGTAATCAAGGCAGAGCAGTTAGCCTATAGTAGAGTTGTCTCTATAACTTCTCTAGCCACAGAGATCACCCCTGCCCCTGGTCTGCTCAGGACACTAATCTCTCGCTACCTATGCTAGTCTGTTCCTGGCCCCTCAGGACAAACCTTTCCTGGTGATATTACAGATTATCTTCATCTGGTAAGTTGTAGTGCTTCTAATCTTCATGAATTTTAGCAGTGAAGAGCTATTTTTGAGGCTGAATTTAATAGTTGGTTGAGGGGATGAGAGGAGCTTAGAAACTCGAGTCTGCCTTTTCCACCATTTTGGCCCTGCCCATTTTCAGGAATTTATTTCAGACAAAAATGTTATGGGTTCAATCCTACTCACTCTGAGCTCCAGTTAGGAAAACTACTAAGATTTCAGCAGAAGTTGGGTTTTCTCCCTAAATTTACATCTATATCTAATTCTAGTTAACCCATGGCCTTTTTGTGGTTGAAGCAAAAATTAGGTTAACGAAAACACTTGGGTAATGAAATAGCATATCATATTATAGTATATGTGGTCAGGCAAACTCTGGAAGGGGAAATTTGGAAAAAGACCAGATGTTTTTCTTGGGACTTTCCTAAGTCTTTGAATAAGTGGGTACACTGATGGTCAACTTGAATCTTCTACTCTGAAATATCTGTAGAGCTAAAGATTCTCCTCTCCCTTTTCTACCACCCCTCTCTATGTTCTATCTTATATGTCCATTTTCCTTGATTGCTCCATGACTTCTGGTTTCTTAACTCAGTTTTTCATTCTCCATTTCCTGTAGTCAGGACTTTTAACTCCTGTTCTGAAATACAAATGTTTTGTATCTTTTGATACAAATTTCCTGCACATTACCAAGTTATTCATACAATTGCTTAGATTCTAATAGGTGTATAGGTCCTGTTCATATTCATTCTGATTGACTAAATCAAGAAGTGCTATTACTTAATAAAGATTATGACTTTTAAGTAGATATGATAATCACTGGATCCCAAGATCTTATATTTATTGTGTAGGTCTGAAGGGAAGGGAGTATAAAAGTATTGACTTTATCAGCCCCAAGTGTTTTTCTTCCAGATATGTCCAAGTACTTAGAATAAAATTATAAAATTGAATATTTGGGTCTCTATGGAGTTGAAAGAAGAATTCATCAGAATATCAGTAGAAGACTCAAGTGTAGAAGCAAAATAGAGTATAAATCTGAGGGTGTTGCCATGAATAGGAAGTGACATTAGTTTGAATTCCTGTGGAAAAATGTGACACATTAAAATTTTTCATTAGCAATCTGAAGTAAAGTTCCCCTTTAAGTAGGGTCCAAAATTACATGATAGTGACTTTAAGACTCTAGTGGAAAGTGTAAACCACCAAAGAAAAGAGAATAGTACTGAAAGTTTATAGGCCATCATGGATCCTATATGAATTTTCTACTTTTCCTTACGAATTTTATGGACCCTTGTGAAGCCTTGTATTATATGTGGTGTAAAATAAAGGCTGTTTTATACCTGATAAAAGCATTTGTTTCTTTAAATGCTGACATGAAATTTTGAAATATACAAGCTATTCAGAGAATGGTCAGATTATACTCTGAGTGAGAGCATAATGAGCCAAAATGTGTCATTGATTTTTTAGGTCAGCCCTTAAGATCATTCTGGTCTGTGAAAATCTAGAATTTGGAACATTGTGTTTTAACATGAATATTATCATTCTTCTTTTACAGAGGAGGAAACTAAGGGTTTGAGAGGTAAAGCAGTTTGTCTATATTCATACAACTAGTAAGTACATGAAGTAAATTTGAATTCATTTCTTTGATCAAAGGCATAACTTTCTAAGAATACCTTGAAAAAAAGAGGATATTTCCTGATGCTTTAAAAGAAAGTAGGAAAGAGGCTATTTGTATTTTTTCTTTGGGGACAAATTTAGTCATAATTTTACAACATTCATTCAGTTAATTTGTTGTTCTTGTGGTCGTTGTGAATATAGTTGTCCTGATTCTACTTTCTTCTCTTTGCATCAGTTTATGTAGTATTTATCATGCCTTCCTATATTCTTCCTTATCATAATTTATTACAACACAATCATAAAATTAATCAGTTTTTTGATGAAATTGACCAAGAAGCTTTATTGTTTTGTATTAACTAAAAAATACATTTGTAGTATGGTCAGACTCCATTTATTCAGTATTAATAAGGATTGAAGTCACCTGTAGTTTTTGGATTAGCTGGAATTTATTCTAAATAGAAAAAAAGCCCACTTCAATTTTAATTTTTGATAGATTTCTAAATAAAAATGGAAATCTTTTTTTTAATTGGAAATCTTTTAAAATAAAAATCTTTTACATTTCTCTGCCTTATTATGAATACATTGTATATAAATTAATCTTTTTCTTTCTTTCTTTTTAAAAATTAAAGCTTTTTATTTACAAACATATGCATGTATAATTTTTTTTCAACACTGACTCTTGCAAAGTCTTCTGTTCCAAACTATCTCCTCCTTCTGCCACCTCCTTCCCTAGATGGCAGGTAATTCAATACATATTAAATAAATGTTAAATCCAGTATATGTATACATACTTATACAGTTATCTTGCTGCAGAAGAAAAATCAGATCAAGAAGGAAAAAAAATACTTGGAAAGAAAACAAAATGCAAGCAAACAACAACAAAGTGAGAATGCTATGTTGTAGTCCACACTCAGCTCCATGGTCCTATCTTTGGGTGTAGATGGCTCTCTTCCTCACTGAATAATTGGAATTGATTTGAATCATCTCATTGTTGAAGAGAGCCATGTCCATTGGAATTGATCATCGCATAGTCTTGTTGTTGCCATGTATAATGATCTCCTAGTCCTGCTCATTTCATTTAGCATCAGTTCATGTAAGTCTCTCCAGGCCTTTCTGCAATCATCCTGCTGATCGTTTCTTACAGAACAATAATATTCCATAACACTCATTTACCAAAACTTATTCAGCCATTCTTCAATTGATAGGCATCCATTCAATTTCCAATTTCTTACCACTAAAAACAGGATTGCCACAAACATTTGTGCACATGTGAGTCCCTTTCCCTCCTTTAAGATCTCTTTGGGATATAGGTCCCATAGAAATACTGCTGGGTCAAAGGGTATGTACAGTTTGATGGCTTTTTAAGCATATCTCCAGATTGCTCTCCAGAATGGTTGGATCCGTTCACAGTTCTACCAATGTATCAGTGTCCCAGTTTTCCCACATCTTTTTTTTCCATATGAACTTGTTATTTTTCCTAGGTCATTAAAATAATTTTTTGGGGAGCCTAATAGGTATAGCGCTAAATAAATAGATTAGTTTAGGTAGTATTGTCATCTTTACTTGTCATTGTCATTTGCTAGTCCTATCCAAGAGCATTTAATATTTTTCCAATTGGTTAGATCTGACTTTATTTGTGTTGAAAGTATTTTGTAGTTTTGCTCATATAGTTTCTGATTTTCCCTTGGCAGATAGATTCCTAAATATTTTATACTGTCAGTAGTTACTTTCAATGGAATTTCTCTTTGTATCTCTTGCTGTTGGGTTTGTTAGTGATGTATAAAAATGCTGATGATTTATGTGGATTTATTTTGTATCTTGCAACTTTGCAAATGTTGTGGATTATTTCTAGTAGTTTTTTAGTTGATTCTCTAGGGTTCTTTAACTATATCATCATATCATCTACAAAGAGTGATAATTTCATTTCCTCATTACCTACTCTAATTCATTTTATCTCCTTTTCTTCTCTTATTGCCAAAGCTAGCATTTCTAATACAACACTGAATAGTAATGGTGATAGTGGGCAACCTTGTTTCACCCCTGATGTTATTGGGAATGGTTCCAGTTTATCCCCATCATATATGATGCTTGTTGATGATTTTGAATAGATGCTACTGACTATTTTAAGGAAAAATCCATTTATTCCTATAGATATTCCTATTGATATAGTTTATTATGCTAATAGTTTTCCTAATATTGAACCAGTCCTGCATTGCTGGTATAAATCCTACTTAGTTATGGTATATTATTCTGGGAATGATTTTCTGTAATCTCTTTGCTAATATTTTATTTAAGATTGTTGCAATCATTAGGGAGATTGGTCTATAATTTTCTTTATCTGTTTTCATTCTACCTGGTTTAGATATCAGTACCATGTCTGTGTCATAAAAGAAATTAGATAGGAGTCCTTCATTCCTATTTTTTCAAATAGTTTATATAGTATTGGAGTTAATTGTTCTGTAAATATTTGGTAGAATTCACATGTAAATCCATTTGGTCCTGAGGACTTTTTCTTAGGGAGTTGATTAGTAGCTTGTTCTATTTCTTTTTTCTAAAATAGGGTTATTTAAGTAATTTATTTCCTCCTCTGTTAATCTGGGCCATCTATATTTTTGTAGGTATTCCTTCATTTCTCTTAAGTTATCAAATTTATTGGCATTAAGTTGGGCAAAATAACTCCTAATTATTATTTCCTTTTCATTGATGGAAAGTTCTTCCTTTTTGTTTTTGGGACTAACAATTTGATTTTCTTTTTTCCCTTTTCTAATAAAATTAACTAAGGTTTATCTATTTTGTTGGGGTTTTTTCGTAAAACTAACTCTTAGTTTTATTTATTAATTCAATATTTTTTTTTTTTTTACTTTCACTTTTATTAATCTGTGCTTTTATTTTTAGAATTTCAAGTTTGGTATTTGATTGAGGGATTTTAATTTGTTCTTTTTCTAGTTTTTTAAGTTACAAGCCCAATTCATTAATGTTCTCTTTTTCTATTTTATGCAAGTAAGCATCTAGATACATAAAATTTTCCTTTATTACTGCTTTGGGCGCATCCCATAAATTTTGGTATATTATTTTATAATTGTCATTTGCTAGTCCTATCCAAGAGCATTTAATATTTTTCCAATTGGTTAGATCTGACTTTATTTGTGTTGAAAGTATTTTGTAGTTTTGCTCATATAGTTTCTGATTTTCCCTTGGCAGATAGATTCCTAAATATTTTATACTGTCAGTAGTTACTTTCAATGGAATTTCTCTTTGTATCTCTTGCTGTTGGGTTTGTTAGTGATGTATAAAAATGCTGATGATTTATGTGGATTTATTTTGTATCTTGCAACTTTGCAAATGTTGTGGATTATTTCTAGTAGTTTTTTAGTTGATTCTCTAGGGTTCTTTAACTATATCATCATATCATCTACAAAGAGTGATAATTTCATTTCCTCATTACCTACTCTAATTCATTTTATCTCCTTTTCTTCTCTTATTGCCAAAGCTAGCATTTCTAATACAACACTGAATAGTAATGGTGATAGTGGGCAACCTTGTTTCACCCCTGATGTTATTGGGAATGGTTCCAGTTTATCCCCATCATATATGATGCTTGTTGATGATTTTGAATAGATGCTACTGACTATTTTAAGGAAAAATCCATTTATTCCTATAGATATTCCTATTGATATAGTTTATTATGCTAATAGTTTTCCTAATATTGAACCAGTCCTGCATTGCTGGTATAAATCCTACTTAGTTATGGTATATTATTCTGGGAATGATTTTCTGTAATCTCTTTGCTAATATTTTATTTAAGATTGTTGCAATCATTAGGGAGATTGGTCTATAATTTTCTTTATCTGTTTTCATTCTACCTGGTTTAGATATCAGTACCATGTCTGTGTCATAAAAGAAATTAGATAGGAGTCCTTCATTCCTATTTTTTCAAATAGTTTATATAGTATTGGAGTTAATTGTTCTGTAAATATTTGGTAGAATTCACATGTAAATCCATTTGGTCCTGAGGACTTTTTCTTAGGGAGTTGATTAGTAGCTTGTTCTATTTCTTTTTTCTAAAATAGGGTTATTTAAGTAATTTATTTCCTCCTCTGTTAATCTGGGCAATCTATATTTTTGTAGGAATTCCTTCATTTCTCTTAAGTTATCAAATTTATTGGCATTAAGTTGGGCAAAATAACTCCTAATTATTATTTCCTTTTCATTGATGGAAAGTTCTTCCTTTTTGTTTTTGGGACTAACAATTTGATTTTCTTTTTTCCCTTTTCTAATAAAATTAACTAAGGTTTATCTATTTTGTTGGGGTTTTTTCGTAAAACTAACTCTTAGTTTTATTTATTAATTCAATAGTTTTTTTTTTTTTTTACTTTCACTTTTATTAATCTGTGCTTTTATTTTTAGAATTTCAAGTTTGGTATTTGATTGAGGGATTTTAATTTGTTCTTTTTCTAGTTTTTTAAGTTACAAGCCCAATTCATTAATGTTCTCTTTTTCTATTTTATGCAAGTAAGCATCTAGATACATAAAATTTTCCTTTATTACTGCTTTGGGCGCATCCCATAAATTTTGGTATATTATTTTATAATTGTCATTCTCTTGAATGAAATTATTGATTTTGTCTATGATTTGCTGTTTCATCTATTCATTCTTCAGCATGAGAATATTTAGTTTCCAATTACTTTTTGGTCCATTTTCCCCGGCCTTTTATTGAAAGTAATTTTCATAGCATTGTTATCTGAAAAAATGCATTTACTATTTCTGCCTTTCTGCATTTATATACTAATATATGGTCAATTTTTGTATAGGTTTTATGAACTACCAAGAAGAAAGTATACTCCTTTCTGTCTCTATTCAATTTTCTCTTAATATCTATCATACTTAACTTTTCTACTTTACCTCTTTAATTTCTTTCTTATTTATTGTGGTTTGATTTATCTAGTTCTGAGAGATCACGGTTGAGATCTCCCACTGTTATTGTTTTGCTATTTCTTCTTGCAAGTCTCTTAACTCCTTGAGGAATTTAGATCCTTTACAGTGGAAGCTGCTAGGTCCTGGGTAATCTTTATTGCGGCTCCTCAGTATTTAAATTGTTTCTTTCTGGCTGTTTGTAATATGTTTTTCTTGGTCTAATAGTTCTTAAATTTAGCTGTGATATTCCTTGGAGTTTTAATTTTGGGGTCTCTTTCAGAAGGGTTTGGTGAATTCTTTCAATGGTTATTTTCCCTTTTGATTCCATGACATCTGGGCAGTTCTCTTTAATGATTTCCTTAAAAGTAGTGTCTAGGCTCTTTTTTCATCATGGTTTTCAGGGAGTCCAATAAGCCTTAGATTGTCTTTCCTAGATTTAATTTCCAGGTCAGTTCTTTTCCCAATTAGATATTTTACAGTTTTTTCTATTTTTAATTTTTTTTTTTTTTGGTTTTGCTTGACTGATTCTTGTTGTCTCATTGAATCATTCATTTCCATTTGTTTAGTTCTGAATTTTAGTGTATTATTTTCTTAATTTACTCTTTTTATTTCCTTTTGTATTTCTCCAGTTTAATTTTTAAATGACTTTTTTTGTTCTATGGAATTTCTTTCCATTTCACAAATTCTGTTTTTAAAAGAGTTATTTTTTTTCCATTGCACTAATTCTATTTTTAAGGAGTTATTTTTCTGTTTCACAAATTATTTTCTCTGGGAGTTGTTTTGTTTTTCCATTTCATCAAATCTATCTTTTAATGAGTTATATGCCTTTCCCAAGCCCTCTTGCAAAGTTTTCATTTCTTTTCCCCATTTTTCTTCTAGCCCTCTTTTAATATCTTTTAAAATTTCTTCTAAGAGAGCCTTATGTGATGGGGATCAGTTATACAACCTTTTGGAGTTTCATCTGGAAACCACCTGCTTTTAGTCTTCTCAGAGTTTGAAATCTGTTCTTCTCTTTCACCATAAAAACTGTTTATGTTTAGAGTTCTCTTTGCTTTTTTACTCATTTTTTTAAAGTTAAGGTCTGCTTTTAGGGTAGAGGAGGTTTTTCAAGTTTCCCCTATAAGTGGCATTGGCTTCCTTGAGCCTGTGCTGACTCACTCCTGGTCATGGATGGGCATGGCCAGGTCCTATGAGATTCTGGCCTTTTGTGGGTTGACTATTTACATTTTCTGTTTTGTTGGATGTTTTATAACGTCTCTGCTAATCTACTGCCTTGCAACCAGGGAGGAGTAGTCAACACTGTCGTACACTCCTCCCCATAGATTCTCTGCCATGTGGAGTCTGCATCACCCTGGCTCTGCACTGTCTGTACTGGCATCTGTGCTCAACCTCCTTGCCCTTAGACTGCCTCCCTCCATTTCTGATCAAAACAGACCTTTTCTGGCAATCTTCAAAATTATCTTCTGCTGGCAATTTGTTGCACTCCCAATATTCATGGATGCTACCAGTCCAGAACTAATTTAGAGACTAGATTTGCTAATTACTCTGAGGGTTGTAGGAGAAAGTCGGAAAGAAAAGTATGTCCTCTCTGCCATTTTGGCTCCAATCCAATTTAATCTTTTCTAGATGAGTGTGAACTGTTGTTGCTGCCTCAATACAGTGATATTTCAGGAGGATTTCATCCATTTACTATGTTGAGTGACTAGTATATTTGTTTGAACTTTTTAGAATTTTGTATCTTTTGTAGTTTTTTTCTTTTGTTTGATACCTCACTATGGCTCCTTGTAGATGTCAATAGTTAATTACATCTTTTCCCCTTATCCCTCTAATTTATTAACAAATTACTAAAAGTGTTAGATTTGTGTGTAATATGATTAGTCAATGACTAAGGATATGAGAGGATTTTTCTTTCAATAAAGAATATACGCTTTAATGGATGGAAGGTATTGCATTTTTTATTTTTTTTTGCATTTAACAATTTTTAATTTTTCCAATTACATGTAAAGATCGCTTTTTTACATTTTGGCCTTAGAGCATAAAACCATGAAAAGTGGGTGAAAGCTTCAAAAATGTAAGTCTATACGTGATATTTGGAAAACTTTCATATCATTTATAATTATTGTAAAGTAGAATGAGCTACTTCAGGAGACAACAGATTTCAAATAGATACTGAATTACCACTTGTTATTGTTATTGTGAGAAAAAGTAATGTCTTTCAAACTTACTTTATAATGATCTGTCTCTTTGCACTTAGTTGGCCTTATCC
The DNA here is from genome assembly GCF_016432865.1 of Antechinus flavipes. Lineage (NCBI taxonomy): Eukaryota > Metazoa > Chordata > Mammalia > Dasyuromorphia > Dasyuridae > Antechinus > Antechinus flavipes. The sequence continues at coordinate 308,681,143 of NC_067401.1, forward strand.
TTAGGCAGTCTACCTCACAGGACTAATCTTAAGTTTTTCCAACTTTATAGAACCTGCTAGAGCTTGCACTCTTTTGATATAATTTTCAAAATCCAGTGTCATCTCCATAGCTGTTTGAGGTATACAAGTAGAAATATAAGAGAGAATACCAAATACTTTATACATTTGAATGTTTTATATATTGGCATCCTATTTTGATGACAAGATTTTTTTTTCTTAACTTTATTGCACATCTCTGTTGGAGTTCCTGAAGTATCACTGGCTTTATCTGAAGGTTAATCTAGTTGAGCTTGAAAGAACTTATCACTATAAGGTTGGCTCCTAGGCAATGAGCTTTTTTCAGCCATGGCAAGTTTCAAAGACAATCTACTAAGTCATAAAGGGGTTGTGGTTTACATTAGTAAACCACACACAGATGATATTTGTAGTAAGCTTTATATAGATGCTTTAACAAGTCCCTGAAGTAAGGACTTAGACTCATAGGATTTAAAACCAAAAGCATCCAAGAAATGTTTCATAGACACAGATTTACATATTTAATACTATATTATATCAGAAAGTATAGGTTCTCAAGTTGTATCAGTTATCAAAAATGTTTTTACCCACTGCTCAATTTGTATACAACTCACTTTTTAAAAATACGACTTAGAATTAAACAAACTCTTTCTTCAAATTTGTTTTGTTTATATACATTCTGATTACTTCTGCTGTGGTTTTGGGGGACTGGCTAGACCCTATAGTCATTTTTCTTTTCATGTTGAGAAAATATATCGGAGTCCTCTTTTATTGGTGGAGAGATCTAATCCATGGTTAAATGAGATAGTATGAACTTTCTATTAAATTTGGTCACATCAAATAGAGCTCAGCCACACTAGTTTTTAAAGATCAACTTAGAGGAGAATAAGTGAACTCATTGAAGTTCATTTATTCTTCTCTAAGGCTATTGAAATTAATTTCTTGGTAGTCAGCTGCAAATTAAATAATTGAAAGACTTAAAATGCTTCTCTAATAAGAGCATGAAAAAAGCTGCTCAACACTGCCTTTTAAGAACCTCTCTACCAGATGATATTTAAGATCCATTTCATCTATATATCAATGTTAACGTACTGTTTTGATTTTAAATTTTCTGGAAAGTTAACAATTTATAAATTATTGTAATTTAAATGTCCTACTTGGGGGTGGGATGGTGATGGTGGTGATATTGTGTGCATGTGTGTATACTACTTGTTTATGTGTTGTTTCCTAAATTGGGTTTTAACTTTCTTGAAGAGAAATATTTCTTTTATCTTTTTATATCCCCAGTACCTAGAATAATATAAACATTAAGTAAAGAGTGGGTGATGATCTTTTTCTAGAGTCAGAGAATAGTTTCCGGGGGTGGGGAGACAGGCAATTGGAGTTAAGTGACTTGTCCAGGGTCATATAGCTAGGAATTATTAAATGTTTGAGGTGGATTTGAACTCAGGTCCTCCCATCTAGCTTCCCTAGGAAACATTTCTTTATATCCCTCTGGCTTTGACATAAAGAATCATTATTCCTTCATCAGGAATATAAAAACATTGAGAAATATACTCAGACATGTTCTATGGAAATAAAGGAAGATTGGGATCATAGTTATAGAAATGTAAGGGAAGTCAGACATCATCTAATGCAGCTGTCTATAATATAGGTAATTACTTTTTCTTCCCTCACTCCTTACTCTAGTTGATCTGATTTCTGATTTCATCAGCCAACTAAAATTACTCGATTTAAAGTTATCATTAACTTCCTAATTGATAAACTCAATGGCCTTAACTTAATCCTTCTTGATCTTTTTGTAAGCTTTGACACTGTTTCCTGGTTCCCTTTTAGATATCTTGAAATGGATGCCCAATAAACTTCTTAAACTTGATATATAAAAAAACTGAATTCACACCCTATCTTCCCTCAATAAAAAACTCCACAACTTTCCTGTTGATCTCAAGGGCAACCCTTCCAGCTCCTGCATCTCAAAATCCAGGTGTAATCTGCGATACTTCGCTATTATTCAATTCATATCAGAATCTATTGAAAAGCCTGTCAATTTCATCTTAATCACATTTCTTGCATATGCTTCCTTATCTCTTACAATGTTACCACCATTCTAATGCAGGCCCTCATCATTTCACCTCTGGACAGTTGCTACCCCCTGCTCCATAGTTCTGTTTGTTTTGATTCTCTCCATTCTAATTTCTTTTCAGTGAAGTCACCACTATAACTTTTCTAAAGCATAGGTCTAACCATAGCACCCCAGATACTTAATAAATTCTAGTGACTCCTTGCCACCTTCAGTATCAAAGACAAAATCCTCTCCTTGGAATTCAAAGGATTTGATAACTAGACTCCTCTACTTTTCCTGCATTTAAAAAAATATCAATTTATTTTCCCCCAATTACATATAAAAACAACTCTAACATTTGTTTTTGAAACTTTGAGTTCCAAATCCTTTCCTTTCCACTTTCTCCACCTCCTTCATGAATAAGGCCAGTTGGTGGCTTGGCCTTCGATTTCCAATTCCTTACTACCAGAAAAGACTTGTTATAAATATTTTGCACATATAGGTCCTTTTCTTTCTGTTTTGTAAAATATCTGTTAGGACACAGACCTAGTAGTGGTATAGCTAAATCAGAGTATGCATGATTTTATAGTACTTTGGATATAGTTCCAAATTTTTCTGCAGAACAGTTGAATCAGTTCACAACTCCACTAACAGTATCTCATTTCTCCCATATTACCTCTAACATCTGTCATTTTTTATTCTGTGCTACTAGCCAATCTAATAGGTATGAAATAGTATCTAAGAATTGCTTTAATTTGCATTTTTCCAATCAATTGAGTTGCAGCATTTTTTTCATATGGGTATAGCTTTGATTACTTCATCTGAAAACTGTTCATATCTTTCAATCATTTGTTAATTGGGGAATAGTTCTTATTTTTTTATTACTTTGACTCAGTTTCCTATGTTTGAAAAATGAGGGCTTTATCAGAAAAACTTGATTCAAAATTTTTTCACTCTATTGCCAAATGTATTTCCTTCTATCCTATTTCCCTAATTTTTTTTCTGTTTATTTTTTTCTCTTTTCTTTCACCCTGTCCCTGATCAAAAGGGTTTTGCTTCTGACTGCCATCTCTCCTAATCTGCCCTCTTTTCTATCATTGCCCCTTTCTTTTTTCCCCTGCTCTTCCTGTTTTCCTGTAGAGTAAGATAGATTTCTATACTCATCTGAGCCAATTCTAATGAGGATAAGTTTCACTTACTCTCTTTCACCTCTCCCTTATTTTCCTCCATTATAAAAGCTTTTTCTTGCATCTTTCATGTGAGATAATTTACTGCATTGTACCTTTTCCTTTTCCTTTTCTCCCAGTGCATTCCTCTCTCTCTTCTTAATTTTATTTTTTAGACATCATCCACTCCTATTCAACTCTTACCTATGCCTGCTGTCTATATATTATTTCTAATTGCCTTAATAATGAGAAAGTTCTGGGTCTATATGCCAAGGAAATCATAAAGGAGGGAAAAGGACCCACATGTGCAAAAAATATTTGTAGCAGCTCTTCTTGTGGTTTCAAAGAATTGGAAAATGAGTAGATGTCCACCATTTGGGAAATGGCTGAATAAGTTATGATATATAAAAATAATGGAATTTTATTTTTTTATAAACAATAATGAGCAAGCTGATTTTTAAAAACCCTGGAAAGATTTATATGAACTGATGCTGAGCAAAACAAACAGGACAAGGAATACATTGTACACAGTAATAGCAAGATTGTGCAATGATCAATTATGAAAAACTTGGTTTTTCTCAGCATTTCAGTGATCGAAGGCAATCTCAATAAATTTTGAATAGAAAATGCCACCTGTATCCAGAAAGAGAACTATAGAGACTAAATGTAAATCAACACATGCTGTGTTCACTTTTTTCTGTTTTTTTTTTTTTTTACTCTCATGGTTTTTTCCTTTTGTTCTGATTTTTCTCTCCTAACATGATTAGAAATGTGCATTAAAAAAATTAATATATATGTATAAACAAAAAAAATAAAACAATAACAAAATGATCTCCTATAAGTTACAAGTATCATCTTCCCATGTAGGAATGCATGCAGTTTAACCTTATTACATCCCTTTATGATTTCTTTTTCCTGTTTACCTTTTTATGCTTCTATTGAATCTTGTATTTGAAAGTCAAATGTTCTATTCAGCTCTGGTCTTCTCTTTAAGAAAGTTTGAATGTGCCCTATTTCATTAAATATCTATATTTTTCTATAGAAATGTTTTATTTAGTTTTGCTGGGTTGGTAATTTTTGGTTGTAATCCTAGCTCCTTTGTTCTCCAAAATATCCTATTCTGTGATGATTGCGTATTTAAAATCAGCCGGAATTAGGAATTCAGGTTAAGAGAAAAATCTTCAATCTTTATTGAAGTGAAGAGGTGAAGAAGGATTGCAATAGCAATATGGACAGACAGGAAGCCAGCTAGCAGAGGGGGATTGGAGATCAAGGGCAGTCGTGATAGCAATGTGAGCAGCTGTGTCAAGACGCCAGCCAGCAGTCTCTCTTTCCATTTTCTTTTCCACTCCCCTGCCTCCACCCACCCAAAACGTCATTTCCTATACAACACATCAGGATTTGCACAAAGAGTGGGCGGGGGCCATTCTTTCTCCAAGCATATAGAGTATGGTCCAATTACTATTTAGCCTCATGTGCTTGGGACCTCAGTATATCAACTTGAGCCTCAGCCCATTACACTATTCCAAGCTCTCTGATGCTATAATGCAGAAATTGCTAAATCTTATATTATCCTTAATATGTCTTTGCAATATTTGAATTGTTTATTTCTGGATCCTTGCAATACTTTCCTTGACTTGAGAGCTCAGGGATTTAGCTTTAATATTGTTGGAAATTTTCTTTTTAAGCTCTCTTTCAGGAGGTTATTGCTTGATTCTTTGATTTCTATTTTACCCTCTGTTTCTAGATTATAAGGAAAATTTTCTTTCTTGATAGATGATTTGTAAGCTCTTTTTTTTTTTTCCTTTTTTTTTTTTTTTTTTTTGTTCATGGCCTTCAGTTCATCCAATAATTTTCAAATTATCTCTCCTGGATTTATTTTCCAGGTCAGTTATTTTTCTAATGAGATATTTCACATTATGTTCTATTTTTTCATTCTTTTCATTTTGTTTGATTTCTCATAAAATCATTTGCTTTCATCTGCTCAATTCTAATTTTACAGGCATTGTCTTCTTCAGTAAACTTTTATACCTCATTTTCCATTTGGTCAAATATCCTTTTTCAGGAATTTTTTTTCTTCAGTGAATTTTTGTGCCTTTTTCCATTCAGTCAATTCTTCTTTTCAATGCATCCTTCTCTTCATTTTTTTGTATCTCTTTACCATTAGTCTAGCCTATTTTAAGAAGTTTCTTTATTCAGTATTTTTGTCATGTGTGTCTCCTTTACCAATTTGTACCAAGGAATCTGTAAGTTTTCAGTTCTTTCAAGATAGTATGATCTAAGGAGAGCTTTAACTCCTCTCCTGGCCTGTATTTTGGTCTGTGAGTGACTGTAAGTACTCTTTTATGTCTTGGTACTGTGAGAAGAGAACCTGCTCCCCTATGACCACAAATGCTAGTGCTATTCCTCATCCTGGGACTATTTTCTAGAATTGTGACCAAGATCTGAGTATAGACAAGGCAACAGAATCCTTCCTCAATGTTTGCAAGGAGAACCCTAATAATCCCCTTTTGATCCATCATTTAATTCCTTTACTATCAATGGGAGAAGTGCTGTAGTCCAGTGGAAAGTTCAGTGTTCCTAGACATAGGATATTTGGGTTCAAATCCTGTTTTATATCAGTTATAATAATAATAATAATAAATAATTAGCATTTATTTAGTGCTATAAAGTTTATAAAACACTGTACAAATAAAAATAATTTGAAAATTATATAATTAGTGGCTCAGTGAGTTTCTTAGTTTGTTTTTTTTTTCCCCAGCTATCAAATGGCAATATAAAACTTCTTTTAGAGTTATTGTGAGGAATATTGTATGATTTGCAGCATTATAGTGCTATACATATAGGTGGCATTGTATATTAAGTACTTTGCCTAGAATCAGGATACATGAATTCAAATCCTGATTCACATGTTTACTAGCTGTGTCATCCTAAGCAAGTCACTAAACCTCTCTGTTTGTCTCATTTTCCTCATCATGATAGTACCTATTTCCTGGGATTACTATGAGAATCATTGAGATAATATTTGTAAAGCATTTTGCAAACATTAAAGAAATATTTAAAGGCTATTATTTTAAAATTATTTTTATACAAGCTGTTATTATGATAACTGAACCATTTGAAAGGATAAATCTACCTAGAGCAGTGCTTCTATACTCTGTCTATTCCTCCCTACCTCTCTTTGGCTTCTTTTATTTAACCTGATGAGTCATAAAAAAGAATTTATCTGCCACTAGTTTTAATATTTAAAACCAGAGGAGACAGCATAGGAACATTGCCACTTTCTGGTGAACCTATTTAGAACATATAAACAAAGAAAAATGTCTTCTGAACAGCTATAATATGTCCAGGCACTAAATTTCAGATACTTTATATACCAGAAACTTGCAGAACTTCCTTATTCTAATTTTAAAAAGCTTATATTGCTTTAAAATAATAGGTCTTTACACCTATTATGAGCAGTATGCTGGCACTGGATATGGTATCAATCAACCAATTAGCAAACATTTATTATCTGCGTAGATAAAACATTTACTATGTACCCACGTGCCAAACATTGTGCTAGGCATTGGAGTTAAAAAGGCAAAAATTAAATAGTCTCTGCCTTCAAGAATCTAACATATTAGAAATGACAAATTAAAATTAAAGAAGGGATTGATCTCTAGTGGGCAGGTACATTAACAATCACAAAATTCACAAGTTATAACAATAAATGAGAGAAAAAGCTATAAAATGTTAGGCACAAGAACTAAAGAAGTGCAGAAAACAGTATCAAGATATTTAACATTCAGAAAAAAATACTGTTTTGTGCACTTCTTTAGTTCTTGTAATATAATAATTATCTTCATAATAATACATTGCCAGAAAAGATTAATTTGGCTTTAATATATTGTACTTGAAGTAGAGGCAATTTAACCTATGATGATTTGCTTCCTAACATTTTCCTGGGTAAAGAAGGAAGGCTTATAGAAAAACTGACATTTAACTTTGCCCAGAGGGAAAATTTAGAAAAGAGAATATGAAAGTATGAATCTAGAGAGGTAAATCCAAATTTGAGAAATAAATCTTAAGAGAAGGCAAAGACAGATTTCACCATGGGAATATAAAAGCAAAACAGAATCTAAAATCTGGAATGTTTACTAGTTTGGAGTAGGACAAGTGATTGTCAAACAGATGTTAAAGTGAACAGGAAGATAGCAGATGGTCTATGTCTGTGGGTAAATTTTGGAAGATCTAAATAATCTGGCATGAAAATGTTTGTGGCAGCCCTGTTTGTAGTGGCTAGAAACTGGAAAATGAATGGATGCCCATCAATTGGAGAATGGCTGGGTAAATTGTGGTATATGAATGTTATGGAATATTATTGTTATGTAAGAAATGACCAGCAGGATGAATAAAGAGAGGACTGGCGAGACTTACATGAACTGATGCTAAGTGAAATGAGCAGAACCAGGAGATCATTATACACTTCGACAACGATATTGTATGAGGACATATTTTGATGGAAGTGGATTTCTTTGACAAAGAGACCTAACTGAGTTTCAATTGATAAATGATGGACAAAAGCAGCTACACCCAAAGAAAGAACACTGGGAAACGAATGTGAACTATCTGCATTTTTGTTTTTCTTCCCGGGTTATTTATACCTTCTGAATCCATTTCTCCCTATGCAACAAGAGAACTGTTCGGTTCTGCAAACATATATTGTATCTAGGATATACTGCAACATATCCAACATATAAAGGACTGCTTGCCATCTAGGGGAGGGGGTGGAGGGAGGGAGGGAAAAAAAATCGGAACAGAAACGAGTGTCAATATAAAGTAATTATTAAATAAAAATTTTAAAAAAAATAAATAATCTGGCATGCCAAGGAGATAGATTGCATATTAGGATGTGATACCCCATGATATAGTGCCATGAATCTGGCCATTGAAAAGTGGGGCTATTCATTTCCTTTTTTCCTAGGACCAAGATTATGCTGAGTAGAATTAACTAGAGAGGGCCAAATTTTATTTTGGAATGCTGACATTTTGAAGGGAAACATTCTTCCACGTGACTGTTTTCCAGTCCACTCTTCTTATACTTCATGATATATCCATCTTTACTTTTTACCTAGCGTGACCTGACATAAATGTTATCAGTGGTGGAGAGAAGCATGAGGAGAGGTCATTATCTTACCTTTATCTACTTAACCATTTTACTTGACTGAGATGGTTTTGCAAAGACTTTCCATTACCTGGAGATTTTATATGAAGCTTTGTTAGCACTTGTTAGGGTTTTGTTTTTTTTAACTATTATTATTTATTATTGTTTGAATGGCAAACTACACAATATGCTTTTTAAATATACATTGTCAATTTTCCCAGCCATTCTGGATACTTGCTTGGAACAGTGATCCAAAAGTTACTAATAGTGATATCACTACTAGGCCTAATCCCTGTAAAAATAAAAGATATAAAAAAATGCCCAAATCTAACATTTATAATACTTTTCTCTGATGGCAAAGAACTAGAAATTAGGGGGTGCCTTTCAAGTGGGGGAATGGCTAAAGGAATGATAGAAAGGGATAATTTCAGAGAAACTTGATAAGCCTTGAATGAAATAATGCAGTTAAGTGAACAAAAGAGAATAATTTACATATTAAGAACAACTTTGCAAAGTCATAAGAACTCTTATCACTCCATTAATTATGATTCCAGAGGACTGATAAGTAATGTTACCCTCATTCTGGAAGGGAAGTGATGGACTCAATTTCAGTTAAACACGTTTAGTAATAAAAAGAATGATGCTAGACAGGTTTTCATTTCTAATACTTCCTCCACCTATCTGCTAAATGAATATGAAATGATTGGAAGAATTCTTAATTTTAAATTTTGTCTCTTCAGTTAGTCCTCTTTTGAAGGTGAGTTTTACTTTATAGATAGAGATTAAGGAAAGATATTTGCTTGAGTTCAAGGGACAATAGGGCTTTGTATTATTCTTACTCTAGCTCTTTTTTTTTTTTTCTTTTTTAAAATAACTTTTTATTGACAGAACCCATGTCAGGGTAATTTTTTACAACATTATCTTTTGCACTCACTTCTGTTCCGATTTTTCCCCTCCCTTCCTCCACTCCCTCCCCCAGATAGCAAGCAGTCCTTTACATGTTAAATAGGTTACAGTATATCCTAGATACAATATATGTGTGCAGAACCGAACAGTTCTCTTGTTGCACAGGGAGAATTGGATTCAGAAGGTATAAATAACCCGGGAAGAAAAACAAAAATGCAAGCAGTTTATTTTCATTTCCAGTGTTCTTTCTTTGGGTGTAGCTGCTTCTGTCTATCCTTGATCAATTGAAACTGAATTAGCTCTCTTTATCAAAGAGATCTACTTCCAACAGAATACATCCTCATACAGTATCGTTGTTGAAGTATATAATGATCTCCTGGTCCTGCTCATTTCACTCAGCATCAGTTTTACTTTAGTTCTTAATGATGATTTGTGGCTAGAGTATTTTGGTGTCAAAAGCCTTAGGCACTCACTTTTGGAAGATTACAAAAAGAAGCTGATGACCTGCCTTATGAACACTACTAATAAAACCTCGTATAATATTTCCTCATTGTTTCCTATGTTTCACTTTTGGCATGACATTAGAAAATGGATGTCTAATACTTCTGTATAATTTATTTTAAGCTATAAAAAATCCAATTGCCAAGACACAAGTGAGAAGTCCAGGACTTTACCCAGTCTGTCAAAACCTTTGATGGCTTTTTTTTTTTTTTGATAAGTTGTTTCTCAGGCATCTGACTTGTACTCAAATTTAGGATGAACTAGATTATTCACTACCTAATCTTTTGTCTTCTCATTAATTCCTATTATTTAAGAGTAAGAGAGCTTTGCCTCTTTTTTCCCTCTCTGAGCATTTTAAATCATCATTCTGCTCAACAATTCATTTAAACATTTATGAGGCACTTAGAGTGCAATTTCCCCAATGAGACATAAAATGCTCCATAGGTGCTTCATAAATGTTTAACTAAATTATTGAACTGAACTATGTTTTAAAATGTGTGTGGGGAAAAAGCCCAAACTCAATGATCCCAAGCTGTTCATTGCCACTAAAACACCTTTTCCAATATTTTTCTGGTGATGCCATATGGCCACAAGTCAGAGAACAACAATATGATGTCAGAAGAATCCAAGTTGAAGGTGACCCAAGGGGCAATGGAACAACACATCCTAAGTATAAATAGGTTATAGCATAATATCAAAAATGACTTTCACAGAAGAAATCATGTAAAAGATAGCAAAGTCATATATGACTAGAAAATGAGATGAGTAAACCATAGACCAAGAGAGAAGAGCAACAGGTGGACAATTCAAATATTCTTAAAATATACTTAGCCTTTAAATCACCTTTTAAAGAAATATTCAATTGATATGAGGAAAATGAAGGAAAATACTTTGAATGTTTGGGAAAAAGAAGAATGATATTGGAACTTTGAGATAGCTATAATTGGGAATTCTGAGACAGCACGTTTATTGGCAGCTAGGTGGTACAATAGATAGAGAGCCCTGGGCTTGGAATAAGAAAGATCTGAGCTTAAATATGGTCCCAATCTATGTGATTTTGAAGAAGTCATTGAACTTCTGTCTGCCTCAATTTCTTCATATGTAAAATGAGGATCATGCTATCACCTACCTTTTAGTCTTGTGATGATTTAATGAAATGATGATTGTAAGTTGCTTAGCATAGTACCTGGAAATGTATTGTGTGCTTCTTTCCTTCCTATTGCTACAAGAGCATAAAAGAACTCATTATCCTTCTCTCCAACCACATCTCTCTTTTAACCTGCTCTATTTTTGTCAAAGGTGCCATCATTCTTCCCTAATCTGTGCATTACTACAAAGTATATATGCCTCCTCTTTGTGAATACAAACTCTTTAGGAATTGCCACAGTCTTTGCCCTTGTATTTCTAGCACCCACTACAGAGCCTGATACATAGTAGCTGCTAAATCAATACTCCTGAATGATTATTGGGGATGCTTATGAAGCCTGAGGTTAGAAAAGAAGCATATCATATGGAAACTTCACTTTTTTTTTTTTTTTTTTTTGCTAAATGGGTGCTAAGTTTGTTGTTTCTATGCTGCTGATGGAATTTATGTGCTTTTAGTGCCTCCTAGATTTTCATGGAACAAAGCCCCGGTCAGCTCATCCTAGTCATGACTTTGGGAAAGAGTCTTAAATTTGGTAGTGGGAAAGATCTAGGTTTGAATCCAGACTCTGATGGTTACCAGCTGTATGATTTGAGGCAAAATATTGACATTTTCTGAGCCTCGATTTCATCATCTGTTAAAAGGGAATAATAATACTTGCTCTAACTCTAAAGGTTGTTGTGAGAAAAAGTATTTCTTTGAGAAATATAAAATTCTTTATAAAATATGAAAGGGCTAAAGAGAAATCCTCTATTGTGCTGAGGAGATCGATTTTATGGTAAGTTTTTGGAAAGATATTGTATAACAGCAACAGCAGGATTGTATAATGATCAATTATGATAGACTTGGTTCTCCTCAGCGATTCAGTGATCCAAGGCAATTCCAAAAACTTGGATGGAAAATGCCATCCAGAGAGAGAAATATGAAGACTGAATATAGATCAACACAAACTATTTTCACCTTTTTTTTTTCCTCATGGTTTTTCCCTTTTATTCTGATTTTTCTTTCCCAACATGATACATATGGAAATATGTAAAAAAATAAATGTACATGCATAACAAATTTTTTACATGTAACTGGGGAAAATAATAATAACAAATATATAATAAAATTTAAAAAGACATTGTATAAAATTGCCCACTAAGAGAAATTATAACCAAGGAGCCAAAATTAAGATTATCCAGGACCTAGCAGCTTCAACCTTAAAGGATGGAAGGTCCTGGAATCTGATATTCTGAAAGGCAAAGGAACTTGGATTCTAGCCAAGAATAAGCTATACAGCTAAAATGAGCATTATCTTTCAGGAAAGAAGATGGATATTCAATGACATAGGTAAATTTAACCTATTTCTAATGATAAATTATAGAGAAATTAGTATCTATACCAGTGGAGGGAGTTTTTTCATTACCAAGATCATAGATTTGCAATAAAAAGGGCAATATAAGCAATTTACATACTCTCTTCACTTTACAGATGAGGAAACAGAGGCTAGAAAGGTTATGATTAGCCCAAAGTCACACAGGTGACAAGTGGAACTACCAGAATTCAAATCCAAGTTTTTTTTTTTTTTTTTAATTTCAAAGACAATGCTCATTTCTTGGTATTGAACCATCTTCACGATGGAGATAATAGCTCCATTGTTATGGAAGCAAGTGCCAATGTGTACAAAGCCCTGCTAGGTCCTGAGAAGTTAGAAAGTTTAGGTATACAAAGTTCCTGGTAGAATTCAACTTAATAGGGAGGGATGGCATACACACAAGTTTCATTCAAAAAATTTTATTCAGGACCCCTTATATGACAGACATTGTAGCTTTAGTGATGCAAAAAAAAAAAGTAGTCCATCACCTCCTTATTGTGAATAAGGAAAGGGAAGGAATACATACAAATAAATAAGAAACAAGATCCAACATAATGAGTGCCAAAGTAAATATCACTTAGCACAGTACCTAGCCAGTACTAAGTGCTTAATAAAAACTTCTTGAATAAGCTTGAGATTTGCACAAGCTATGAAAAAAATCAAGAGATAATTTTCTTAGGTTGAGAAGTATTGAATAGCATCTTTACTTGAGTTGAATGAAGAGAAAATTTTCTGGAGGTAAAGATGAGACCAAAAGATGTTTTGGGAAAAGGAATGATTGTGGGTGAATATCCAGAGTTTAAAGAGATCATGATGAGTTAGGGAAGAATTTGACTAATGTTAAACTCATAAATGGAAATAAAGAAAATACTTCTGGAAAGGTAGATGGGAACAGATTATTTTGGATCTTAAATCCCAAGCTAAAGGCTCTGACTTTTCTACATAAATAATTGAAATATTTTTGGGCAGATGAATGGCAGAGTCAGACCTATACATTAGGATATTTATTTTGGCAACTGGGAGTATGATAAATAAGAGAGAGGTAGATCATGACAGTGGTCTAGATAATTTATAATAAGGACTTAAACTAGAATAAGTCAAACTGAAGAGATATTGTAGAAATAAAATTGACAACTGGTTAAATGTTAGGGAAGTAAATGAAGAAAAGGGAAGAGTCAAACCTGACTGAGATTTTAGTGCCTAAGTGACAAAGCAAATAATAATAGTACCATTCATCAAAAGAGCAATAGTACCATTCGTCAAAAGAGAGTAGAATTGGATGGAATAATTACCAAGGGACACTATTTTATCTTTAGAATTTCCCTCCTAAATTGATACTTTAAAGAGAAATTAGTATCTATACCAGTGGAGGGAGTTTTTTCATTACCAAGATCATAGATTTGCAATAAAAAGGGCAATATAAGCAATTTACATACTCTCTTCACTTTACAGATGAGGAAACAGAGGCTAGAAAGGTTATGATTAGCCCAAAGTCACACAGGTGACAAGTGGAACTACCAGAATTCAAATCCAAGTTTTTTTTTTTTTTTTTTTTTTTTTTTTTAATTTCAAAGACAATGCTCATTTCTTGGTATTGAACCATCTTCACGATGGAGATAATAGCTCCATTGTTATGGAAGCAAGTGCCAATGTGTACAAAGCCCTGCTAGGTCCTGAGAAGTTAGAAAGTTTAGGTATACAAAGTTCCTGGTAGAATTCAACTTAATAGGGAGGGATGGCATACACACAAGTTTCATTCAAAAAATTTTATTCAGGACCCCTTATATGACAGACATTGTAGCTTTAGTGATGCAAAAAAAAAAAAGTAGTCCATCACCTCCTTATTGTGAATAAGGAAAGGGAAGGAATACATACAAATAAATAAGAAACAAGATCCAACATAATGAGTGCCAAAGTAAATATCACTTAGCACAGTACCTAGCCAGTACTAAGTGCTTAATAAAAACTTCTTGAATAAGCTTGAGATTTGCACAAGCTATGAAAAAAATCAAGAGATAATTTTCTTAGGTTGAGAAGTATTGAATAGCATCTTTACTTGAGTTGAATGAAGAGAAAATTTTCTGGAGGTAAAGATGAGACCAAAAGATGTTTTGGGAAAAGGAATGATTGTGGGTGAATATCCAGAGTTTAAAGAGATCATGATGAGTTAGGGAAGAATTTGACTAATGTTAAACTCATAAATGGAAATAAAGAAAATACTTCTGGAAAGGTAGATGGGAACAGATTATTTTGGATCTTAAATCCCAAGCTAAAGGCTCTGACTTTTCTACATAAATAATTGAAATATTTTTGGGCAGATGAATGGCAGAGTCAGACCTATACATTAGGATATTTATTTTGGCAACTGGGAGTATGATAAATAAGAGAGAGGTAGATCATGACAGTGGTCTAGATAATTTATAATAAGGACTTAAACTAGAATAAGTCAAACTGAAGAGATATTGTAGAAATAAAATTGACAACTGGTTAAATGTTAGGGAAGTAAATGAAGAAAAGGGAAGAGTCAAACCTGACTGAGATTTTAGTGCCTAAGTGACAAAGCAAATAATAATAGTACCATTCATCAAAAGAGCAATAGTACCATTCGTCAAAAGAGAGTAGAATTGGATGGAATAATTACCAAGGGACACTATTTTATCTTTAGAATTTCCCTCCTAAATTGATACTTTAAAGATTGAAGTACATTAGAAAAGATATATACACATATATAGTTGTATGTATTATATAAAACTATATTATACATAATTCTATAGGTAATAATATTAAAAATAGTAATTAATTTCAAGAAAAATTCAAATTAGGCATATAGAGACAAAAGTGAAGAGAATTAATGAAGAAAAATGTAATTAAGTTATTCTTAGAAAACGGTATAGAAGAAACAAACAAAAGAAGTCAGAAAGCAGGAGAGAAATAGGAAGTATTTTAAACTATTGTGATCTAATCATCCAACTGTTAGGGAATTTCCTCCAGATATGGGCTAGACTAGATGGTCATTGGAGTCTTTTCCAATTCTCAAATCTTGTGATTCTATGACTATAAATAATTGACCTACTGCACACTTGTGTGTTACTATAAACCTCCAGTAAGTATGATACACTTACAGAAAAGTTGAAAAAAAATCAATCATGAGAAACAACCCATTTTTCAACCCTCAGATTTAGAAGCATAGAATCATAGATTTAGATTTAGAAGGAATCTTTTGTTGTTTGTTTCAGTCCTGTGACTTCATGATTCTATTTGGGTCTTTCTTGGCAAAGATACTTGAATGTTTGCCATTTCCAGCTTATTTTATAGATAAGGAAATTGAGACAAAGAGAGTTAAGTGACTTGTCCAGTATCAAAAAGCTAGTAAGGTCCGAGGCTGTACTTGAACTGAAATCTTCCTAAATCCAGACTCAGTGCTCTACTCATGTGGCCATCTAGCTGTCCCAAAAAGGATTTTAGGGGCCTTCTAATTTAACTACATCAATGAAGAATTGAAGCCAAGAGATATTTTACCAGAGCTGAAATTCTAACTCAGATCCTCTGAGTGCCAGTCCAGTTCTCTTTGCAATGTACCACTTGAATAAGGGAATTTGAATCAACATGTGTAAATGAACTTTCCTGAGTATACTTCTCTTCCTAGTCAATTATATTTCAATACTGTTATCTCACAAAACATAGTATAAAACATATATTGGAACAACCTATACTATTTTGTGCTGTTTTATAGTGTACTTGTAATTAAAAAATGTGCTTAATCTATACTTGTCTCTCAAGGATTATTGACCTAGGCATTTAAAAACATTAAAAAAAATATAAAATGAAAAATTGCATTTCTTTTATGTCCAGAAAATACTTTTACTTTATCTATTATAGTAATATTTAAGAGAAAGATCAGGTCATCCAATTGCTCTTTAACCTTTAATTATATTGACAATCTGCTATTGCTGAGCACCCACTCCATTCTTCTTACAAGATGACTTGGCATTTGTATAGTATTTTCAGTTGAAGGAGATCTATCTGCATCTCCATCTGGAGTGACCAGATGAGGCTCCCTTCAGAGCCAATTAACACTTTAGCAATGGGGTCACTGTAGGAAGGCATGGGGTGCTTTGCACCTTCAGGGCTCCCCTGAACAGTCCCCACAATGCCTCCAGATGCTACTAGTTTGAAAACCAATCAATCTTCCTCTTAACTAGTTAGCACACCTTCCCCGGGGTTCTTTATCAAGGCACATCCTCAAAACAGAAAAAAAAAAAAATTTACTTATATGGCTTCAGAAAATGAGGCCTTCTGAATATTTCCTCATGAATAACTTGATGTGCATAAATGGTTAAGATGAGGGAGGAAGCTAGTACAAGTAGATAAGCTTGTACATGGTGCCTTTTCTTATGATAGCCAAACTTGTTAAATTTGCTCTCTACATAATTAATTAATATCATTATCACAGTAGAAGAGAAAAGGCTTTATATAACACTACCTCAGAAGAACCCTTTAGAGCAGAGGGTCTTCTCCATAGACAGAATCCATGAAAATGTCTAATGTGATATCATTCATATCCTGGGTATCCAACATGCTGATCAGCCCAATTTTTGTCCAGTTTCATTGTTCTGGTGAAATGAGTGTCGCTGTTTTTTGAGACCAGATTTGGTTCTCAGTTTCTGTCAAGCTTTTCAGCTTGGGTATTAATCTAATCAAATGAAGCAGTCTCTTAATTTAATTTATTTATTTATCTTTTTACTTTATCTGGGAAAGAATGCAAATTAAACACTTCTTGGAGGGAAGGTAGTGGAGGTGAGGGGGCAGGAGGGAGGAAAGGGTACATGGGGGAGAGCTGGGCAGGCTTAGGGCTCCATCAGGTGTCTCGCTAACCAGCCCAGCTTTTGTGTCCCCATTGTCTGCCTGCTGGGTGGAGCTAAAAGACAGAAGAATGATAGTCTGGTGGAAAGAAAGCAAGACAGTAATTATGGGACATGTGTGATTAGCACGGTAGCCAGAGAAATTAAACCACTAGTCCCAG
Source organism: Antechinus flavipes (assembly GCF_016432865.1). Lineage (NCBI taxonomy): Eukaryota > Metazoa > Chordata > Mammalia > Dasyuromorphia > Dasyuridae > Antechinus > Antechinus flavipes. Next base: position 308,698,463 of record NC_067401.1, read on the forward strand.
GAATCTTCCCTTGTGTAAGGTACCTGCCGAGGGAGAGAAAAGGCCCTCACCACAGAGTCCGGCTGGAATCCACTCCCTGCTAGCTCAGCTTGATTGCTTTCTGGGTTACCTACTGGGGAGGTTCAGCTCTGCGACCTTCCTTTCTATAGAGCTATATTGTTCTGGCCCTGAAAAAAGGCAGATTAAGAATTTACAGGGATCCCTCCATCACCAGACTCTGACAGGAGCTCTCAGGGAGCTGATTTTCCATGGTTCAAATTGCCTGAGGCTCAGATTCTTATCAAAATGGTTTCATTTAATGTAACACACAGTTGCAGTTTTTTAAAATTCTAATTCCATATTAAATCTCTCATTTCTCACCCTTAGAATCTTTTCTCTTTTGAATGAGATTCTTAAGAGATTTTATTTTTAATGCACATAGATTGAAAAATACATGTATAGATGTATTTTATAAATATATGTATACAAATATATAAATATATATGTTTAAGAATATATATGTATACATATATGTATTACAAATAAAATCTATTATATATTACATACATACCCACATATATGTGTGTATGCACATATATATTCATCTTAACCATGTTTGTACATGAAGGCATTCATGAGAAACTATTCAGAAGACTTCTTTTTATGGAGTCATTTAAGTACATTTTTCTGTTTAAGAGCATATGTTGATAAAGAACTTTAGAGAAGGTGTACTGATTAATTATTTCTCTCTCTCTCTCTCTCTCTCTCTCTCTACATATATATATATATATATATGGAATATACGCACATATAGTCTTGATACATTTTGCATATGTATATACATTCCATATCTATTTATCTAGAATATACATTGTAATCAAGATTTCTTATAGAAGGATCAAATGCCTGCTAAGAGGTTTATAATTATTTTGTAGGGAGGTAGAGTGTTTTAATATCCTGAGAGATTCTCAGTCAAAATTTAGACGATAATCCTGCTTAACTTGACTTTGATGCTGTGATTAAGAATTGTGAATTTGCAAAATGATTAAAAAATTCCTCCCTCCCTCCCTCTTGATGAACAGCATTTAATTTTACCAAGGTGGTAAGAAGTAAAATTTAACTAAGATTCATGCTGGTTTCAGAGGATTCTTGTGTTCTTTTCCTTGTAGAGGAGGGAAATTGGAAATTGATCAATTTACTGAGACATGGATTTGTATTCCCTAGATGTGGTAAATGTGCCTTTCAGCATCTACAAACTATTTTTTGTTTAGTTTTTTTTTAATATATATTTTCATTGATGTGCTGATTCAAGTCATGATTAGCAATAACTCCTTATCATAGGCAGAGATAGGGACAGTTTCTATAATCCCCTCAGTTTATATTGGCAGGAGTGAAATAGGAATCAAGTTCTTTCTAAGTCAAAAAAACAAAAACAAAAAAACAAAACAGAGAGACACAGACTGAATATTTCAGAAACAAGTAGAATATCAGTGTATACTATTATTATCAACCTTCCCACTATAATTACATGCAAAGAAATAATAGTGTTTTGGCAGTTCTGTGATTATGTCATTTGTTTTGCTACATTTCATAGGCTAATAGAGTAAGAGCTGGTGGGGACCTCAGAAGTCATTTCTGCTCTTTGTTTCTTATTATAATGTCTTCTTAAGCAGATGTAGTATAAGATCTTTTGTGGATGTGTCACTATGCCCCTATCTTAATGAATTTTCTATTCTACTTCTATCTTGAATTGGTTCCAAAAGACTCTTATAATATGGTCGTCTTGAATATGAATTTGGTGTCAAGATGATCTGTGTTCAGATCCTAACTCTACTGCTTATTATGTATAGATTAGTATCCCTGGGCCTTAATTTCTCTCTGTAATATTGGGGTGGGGAGATATATTTGATGGCCCCTAAAATTCCTTTAAGTTTTAAGTATATAAACTATTTATTGTACCTTCCTAGGAAATGCCACAGAAAATTATTATACATTTTTTTGATTTGAGACATTTAGTTCTTTTCTATTTATCATAAAAATGATCATCTAAAATACCATAACTTTTTGGGGATAGGTTTCTAGTGCAGCATCCTGACAAAGGAAGAATGCTTACAAATATGGGGATTATAGCAGTAGATTTGTAAACTTATTAGTTTGAGTAAATGAAATCAGATGAGATAGAAAGATTTCCCATTAAGAATAAAAATAACAAGAACAGTTGAAAACATGAAAGAGTATTTGCATGAATCATATATCTGATGCTAAAGAAATGTATGTTTCAATTTTGTTGGAGAATATATTCAATAATAGTTCATGTGGGCACAAAAAAAGGACTGTTGAAATACTGCCAGGTCTGAAGAAAGCAAGGAATTCATCAGAAATGCACATATTAGTTGCCTCAGACAGTTGACAAGCCATGCCAAGATTTACAAATGATGTTTAAGAGAACTGAGCATCTTGTTATGTTACCAGTGTACAGCAGAGTGTGCTAGTATGATTACATCCAAACTGCCTAGCAGGATGAAATCTGTGTTCACACAACAGACTTGAAAAGAAGAATGGCAAAGAGAGAAAGGGACAAATGAGATTGGTTGTTGACATCTTGCAAGCAATTTCAAGCCATGAAATGCTCTGGAAACTCCAGCAGAAATGAGCCCTAGAGCGCCAAGATAACAGGAGGGACTGATATGGATGTGTAAGTGACATCATCAACCCTTCTTAGTCTTTGCTCAAGTAGAATCTGAAGCATATTGAGTTTCATAGGGAATTTAATCTTCCCCCTTTTCAGTTTTTGGTGGACTTCTGTGTGCTTCTTATTTCTTGCCAGGAATTGAAAAAAACAGAGGGACTTGTTCATGTCCTTTCTTTAGATTTAACCCAGAAACTGAGAATCAAAAGTCCCAGATAAGGCTGTCCAGACTTACTAGATTTTTTTCAAAACTATAGACTTAGATGTAGATAAGACCCATAGTTGAGTTGTGGATTGTGTGATCCTATGCAGAACTTCTGTCTAATTTTCTAGGTTATTTCTTTTAGAGATTATCCCAACAATGTGGACATTTGAGACAATTTTTAGTTTTTATTGCTAAAATGTTCTATTGTGAAAAAGTTGTATTCATTATTCAGGTTCATAATTTCAAAGGATTATATCATTGGGTACCAGATGACCTGGATGTTAGCCCAAAGTATGAGCTTTGGTATGACTCTCATCAGTAAGGCCCTGGAAATAAAAGGCATAATTAAAACTATTCCTGTCTTTAGATAGCTTACATTCTAGGAGCAAGAAGCAACATGTATTTGGAGAAATAAATTTGAACTAGAAATTGAGAGAGCAACAATAAGAGTCTCATTAGTTAAAATTCTTTGGCTGGACATTGGACTTGCGAGAAGGAAGTAACCAATTATCCTGGGAGAAGAGGCACAGAAAAAGGAGGGAGGAGTTCAACGTCACCGGGATAATCTAGAGATGAGAAACTAAATAGTAGGGGAGGTCTCTGTTAGTATGGAAATCAATTCCATAAACTTAAAAGTCAAAAATTCAGAAAGACCAAAAACCTATTGTAGAGGCTGGAAGGGGCGAGAAACAGAAAAAGGAATTATTTTTACTAAACTGCACAAATGGAGAGAGACAGACAGACAAAGAGATAGAGATAGAGACAGATGGAAACAGAGACAGAGAGCCAGAGAGAGAGAGAGAGAGAGAGAGAGACAGAGAGAGAGAGACAGAGAGAGAGAGATAGAGACAGGCAGAGAGACAGAGAGAGAGAGACACACAGAAAGAGACAGAGAGAAAGAGAGAGAGACAAAGAGAAACAGAGTAAAAAGAGAGAGACAAGAGAGAGACAGAGACAGACAGAGGAAAAAAATATATTATATATACAGAGAGAGAGAGAGAGAGAGAGAGCGAGAAAGAGAGAGGAGAGAAGGAGAGAGAGAGAGAGAGAGAGAGAGAGAGAGAGAGAAGAGAGAGAGAGAGAGAGAGAGAGAGAGAGAGAGAGAGAGAGAGATGGGAACAGGCTACATGCAGGTGACTGGACTGAGGGGGCAGGCATCATAGTATCATTGAATGAGGCTATTTTTAAACTAGCCATAGTTATACTTTGTAGTAATACTCTCTACCTACTTGTATATACTGTGTGTTCTGATGGATCTTCACACATTTCAACTAGACAGCTTTGTTCTACACAAGCTTGATATTGATGCTTTGTGCTGAGAAGGGTTACAGGAGAAATTGTATTTTCAGGAGAATAATTTCTTTTTTGCTTCACATTTTTTAGTTCCCTTCAATGAAAATGTTCCAATGTAGTGAAGTGAGTGAACAATTTTAAAATTCAAAATTTATTTCCTCCCAATTACAGGTTTAAACAATTATTTAACTTAAAAAAAGTTTTGAGTTCTAAATTCTATCCTTCCCTCCCTTCCTCCTCTCCCTCTACCCTAGATAGTAAGCTAATCAATATAGGTTATACATATGCAACCATGTAAAATATATCCATGTTAGCAAGACTATAGTTTTCAAGAAGGAGCTCCCAGGCATTGGTTATTGGCAGCAAACCTGATAGTAAACGCAGGCATTTTGAGTATGTTTCAGTCCAGGGTCAGTGTTTCTTCGATTCATCCTTAAACCATTGATTAGATACATTGGCATTAAGGCATTTTTGATAAATGATTCCCTAAAACATCCTTTGATTTGAAAGGTCTAATAACATGCAATCCATTCCAGATTTTAAGTCCCAAATTTAAAAAAAATAACTTGTTCTTCATTGTACCACTGGAAAGTAAATTCAATGATGATGTTATGGGTGAGAAAAGCTTTTGTGTTAATGATTCCTATTAGTCTAACTACTTTGAGGATTATGATTATTTTCATTAAAAAGCACTTAAAAGCCCTTTAAAGAAAATTTCTAGACAAACACAAATCATTTTTCCAGTAAAATGTAAGCATCTACTTTGTATTTGTATTTGACATATATTCCTCCCCATCATCACCTTTTGCTACTTTGCACATAGAAAATACTTAATAAATACCGCTCAGATTGGGCTGTTCCATTAATTGTCTTAGAAACTTTGAGGATATAATAATATCTGAAGGGCTCTAAAATATAATACCTGCCTTATAGGTGTAGCATATTATTGACATAATTCTATCTGAAGTATTTATACATAGATGAAATGTTAAGTGGTATAAAAGATGACTTAAGTGGTTAAACTAGATGACCTCTAAAGAATCAGCTTTGTAGTGTTATTACCCCATAACCATTATGGGCACAGATCTATAAATGTATTGATTACTAGTTTTTTTTTTGGGGGGGAGGGAAAGCTATAGAGAGGGGAAAGTTTATACCTATGAATTTATTGGTGTATAGAACTCTCCATTAAGAAACTTCTATCAATGCTAATCTGCAATCAATCTATAAACAATACCCTTAGAGAGTTACCTGGGGTCCAAATGCCCAATTCAAATGACTTGTCAGTATCATAATCAGAATTGTCAGAGTTGAGAATTGAATCTACTTTTTCCTGACTGATGTCATTCTTTTACCTGCTGTGTCACTCTTTTTTTTTTTTTAAATAATTATAACTTTTTATTGACAGAGCCCATGTCTGGGTAATTTTTTATAACATTATCCCTTGCACTCACTTCTGTTTCGACTTTTCCCCTCCCTTTCTCCACCTCCTCCCCCAGATGGCAAGTGGTCCTATACATGTTAAATATGTCATAGTATATCCTAGATACAATATATGTGTGCAGAACTGAACAGTTCTCTTGTTGCACAGGAAGAATTGGATTCAGAATATAAAAATAATCCGGGAAGAAAAACCAAAATGTAAACAGTTTACATTCATTTCCCAGTGTTCTTTCTTTGGGTGTAGCTGCTTCTGTCTATCATTGATCAATTGAAACTGAGTTAGATCTTCTCTTTGTCAAAGAAATCCACTTCCATTAGAATACATCCTCATACAGTGTCATTGTTGAAGCATATAATGATCTCCTGGTTCTGCTCATTTCACTTAGCATCAATTCATGTAAGTCTCTACAAACCTCTCTGTATTCATCCTGCTGGTCATTTCTTACAGAACAATAATATTCCATAACATTCATATACTACAATTTACCCAACCATTCTCCAATTGATTGATTCTAGCCACTACAAAGAGGGCTGCCACAAACATTTTGGCACATACAGGTCCCTTTCCCTTCTTTAGTATCTCTTTGGGGTATAAGTCCAGTAGTAGCACTGCTGGATCAAAGGGTATGCACAGTTTGATAACTTTTTGAGCATAATTCCAGATTGCTCTCCAGAATGATTGGATTCGTTCACAACTCCACCAACAATGTATCAGTGTCCCAGTTTTCCCGCATCCCCTCCAACATTCGTCATTATTTTTTTCTGTCATCTTAGCCAATATGATAGGTGTGTAGTGGTATCTCAGAGATGTCTTAATTTGCATTTTTCTGATTAATAATGACTTGGAGCATTTTTTCATCTGGCTAGAAATAGTTTCAATTTCATCATCTGAAAATTGTCTGTTCATATCCTTTGGCCATTTATAAGTTGGAGAATAGCTTGATTTCTTATAAATTAGAGTCAATTCTCTATATATTTTGGAAACGAGGCTTTTATCAGAATCTTTTACTGTGAAAATGTTTTCCCAATTTGTTGCTTCCCTTCTAATCTTGTTTGCATTAGTTTTGTTTGTACAAAGGCTTTTTAATTTGATGTAATCAAAATTTTCTATTTTGTGATCAATGATGATCTCTAGTTCATCTTTGGTCATAATTTCTTCCTCCTCCACAAGTCTGAAAGATAAACTATCCTATGTTCCTCTAATTTATTTATAATCTCATTCTTTATGCCTAAATCATGGACCCATTTTGATCTTATCTTGATATATGGTGTTAAGTGTGAGTCCATGCCTAATTTCTGCCTTACTAATTTCCAGTTATCCCAGCAGTTTTTGTCAATCTGCCATGTCACTCTATTGTGGCAGGCCTATAGTTTATTTTTGGATATTCCAGGTAGGCATTCTTTATTATTCTCACCCTAACCAGCTGACTGTGTTGGCTAAAACAGTTGGTCAATACCTGGTGCTCATAAAAATAATGTCATATATGATGTCGGACATTGTTATTAGAGGGAAGGCACTAGCATTAAGTAGGGATTTGGCAAGCTTTCTTATAGAAGTTGAGGTTTTAGCTGAAATTTGGAAGACAGGGTCACATATTATGTTTCTAATATTAGTCAGTCATCTTGAAAATTCAATCTATTTTCTATATGGAAGAATTGGACTATGCATGAATCTGTCCCAGAATGGTTAAAAAGCATTATCCTTCTTCACAAAGGGTATCCTTTAGCATTGTTATCTTGAGCCAGCCTTGATTGTTTTATCTAGCTTTGAAAAATCTGAAATGGAAATGAGCCCTGGGCTAAAATTATATTCCAATATGTCAATATAAATGACTACCTTTCCTTTGACACTTGAATTTATAAATAATAGTATCCTGGGTTGGCAAAATTCAAGTACCAGGGGAAAATAGTGAAATATAAAAATCCTACTCTTATAGTGACATCAATTAAACGATAAGAAAATGAATAATGTGAAAGAAAATGACATTTAAGATGTAGAAATTCATGATATTTTTGTAAATACCTTTTAAGCATTCAGGATTTTTTTGAAGTTCTGAGTTGTAATGAAAAATATATAACTGTGGGTTGATGAAGGGAGGCTGGAACCCTTGGAATTTCAGAAGCATGAAGGAACAACTAAGCCATTGACTTGTGAATGCTATCTAAAGGGGGTTAAAAAAAAAGCAGACTCCCTGTGTGTTATGCAAAGGGCATGTATTATGTGCTGTCATTAAAATATTTTTCCTCTGTTCAGCAGGCAGCCCCTGCTGTGACATTTCTTTGGTTTGGTGAAGAACGGGAATTATACATGGGGTATGTATTATCAACTAAAAATTACTCTATATAGAATGTTCATGGTATTATCCCAACTTTTTTTTTGGATAGTATATGTATTTTGTTCACATGACTTAAATTATTTAAGGCATGAATAATAACCGTGGCAAAACTTGATCAGAGCATTTTTTAAAGGGCTTTTTTTGACCCCTAAATCTTTATAATGAAAGATAAGCTTTGGATAAAAAAATATAATTGAAACAAATCAAACCCTACTGTTGGTAACAATGCCAAGAAGCTGATTTCCTTCATATTAGTTGTTTTAAGGCTTTCACTTCTGATTATGTTTAAAACACTGTCTGTAGTACTCAATAGTTACACCTTTTAATCTATCCATGTCATAGATGTGGAGGTTGTTTTAAGAAAAGTATTTGGAAAGGTACCAAACCTGAGTATTTTGAATGTACCAACCCAGATCCACATGAAGGACTGAATTCCTTTTGGTAGAGACTGAAACACATTTTTCTCAAGAATATTATTAAAAATCCTGGCTACTTGCAGAATATCATTGCATCAGTCAACATGTGGAGAGCTATTTTGCCTACTTAAGTCATTTAAAACTAGAAAGAATATGAAAAGAGTCTAGTCCAACTCACTTGTTTTTACAGGGGAGGAAACTGAGGTTAAAAGTGGTCAAAAAGTAGAATTTAATATCCTTGAGATCATGGTTATTTCAAATATATATATATATTTGTCTTTATAGCTACAGCATTTATAATGCTCAGAATTGTTGATTAATTGATTTAATGGTCTGCCCAATGTGACATAGGTAGTAAGCAGCAGAGCTGGGATTTAAACATAGCTCTGAATAAAAATCCAGGGCTCTTGCTACCATATCAAGCTAAAAATACATTAATTCCTTGCAAACTGTGATAATCTATTCTGTGATACTTCAAGTTTGTTAATTATTTGATACATAAATGAATGACTCTTTATTTGCAAGCTCTATCTCTTTAAAGACAAGCTAATTAGTGTTTTTTTTTTTTTTTTGAGAGTCCAGATCATATAATCTGTTGGAAATAGTGCCCAGACCAGATCCCAAACTCATATGAACCTATGTCTGAGGTGTTTGTTAGGCATTTCTATAGACGTATTAATTACATCATATGCCATTAAACAAATGGAAGTGAATCTGAAAATATATTGGACAAATTCCCAATTTTCCCTATAAAATTTCCCTTTAAAAATTTTTGCTCAATTCTTGAGATGTTTCAGTACACAAATTATTTTATATAAAATAGCAATTGTGAAGATAAAGATTAATTAAAGGGAATTTCTCCAGGAGCATTAATTTCTAGACGCTCCCTTTCTTCATATTAATCCATTAAATATGGTCTTCATTGTGTAATCCAGTGTAACAATTTTGAAAGCATTTTGGAAATAAGCGTCATCTTATGTCATTAAAGGCTGCTGAAAGATGCTTTTTTTCCCCTTAATTCTATGCAATATTTGAGTTTCTTCACTTTTTTTTCAAATAAAGTTTTTCCAAATAAATTCAGAGATGTGGTCAAACCTAGATTCTGCTTTGTGATCTTTGGAAAATGAAAAAAAAATTAAACAATGAACTATTCAAAAATGGTTGAACAAATCAATTGTATAATTTTTTAAAAAAAGTATTAAAGTTTTTATGGGCTTATCATAAGAGAACATGACTGGTATTACTCAGCTCTTTTCTGTTATCATTAGGATTAAACTACTTAATGAATTGATTTAGAGATGTTTTTAAAACTGGAAGCTGCTTTTCTTGTATGTTGCCTTCTCCCACCTATTGTGTATATGCATGTGTAAGCAGGAATATGGGGTGTTGATACTTTTAATTCAAAAAAGCAGCCTGGCATAGTAAAGTGAGGATATCTTTAGTTCCAGGAAGATATATATTTGGGTTTTGCTTTTGATATATTCTGAATGCATAGGGATGGGAAGACACCCATAAAACTAAAAGTTATAGAGAAGTTTCCCATCTCCATCAGTATGGGATTTTTTCAAGAGGGACTTCCCAGTAGTCAGGAAAAAAAATAAGTTTCACATATACTAATTTCAAATAAACTTGTCTCACATTACCTCATTGCCTTTTCCCCCACTGAAAGCTTCTGCTTTTCTCTTCCTTACGGCCTTTAGACAGAACTGGCTGTGACTTCTATCTTAAGACATTGAATAGATCCAGGGAAGTTTTGTATAAAAAATAATCCTAATGGAAGATTTAAGCAACAGCTCACCAGAAAACAGAAGATGTCCTAAAAATATGTCAGTCCTTGTCTGAGGCAATGGGAAGGTGTTGGCACATTTGGAAGAGTGCAATTGAAAGGGACCATAAGGGGAGTCTTAATTTCAAATGTGTAACAATTTGGCAGACAAGTGACTGGTAAAAAAACTGTTCTGCTCCTGCCAAATTTCTTTACTGTGGGTCCTTTTTCACATCCTTATTGTACTGCATAGAATTAAATGCCTTCCCAGTTGCTTCACATTTTATTCTCCAGTGAGTCCTTGTCTAAACCACTTTAAAAGAAAATACTTTAATAAGAATACTGTATTTTGATTTCAAATCAAAAGATGAATATATTTGGTGATGGGTTTGAGGGAAGAGTCTGAGCAATACAAGAGTAAGAGTGTTTAAGAAAACTAGCCAAAATCAAATTACATTGTTCTTTGTTTGGGAGAGGAAGGGGAACTCATTTTGCCAACTTTTAAGTAAAGTTCAAAATTGTTGGGTCTAAGTTTGGAGCAGAGCTCCAACCTTGGCTCAGATTAGTTGTGTGATTTGAGGTTTGTCTTTCCCCCCAACTCTCTTGATAGTTCTAGAAGCTGGAGGGAAAAATGTTTCTACAAAGGAATCTTGTTTATATAGCATGGGCTACCTCTTAGCAAGAAAAAACATAAACAGAAGAATTAAATTTTCCTTGAAAACCAATGGAGTATCAGATTTTTTTTTCTTTCTTTCGAGATCCGATTTTTCTTGTGCAGCAAAGTAATTGTATAAATATATATATATATATATATATATATATATATACTTATATTGGATTTAACATATTTAACATATATTGGACTACTTGCCATCTAGGGGAGGGGATAGGGAGGAGGGGAAAAGTTGGAACAGAAGGTTTTCCAAGGATTGATTTTTTTTTCTTTTTAAATTTTTATTTTATTTAAAATAACTTTATATTGACAGAATCTGTGCCAGGGCAATTTTTTACAACATTATCCCTTGCAGTCGCTTATGTTTCGATTTTTCCCCTCCCTCCCTCCACCCCCTCCCCAAGGTGGCAAGCAGTCCTATATATGTTAGATATGTTGCAGTATATCCTAGATACAATATATGTTTGCAGAACCGAACAGTTCTCTTGTTGCACTTGTTGTTGTTGGAGAATTGGATTCAGAAGGTAAAAACAACTCAGGAAGAAAATCAAAAATGCAAATAGTTCATATTCGTTTCCCAGTGTTCTTTCTTTGGGTGTAGCTGTTTCTGTCCATCATTTATCCACTGAAACTCAGTTAGGTCTCTTTGTCAAAGAAATCCACTTCCATCAAAATACATTCTCATACAATATCGTCGAAGTGTATAATGATCTCCTGGTTCTGCTCATTTCACTTAGCATCAGTTCATGTAGGTCTCTCCAAACCTCTCTATATTCATCCTGCTGGTCATTTCTTACAGAACAATAATATTCCATAACATTCATATACCACAATTTACCCAGCCATTCTCCAATTGATGGGCATCCATTCATTTTCCAGTTTCTAGCCACTAGAAACAGGGCTGCCACAAACATTTTGGCACATACAGGTCCCTTTCCCTTTTTTAGTATCTCTTTGGGATATAAGCCCAGTAGTAGCACTGCTGGATCAAAGGGTATGCATATTTTGATAACTTTTTGGGCATAATTCCAGATTGTTCTCCAGAATGGTTGGGTTTGTTCACAACTCCACCAACAATGCATCAGTGTCCCAGTTTTCCCGCATCCCTTCCAACATTCATCATTATTTTTTCCTGTCATCTTAGCCAATCTGACAGGTGTGTAGTGGTATCTCAGAGTTGTCTTAATTTGCATTTCTCTGATCAATAGTGATTTGGAACACTCTTTCATATGAGTGGTAATAGTTTCAATTTCATCATCTGAAAATTGTCTGTTCATATCCTTTGACCATTTATCAATTGGAGAATGGTTTGGTTTCTTATAAATTAGGGTCAGTTCTCTATATATTTTGGAAATGAGGCCTTTATCAGAACCTTTAACTGTAAAGATGTTTTCCCAGTTTGTTGCTTCCCTTCTAATCCAAGGGTCAATGTTGAAAAATTACCCATGCATATGTTTTGTAAATAAAAAGCTATAAAAACGAGATGGGAACCAAAAAAAAAAAAAAAAAGAAAGAAAGAAAGAAAGAAAAAAATGGAGTAAATGCAAATTAAAAAATAGCTGAAAACTGAAAGAAAAAAAATAATATTTCAATTTATGTACATAGTGAAGAATTTGGCTAAGAGTTTCCCTAATTCTTCACATTATGTTCAGGTAGTTTCATCTTTTAATCCAAAAAGAGGAATTAAAACCTTTCCTTTTGGTTTGTTTTGTTGTTCTGTTAATTTGGGAAATTAGAGTGACTGGAGTTAGTAACATCGCCTCTCTATGTGATTGTGATACTGTTTTTGATGCTGTTGCTTCTGGTGATTGTAGCATAAACTGGAATGACTCCTGATCTTTATTTTCTAGGTCATTCCAGGTGGCATACATGTGAAGCTGTCATTTGGTTAGTAGCAATTGTCATTGTTTTCAATTTTTTCAATCTTTTTTCCCCCTGTGTCTTTAAATAAATAATTATTTCAAGCACAAAATCACCTAAATTTATAATCAGACGAGACCAAAGTCAGAAATCCTCTTTTCTGATCCTAACTTAACCACTTATTATCACCTGGATAAATTATTTGACTTCAGTTTCCTCTAGTAAATAGTAAATAAAAGAATTATAATCTCAATTTATTTTATAGGGTTATTTTTGAGGATGGAATATCATGATAGAAATGAAAATCTATTATACTTATATAGAGTTTTGTGTTTAAACTGAACCTGTGCTTTAATTTGCATAGGAACCTCTGATTAGGGAACTGCACATGAATAATGCTCTCCTATTTATAGGTTTAGAGACTTGCCTAAGGCATCATACAGACTTACCCAGGGTCATACAGCTATTTTATGTGGGATATGCTGGAGCAAACTTGAAATAGTTCATTAGAGCCAGTGGTTCAATTTTCAATGTGTTAATTTACTCTCAGAAAATAAGTGAATCCCAGAGATCAGGGCTTGATTTATATTTTGATTGATTGTCTAGATTTAATAGAGTGATGGAAAAATTTGCTAATAATTCTGGTTAAACTTAGAAGTGTATTATATATATTCTTTACTCTCCTGTAGAGTTGGTTGTTATAATTTTCCAGTATATCCTTGTTAATGCCTTTCCAATTTTAATTCTTATCCCTATTTGGCAAACTCCAAGGCTTTTCCCTTGACACATGTCATATTCCATATTTAGTAAGATGTATAAACCACCAAACTCTAACTTTTGACTTATATCTTCACTAAGTCACTCTTTTTTAGAACTTGTCATTGGCCCTTGTCCTTCCTTTTATACTACTTCAAGGTAAGATCATTCCAGAGAATAGAAGATTAGAGAAGAAATTTGAACCATAACAAATTTTTGATGTCCTTAGAGAAAATAAGCAATTCTTCATTGCAAGAAATCACGATCTTTTATTTCTCTTCTGTTTTTCCAAAAGAGGAGGATTATGTTGACCTGAGGTTGACTAGATATAAGTATTGATTTGAGGATAGAAATATGCATTGGACTCAAATATGGGGCGAAGAAAGAGAAAAATAGGAGAGTTAAAAGAATTATAGTTGAAATTGGACTTTGGAAAATTTTTTTTTCTTCTGCTCAGGAATAGTTACTTGAAATATCGCTAATGTTCTCTCTGTATTTCTCTCTGTTTCTATCTCTGTCTTTTTTTTTTCTATCTCTCTGTTTCTCTCTCTAAGGCAACAATGCCTACCCTACATGGCACATTTCTCCTAGAGTTCTTTAGCATCCTTTGGGGAAGTTGGAGATATCAAGTCTCTTTGCCTTTGACTCCTGAACCAATGACATCAAGGAGGCATTGTCTTGACTTTCATCTGAGTTGGATTTAAGTGAGCCAGAGCTGCTCAAAGTCACCAACTTCATTCTCTATTCCAGAGTCACTAAAGTCCAGTTGCTGGACAAAAGTCATATTGACTGCAGTGGCCCAGGATACAGTGAGTGTCCTGGGCCTTTCTAAATAAGCTCTTTCTCAAGTCTCAGTTTATGTGAGGCATTGCCCATTCAGTTACTAAGGGATAGGTTAGAATTGAGTCAAAAGATAGTCTAATTTACCAGCACCAAGCTATCAGTTTTTTTAGGGGAAACTCCTAGAGTTTCTGGCCAGAAAAACAAGAACAAAAAAAAATGATTTCTATTTACACTAATTTTAAGGGATCAAAATCTGAACAGTAAATCACAGAGGCTTGGGTTGGGGACTAGTATTTGCCATTCAAGGAGAGTCAGAATGATTTGGGTTTAAAGCCATAGGCAAGTTGTTTCATTTGAAACACAATGGGCTTTTTTTTTTTTTTTTTTTTTTTAGTCTGCTTTTCAGAGCTATATTGAAAAAAAAAATCATAAATGAAAACTGTCCAAGGACAAAAAGTAAATTACCCCAGCTTTTTGTAAGAGAGAAAAAATTTCAAAAAATAGAAATATGCACACATACATATATATTTTTTAAATCTAGGCTACAAACCTCAAAACGTCTTACAAAATATATGCAACCAAAATTGTTGGTCCTTTATTCTCAGAGACTAATGACATCAAGATGTCTTGATATGCAAATGAATCATATTTAATGAGGTAGAGGTACTCAAAGTGTTTGACAATTTCAATCTTGACTCCAAAGTTCCCCAGCTGATAGTTTTCACTCAATTCCAGGAGGTCCACTGCATCCCAATTCTGCTTATCCATTTAACAATTGGATTAGTTTTATTAAAAAAAATATTTATTTTAAAGGTACAGCAAGAACAAACATTCATATATTTTTTTCCAAATATTTGGGAGCATAATAATATCCCTGCCCCTACTTTTTATTCTGGGAAGTTTGGAGAGGAGAAAGGGATTAAATTCATAATTTAGATCATTTTTTATATAGCACATTCTTAAGTTTCAAGTTAAAACCCTACTTGGATTTGAATTCCAGGCACTTTTCTTCTCATGATTCTTTTTGCTGGATTTGGTTACCTATACATGCAGTTTAGAATCCTGGCTTCAATGTTGTGACTTGTGATCCTTATTTAGTGAAGATTTCACCACTTGCACTTGGAACTGAGGACAAATGAAACAGAACAAGCTGAAACAAAATCTCAACCCAGGTTCATTTCTTAATGCTCACAGGATAAAAAGGAAGGAAAGAATGAAAAAAAAAATTCTTCTCTTTGTCAAACATGGACCTCTATCATTTCTAGACACAGTAAGAAAGAGAGAGTATCTCAGACTGGAAGATTTTAAATGTATAATCTATTCTTACTCAATAATTTATGAAAAAGGGGCAGCTAGACTGCATAATGGATAGAGTTCCAGCCCCAAGACAGTAGGAACTGAGTTTATCTGCCTCAGATACTTAATATTTATTAATTGTGTTACCCTGGGCAAGTCACTTAAACCCAATTGTTCCCCACCCCCCAAAAAAAAATCCCCAACAAAATAATTTATGAAAAGAGGCTGTTGTGATGCATATCACTGGTAAATACAGAATGTCTTCTTTCAGAAGCAAGACCTTCCATCCTAAGGGAATATTCTAATACTCTGTTACATATTTATATCATCATCATCATCATCATCAAACATTTATTAAATAGCTACTGCCCTATTATGTTCCAGGCACTGTGCTAAATATATACACATATACATAAAATGACTTCTTTTAAAATGTTTATTTCTTTTATTTTTAATTTATGGAATAAAACAAAAATTTTCACAATCTAATATAATAAAAATGATTGCACATGAAATATTTTATATTTATATTTATTTTTTATTTATTTTAACTCTCCTATTTTTTTCTAAGCCCCATATTTGGGTCTAATGCATATTTAATATCCTCAAATCAAATATATTTTGTATATTTATATATGATATATTTTAGTGCTATGTTTCTTTAAATGTTCTATTAGAGTCCTATGTTGCTTTATCGATGGTTAAGGTGGGTAAGGTTTTCCAGATCTATACCAGTAAAAGCAGAAGTTCTGAGAGCACTTTCTTGAATATGACATGGTAAGAGCCTTAATGTCATCTGATGACAGTTTGAGAGGTTATTATCTGAAAATTGGGGCCAGAGGATGACATTTTTTTCAGCCACAGTATTCTTTTTTTTTAATCAGATAAAATATATTTTATGTATTTTTTCTTTTAAAAGTATTAATATCTTCTGTTCCCACATCAGCTTTAATTCCAAATATATTTCTCTCTACTTCTCTACAAAAACCATCACTATAACAAAGACTAAAAACAGAACAAAGTATTTAAATAAAACAAATGAACATATCTACTTAGTCTGACAGCATATGTAAATTCATGGTTCTCCTACTCTTCAATGAAAGATTTGAGGTATATTTTTTCATTTGATCTCTGGGGCCAAGTTTGGCCATTATATTTACAATGATGCCATTTTCTTTTCATTTTTCTCTTTTTTTGTTGTTTGCTGTTATTATTTCTATATGACTGTAGTTATTGTGAATATTGTGAATATTTCTGCTTACTTCATTTTGTATTGGTTGATATGTCTTCCCATACTTTTCTGAGTTCTTTGTTTCTCATGTCTTATGGCTCAGTAATATCACATTCCACCCACATTCCATAATTAATTTAGCCCTTCAACTGATAACAATTATTTTGTTTCCAATTCTTACTATAAAGAACAACCACAAAATTTCATAGAAATCATCACTCTCTCTAGAGAGAGGCTTTGAAATGTGTATTAATAAGAAAATTCCTGAACCAATAAAATCATGGACAGTTTTACTATACAACTTTTTTTATACACACATAAACATGCAATTAAAGTTAACATATGCACAGACACATAAATATCAAGCCAATTTAAAGGAAATAAACCAGAGAAAAGTCATGGAATTTAATTGTTTATTTCTTGAGAACATACTATTTTGATTCAACAAGTATTTATTTAGTGCCTGTATGTGGACACAGGCATTGCAAAAACAAATTTGCCACTTTCTGGATCTCTTCACATCACCTGACAATTATTTAAAGATATTGGAGCTGCTTGCACTGGACGCTGTTCTTCCAGAGAGTTATGAAACCTGTCTGCTGGAGCCAGTGCATCTCCCTCAAAAGTAAAAAAAAAAAAAAAAAAAAAAAAAAAAAAAAATTAATATTTAAAGTTAAAGTTTAGAAATTCTTTAGGGTTATCCTGGCTCTCTTTCTTTTGTTTTTGGAGGAGTGTCTTCATGTCTCTGTTTCTTCTCTCTACTATTGCCTATATTTGAGGATTAAAAGGTATGCCCGTGGTGTGTAAAATCTGATACTGTGCACAAAAGTGTGCAAAATATTTAGAAGTATATGCAGGTAATTATCTGTTTTTATTGCTTATGGCACACCCATAATTGAAAATGATTATATAAGGTATTCAGTTGTGATGACCGCGTATTTAAAATCAGCCAGAATCAGGAATCCCAGGTTAAGGGGCAAATCTTCAATCTTTATTAAAGTGAAGAGGTGAAAAAGGATTGCGATAGCAATATGGGCAAGAAAGATTGCGATAGCAATATGGGCAGCTGCGACAGGAAGCCAACTAGCAGAGGAGGATTGGAGATGAAAGACCGTCGTAATGGCAATGCGAGCTTCTGTGTCAAGACGCCAGCTAGTAGTCTCTCCTTCCGCTTCCCTTCCCACTCCCTTGCCTCCACCCACCAAAAACGTCATTTCCTATACAACACATTAGGACTTGCACAAAGAGTGGGTGGGGGCCATTCTTTCTCCAAGCATATATATTAGTAGAGTTTGGTCCAATTACTATTTAGTCTCACATGCTTGGGACCTCAGTGCATCAACTCAAGCCTCAGCCCATTACATTTAGTGACCACTGGGGTTTGTCTCTTTTGCTGCTGGTATTGCACAAGCAAATCCTGAAAAGATGCGTACTACAACATTTTCCAGATTTCTTTTTTACAGCAAACTTAGGGGAATTCCAAGGACTTAGAGAAAGTTGTAAGTGTCCTTGGTCAAGTTGCTTCTGTATTATATCAAATAAGGTCTGAATTTTTTCACTGGTTAAGGGCCATTGTTCACCCATCAGTGTATTAGTTTTCCTTTGTATGGGAGCAGGTGAGAGTGCTGGCAGGCCTTTGACAGCAGCCTGACCTAAAAAGCCAAAGTGCTCATTTGTAATCCTAACTGTTGTAAGATGTCTCTTCCCTAGATTGATGGGAATTTTTTTTTTTTTTTAACCATAAAAGAAATAAAAACTCCTGTTTTATCTTCAAATTTCCATCTTAAAGGGATAGCACTAAGTTCAGCTGCTAATGATCCTTTTAGGCCAGATATATGACTGTTTAACATAATCTTTGCCCAGTAACTGGGATATTAGCTACACATTCTCCAGTTTCCTGGAAAATCAGTGTATGGATGGATACTATTTTGTAAGCACTCTCAGGAGGTGAAATGGTCAAGCCAACTGTGTGTGAAGGCAAAGTGTCTATAGACTGGACAGGGACAGGTTTCAGCTCTCTAGGGCATATCTCAGTAGTTGTAGTCATACAGCCACTTCTCCTTCCTCCATCACCTTGCTTAAAGACTCTTTGGGTATAATAGCAGCTGCCATCATGCCCCAAATGTTTTTTGCCTGGGGCTCTAAAGCCAAGCCCCTTATCTTGTAATGAGGATGTAAGGGGTGGGCAAACATGCTTTGTGGGCAATGCCCAGGGTGTCATTGCTCCTCTCACTCCTCCTCCTCCTGCCCACAAAGGACGAGTTGAGGGAGAAGGGTCAGGAGATGGGGAATACTCTAAGGGTGCATGCTCAGGTGTAGACAGAATTGAAAATGAACTTTGAAGGTGAAAAGCAAGCTCATCAGCAAGGTACTTAAGGTACTTAACTAATTTTCTGCCCAACAAGTCATGACAATTAAGATACTTAGTTATTTTCTCTCCCAACTGGCCATGCCTTCCAAACCTTCTAGAGCAACAACAAAAAATATAAATTAGTAAATACTAAAAAAAAATTTTTCCTAGCTCCACCCCTCGTGCTATATACCCTTCTTGACTATGGGCACCAACTCTGTTTGTTTTTCTCCTCATACTTCCTAGTCTGGCTGCCCAAGTTAAAATATTTCCTCTTTTTAAAATTTGTAGGATTACTTAAAACCAATTTTAATCCATTGTATTCAGTTAGTTGTTCTTCCACTAACTTTATCTCTGGCTCCAAAATCTCCTTCTTACAAAGCCACAAAGATGTGTACTGCAGAGCACCTGAGAACTCAGAGATCTGCTTCTGAGTTACCAACAAACATTGCTTCTCTGTTAACCTAGCCAAGCCTGCTTCATACTTCCCTTGGAAGGAAGGCTCTTTTCTTAGTATTTGCCCCATTTTAGCTGAAAAACTAAAATAGCTAATTTAGCCCTTACCAAATCTTCCTGCTTGCCTGTTTCTATACATACCCTATTCCCAGGTCACAAGACTCCTCCACCAAACTTGTCCAATTGCATTCCTTGAGCATCTTTGTGCCCTGCTTTGCAAGGCCCCATGTTGCTAGGACCCCACATTTAGGCTCCAAATGTTGTGTCCTGTTTTCTAGAGTCCCCAAGTTGGGGTGACAAAATATACCATGCTTTCTAGAGCTCCCATGCCAGGGTGGTTAAAACATACCATCTTAGTGGAGGAGTGATGAAGTGATACTCCTGAGAGGGCAGAAATATGGAGTCCCTTTATTCCAAATTCTCTCCCACTTATATATCCTCATACCCTTATATAACCAAAGCAATGCTGGGCATGCGCTAAGTATATACTGTGCAAGTGGGACCACATAAACAACTTGCTGTTGTATGTAGTTTGCTACCTGCTATCACTCTTCCACCTGGTATCACTCTGCTTCAATCACAACTCAGGTTATCACCACCCCCTGACTCCTCAGGAAGGCTGAGAACCCTTAGGGGAGATGAGGAACTGAACCAGACATTGTCAACATGTTCCCTCTGGGCTGATGGGTCTTATACCTCACCCAAGGTTCCCTCACTATCTGTGGCCCTCTATAAATTATATTTTTTAAAATTTGTGACTAAAGGCATTAGTTCATAGATTTGATAAGAGGAGAGTAATTTGTATACTCTAATTGAATAGGACTAACTACAATATGAATTTGATCTCTAACTAATCTGGATTTTTTTTTCCTAAGCTCAACCAAACCACAACACAACTTGAATGTAGTAGCAGACTTTGGGAGACAGATAACTTTCAGGCAGAGAAAAAAAAATTCAAAGAAGTGAGCTTCTGGGAAACTTTTTTATTCTGGAGACATAGAGACTATTGTGAATTCAGAATGGGTGGGGCTGTGATATTATGCATAGAAAGATAGAGACAGAGACACAAAGAGAGAGACATGGACAGAGAGGAAGAGGCAGAGGCAGAGGCTCAGAAAATATGCTTTGAATAGAGTCATGTGAGTGAGATCAAATAGAGAAAATGGAAGCTCCCTGATTCTCAAGAACTGACATAGCCTGCCAAGACCTGAATGAGAGGTGTGGCTGGAAACATTGCTGAACTATTTCTCAGGAAGAGATCTGAGAGAAATGATGATGGGTTCTTTAAAACTAGGTCAAGTAAGGCAGAAGATGATTATAAAGTCTATCTGTAAAGCTAAGCAAAGATTCACAAATCCCTTAGACAGCCTGGCAAAGCCCAGTGACCAATCATTCTCATTCTGCTTTTAAATGTATATAATAAAATACATCACAAATGAAGTCAATTATATTGAAAAAAAGTATATTAAAATATAAAGAGAAAACCATAGACTCCAGGTTAAGAATCATTAATCAAAAGTTACCTGTGAAATATTTGCTTAAGTTGTTTGAGTTTTCCATCTAGATAAAATACAGTTAATCCAAATTATTCTTGACTGTTCTATTCATTAGTGGTAAAAAGAGCAGTGAGGAAAAGGGACCAATGAATGGCTTATCATATACAGATGTAAAAGAGAAAAGATAATTGTTTGGAAGCCAGTCCAAAATACTGTTTTCTCCTGGCTAGAAGCTTAAGTCAAATGATAAAAAAGATTATGGTTTAGGTTTTAAAAAAATTCCCCTTAAATTGGAGACTGGAATTTTTTAACTTTCAGGCTAAAATAGGCTGATGACCATTTCTGAATGAATGGCAAGAGGTTGGACAAGTCAGAAGCAGGCAAATGAAGTAAGTTCATTTCCTCCCCTTATCCTGCTCATTATTCTCTTAAAAAGCTAGACAGCACCTGAGTAAGGAATTAAGTGGAGCTATTGATTAAGGCAAAATCTTGTGCCTGGGACCAAGTGAGGGAAAAGTTGGGAAAGAATGACTATTCCTATTTAGAAGGTAAGAGTTAGGTTAAGGCAGTAGAGAATTCATCTGTGATAGTAACCACCTCAAACCACTTACTGTTATACCTGCCTGCAAATACCTTTCCACCTTTGTGTCTTGAAGGAATATCTTCTACCTTCATGTAATAAAATTTTACACATTCTAAAAGGCTCTTTTCAAATGCTTTCTCTTCTGTATTCCTTCCCTGATCCTTCCAGATGGAATTGATTCCTCCCTTCTTTGAACTCCTTAAGAACTTAGAACCCGTCTTTTGATACTTCTCAAACAATATTTGTTAAATAATGGCATCTTATTGGAGTCTTAGCTTGGGAGGGCATTTAATTTATTGGAATACTCATTCTGGGTAAAAACAAAAAAAGTAGAAATAGCAAAATCACAATTTGAATTGGGCTGACAATTTATTCTGCAATTTTCTTTCAATACATGCCCCAAGTGAACTGATGAAGGATAGGTGATGTTATAATTACAACTAAGTATGAAATAGTTTCAAGAAAAGTTTTCTTCTCAATCATCAGTTTTTCTTCTAGTTAATTTTTTCTTGTTTAGTTTTATTCTATAAGTCCTACTCCCCCATTTCCTCCTAATCAGTAGCCTACTTGGATGTTGTGAAATCTATATCTTCTGCTTTGTGATACATAGTGAGTTTTTTAAAGATCATAGCCTTTTTTTTTTCAGCTACAATAATTAAAGTAAACCAAACTATACTTTATGTGTTATTTAAGGAATTTTCAATGGTAATTATGATTATTTGACTTATGTATAAATTTTAGAACAAACAATACAAAGCAAATATTGTCAACTCTTTTATAAGATTGTAAACTCTTTGAGAGCAGGGATCAAATTTGGTACAACTTAGAAACTCACATCCTGTACAATGTCTTGCACATACTATGTATTAAAAAATAAGTGTGTATTTGTGTATTTATATGTATGTGTATGTATTTAAAGGAACGAATGAACTATATCAAGGGATAACAATTCTGAAATTTCCTAGTCCCTTCCTATGTGACCTTTTTGTAACTTTAGCTTTGGAAAACAGAAGGATAATATTAAAAACTGGTGAGTACATAAATGCCACAGCACAATAAGAAGAACAAAGAGTAAGTTTTGAGGAGGCCCCAGATTGGGAGAAACTGCTTTAGGCATCTAAATAAAACTGGCAAAAAAACCCAGAGGTGAGATCAGTGAGAAAAATTTCCAAGCCTTCATAACTCATAATTGTACCTTAAATGGTGAGAGATGATATTTTTAATGAGGAAGACAATATGGAATGTGACCAAGATTTAGGTATACCGGAGTGGAAAGACACCAGAGAAAGGAGGAGACATGGAAGAGAGAAGAGGGGGAAACCAGCAGAATTTACTCAGCTCTCTCAAAGGAACCTTCTAACTGCCTGCCTGATGAGGCCCATATGGGTCTAATCCCAGGAGAACGTTACAGCCAGAACAGCTGTGCTTAAAATGGTTTTATTATTTATTTTCTTCATAATACAAGCTGCAAAGTAATCAAATTACTTAGGAAAATATAAGGGTTTTTTTCCATTCTGTTTTCTCACTGTGAAAAAAAGAAAATGGTTGGGGGATCAAATATTTCCTGATCTTTTTACATTTTCAAATTATGTTTCAAAGGACATCTATCTGCAAACTAGAACATGTTGGTTGAGTCTGCTCCTAAACTATGATTTTTATAGGTCATGTGGCACTCTACCCAGAGACAAAAATAGCCTGCCAATGAGTTTTGAGGTAAGGAATAGAAACTATGTCTATTATGCTATTCTTCCCATATTCTCAACAGACTTTAGGCACCTGCATCATAGTGGAAGGCAAAGATTTAGCTACAAAAAGACCCAAGTATCTCCAGAAAAACCTCAGCAGGATAAACATCTCTCTTGTTAGGATTTTCCAGCATTTATATTGCAATTTACTTGAGAGTGGCAAGAGAGAGGAGATACAATGTATACCAAATAATAATAAAAATGATAATTCTATAGATGTATTATTTAATACAATTCTTGCTCCTTCTTGAGAGCTAATGTGGAGTATAATATGAGTGTTAGAGTATCAGGAAATATGGGTTCAAATCTCAATCCAAGCTTTTAAAAACTGCAACTACTACTAGTATGTTATTTAACTTCTTAGAACTTCATTTTTCTTATTTATAAAATGGGGGAAATAATACTTGTTTTGCCTTCTAATAATATTATTAGAACAAAAGAAAGAGGGGAGCCACAGGTAACCCTAGAGAACTTCTAAATTTAGCTCTTTATACAATTAACTTCTTGATTTTTGACAAAGATGCATTGGCTCCGGCAGACAGGTTTTATAACCCACTGGAAGGGCAGTGTCCAGTGTGAGCAGCTCCACTATCTTTAGATAATCACCAGGTGATGTGGAGAGACCTAGAAAGTGGTGAATGAAAGGGACCAGATAGGTTAAATGCTTGGGGGAGAGGGTTTGGCTTGTATCTCTACAGATGGAGAAGGAATCAGATGGATGCCAATGAGCCATATTCACCTTGTCCACTCCAGAGAGATGGAGCAGACCCTTGAAACGAAGGAGAAGATCCAAGAAACATTGGATGGTTCCATTGCTGATTGTGCCCACCACTGAAAGAGCATGGCAGTTATGCAATTGACTTATGGACATCAAAAATTGTTGGACTTCAAAACCCTCAGGAATTGCTGGATTCTCTGAGACATGATAAGACTGTTGTAGGACTTGAAAACCTTCAGAAATCATTGGATTCTCTGAGAAATGATAAGATTGTTGTAGGACTTAAAAATCTGTAGGAATCATTGGATTCCCTAACACATAAAAAGACTGTTGCAGGACTTCAAAAACTCGCATGGATCATTGGATTCCATGACACGTGAAGTAATGGACAATAGATTGGTTTTGGACTATCTCTTGGCTGCTGAAGGAGGCGTATGTGTGATTGTTATTTACATACCCTCCTTCTAGGACTTCTGGAAATCTTTTACAACACCATGTTGATTTATATTGTTAGTTATATCACTACTTGCATGTATAATTCATGTTTGTTATACTACATTGAGCCTGCACCAGCTGTGGGGAGAGTCATCACTAATAGCCTGTGCTTTATTGCTATGTGCCTTGTCTAATACCTCCCATACTGATGGATCTATGCATACCTGTTTCCTGTAAGACCCTTCAGCCCAGAAACCCGCTAACAATATCTGGCTTAACTTCCCACTTCCATTTGGTGTTTTTCATCTCTCTTCCTGAGAAGTCAGGAAGGGCATGATCATCTCCTTTTTAGTGCTTTCATCTCCCTTCTTGAAAAGTCAGGAGGGATGTGATCACCTCCTTTTTGGTGTTTTCACCTCCTTTCCTGAGAAGTCAGGGAGGGCATGATCACATCCTTTTTGGGGTTCTCACTTCCCTGAGAAGTTAGGGATGGCATGACCATCTGTGTTCTAAAACAAAAGAAAGGGGGAAAGGTAAAGGGTTGAAACTCTTAAAAGGTGTGCTTGAATCAGACAACCGAGTACTTAAGGCTAATTACTTATTAGACGATGATTCTATTAGCATACATTTGGAATTCCTCTTCTCTCAGTTAATGCTGGCTCAGTATTTGGGGTTAAGAGAATTGTAGGTAAGGATTAGGGGGTGGAGTGAGAGAAATGAGAGAAACTCACTTTGCAACAGGAGCAGGAGAAGGGAGGTTGGTGGTGAGCTTGTGGCAGTTTTTTTCATCTCCTTCACTTCTCCCCTTAAAAATCAAGGAGTTTTACTTATCCTGACTCTGGCTGATCCTGAAGCCTCCAGTGAGCTAGCTTGGATTTCACACTACATATTATCTCAACATATAAAGGAATCATAGCAAGACTGTTGAAGGCCCAATAAGATTCAGGCCCTGCCTCTTGAACTTACTAATTGTATAGTTCTGGGCAGTTCAATTTCTCAGTTCTCAGAATAGCTCTCAATACTTATAGACAAAGAGTTGGTTGGAATTGGTGGAAGGAGAGCTCACATAGATGAAATCACAATTTTGTTCCATTCTCTCCCCCATTCCATCCTCCTCAAAAAATCCCTATTGTTTAACACCTGCTTTGAACATAGTGCTAAAATAAATGCTTGTGAATTGAATTGAAAGGTAATTAATTAAATTTATTATTGAATACTATAAAACATCCACAGCTTTGGATAGATTCCTTATAAAGGATTTCTAGGATGATGCAGCAAATAGAGGAAATGTGATACAATGGAAACAGTAATAGATTAGCAATCATATGATCCAGGATCAAATCCTACTTCTGGCACTTGCTCTCTGCATGATCTTACATGAATTTCTTAAGCTCTCTGAATTTCACTTTCTTCATTTATAAAGTAAAGTGTTCAGACTAGATGCTCTCTAAGATCTCCTAAATAGTCAATATTCTATAAGAATTATATGGAAAGAAATGAACTGCCTTTGAATATGGGAAGAATGCCTACACTGAGAAGATCATAGATGTTCCATGAATTTCCCTGATCTTTGGCATTTGTTCCTTTTACTTTTATCAATATTCTTCCCCTTCATGCAAACCATCTACAATTTAATCCATTATGTTTCCTTTTCATCTTCTGCTACATATCCATCTATTACAATGTTTCTAATTATTGACAGTATCTCTCAGTCATCTTGCTTCATATCTTTGGAGTGACTTGAGACTATTCTCCCATTCCACATTCACATTTAATTCACCAAGGTCCTGTCCAATTTTATCTCTGCTATTAAAAACTAAAATTAGTATGCTGTTATTATGTGCCAGAAACTTTGTAGTGCTTTATGAATATTATCTGATTTTATTTTCATAACATCCCTCAAAGGTAAGTGCTATTATTATCTCCATTTTATAAAGGAGGAAACTGAGGCAGAAGTTACCCAGCCAATATATGTCTGAGGACTAATTTTTTAGTTATTCTCTTTTTTATATTTATTGGTCCTTTCATTTATTTATTTTTCTTTCTTTTTTATTAAAGGTTTTTATTTTCAAAACATATGCATAGATAATTTTCAACATTCCCCTTGCAGAATCTTATGTTCCAAAATTTTTCCCTTCCTTCCCCCACTCTCTATCCTAGATGGCAAGCAATCCAATATATGTTAAATATGTGTTATTCTTCTATACATATTTTCATAATTACATTGCTGCACAAAGAAAAACATATTAAAAAGGAAAAAAATGAGAAAGGAAACAAAAAATAAAAAAATAACAACAAAAAGATGAAAATACTATGTTGTGATCCACACTTAGTCCCCACAGTCCTCTCTCTGAGTGAAGATGGCTCTCTTCCTGAAGATTAATTTAATCTCAATTCTTCCTGATTCCAAGCCCAGAATCTTAAAATCTATTGGATCATTTAGAGATAATATCTCTCATATCTCTCCTTTCCTTTATATTTCAACTATTGTTAACATATGTTGAATTTTCATCACCTCTTGCCAATACTACTAGAATATCTTTCTAATTAGTATCCCTGACTTCATCTTCTCTCTGTAGTCCATTCTTCATACTTCTGTCAAAATAATTTTTCTCATTCAGATCTAATCAATTAATTTTCTTACTCCAGCTGCTTAAAATTATCTTTGAGATAAAAAACCAAGACTGATTATAATATGCCTACAAACCATGTCATATTGGAACCTATTGACAAGGTCATGGATACACTGTGTAACATTGTATCAGAAAGAAATCTTTGGGAATCATTTGTAACCTGGAAAGGCACCAAGTTTAATCATCCATTTTGATACTAATAGCTGGGGTAGAATATACATTTTCTTAGTTCTATCTGTCACTTAAGCTTTGTGAGCCTTAGTTTCATCATCTGTGAAAAGGGAGGTTTATTTTACAATCTTTGAGGTTCCTTCTGGTGCTATGAACTGATCATCCTTTTATTTCCTCTCCAACATTTGACAAGTAATTGTTTATCAAGCAGGATGTAATTATATAAGTTTTCTAAATACATTAATTAGTACTGATATTTCAGTAGTTACAAGTTTATTAATCTCAAAACTCATACATAGTTAAGCTCCTAGATCATTGATAATTTAGCCCATGCTCTTGCCTCCAGGTAACCATACTTAAAAAACATTCCAGATAGACAAAAATTTCCTTTGGCTAAGAAAATCTTTAAAGCAAGAAATTCTGTGTTGTCTGTTTCTTAGTAATATATTTTCATGGATTATTAAATTTTATTTATTATCATGAAATTCTTGCTTATATCCAACCTAAATTTCTTATGCTTTCATCTAAGTCAATTCCCTTTTCTTCAGACTTTAGAGGATTGAATCAGTATTAAAAGCATATTGTAAATAAATTCTGTCCTTTCTAAAAATTTGTCACAATGGATTTTGCTTACACTTAAGAATATATATACATATACACATATTTATGTATGCATATATGTGTGTATGTGTATATGTATACATATAGGTAATTATTCTAGTCTCTTTATGCCCTTGCACCCTTTTTTAATTGGGCAGTAGTAGTGGAAGATGTATAAAATGAAGTTCACATTTACTAGGTTTTCTTGACTTCTTATTTGCTGTTCTGACTTTGACAGAATTATTCATTTTCTCTTGACTTTAGAGGTTTTTCTAGTTTGCTAGAGTGATTTTTAACCCGTATAGTATCATGGACTCCTTCAATAATCTGGTGGAACCTTTCTCAGAATAATGTTTTAAAATAATTTTAAAGAGCACCAATCAAAATTGAAGTAAAATTTTGTTTACCTATTTATTTGAGGAGTTCTCTTATGTCACCAAGGCTGAAAAGCATCTGTCACTCACAGGCCTACTCTCAATACTGACTGGTACAAGAGATTTAACCTTATCAAGTTTTCTAGTCCTAGATTTGTTCACCCCTCCTTAGACAATGTGATGATTTTTTTTTCACATATGACTGTGTAGAAACTTTATATTAAATACCATGATCATTTACCTTTACATATCACACAATAATTTTCCACTTATATCCTACTAAAAGCAAAATAAAAAAAAATGTGAAAGCTTAAGTATTTTTATTTTTATTTGTTAATTTTTTTGTGGTAAGTTTGTTAATTTTAATACATATTGCTTTATGAATTGTGTTGGGAGAGAAAATCAGAGCAAAATGGAAAAACTATGGGAGAGTTTAAAAAAAAGAGAGAAAAGAAGTGAATATAACAAATATTAATTTCCATTTAGTCTTCTTAGATCTTTTTCTGGAAGCAAATAGTATTTTTGGTTCAAAGTCTATTGTTATTATTTTGGATCGCCTAACTGCTGAGAAGAACCACGTCTTTCCTAGTTTGTGGTGATTTTCTTCTTTTTAATATTACAGTTCTCTCTGTGAGAGAAGGTTTCTTGAGGAGGTTTTCTGGAGGCAGCCTTAGTATCAGTTCAGATCAATAATTACCCCAAATCGCAGCCAAGTGATAAAAGTTCAGATCTTTTATTGTCTCCAATATAGCCCTGTTAGCTTAGAGGCCTATCTCTCTGCTTGGTTCCAAGAACTCTTGCAGCTTTGTCATTTGCTTCTGTCTTTGTTTTCTTCAGCTTCCAATTCAGCTCCAAGTTCAATCTGTCTTGCCTCCGAGAAAGGGCTTCTGGCTCTTAATCTCCCAAAGTGCTCTGTGTCTGCACCAGAGTGCTCCTCTCCAATCCAGCTGACCTCTCTTCTGCCACCAGCCAGCTAAGTGGAAATTATTGGAATGAATCTCTTTTCACTGGGCTTATATATGACTCTTCTGAGAGAATGGGATTATGGGTTTTCTCCCATAGTGCTCTCTGGCCCTAAGAGCTTCAAGGGAGGTGTGAATTCGGATATCTCATACTAAACCCTGAAATCTCCCAAATGTGTGAACTCCAGTGAGTAAAGGAGTGAACACAAGCATTGTATCAATTACATTGAGTTAACACTAAGAATTCTAACATCTCCCTTGAGTTATCACCTTGTTTCAAGTTAACACTAGGATTCTAACATCTCCCTTGAGTTATCATCTTGTTTCAAGGTGAGTTAACACTAGGATTCCAATACTAGTTGATCATCACATTCTTGCTGTTATTGTGTGCAATGCATTCCTAGTTCTGCTTGTTTTGCTCAGTATCAGTTCATGTAAATCTTCCTAGGCCTTTCTATAATCAGTTTGTTCCTCTTTTTTTTTTTTTTTTAAATAGAACAATGATATTCCATTACCTTCATATATCACAAGTTGTTCAGCCATTCCTGATTGATGGGCAACTACTCATTTTCCAATTCTTTGCTACCACAAAAATAATTGCTACATACATTTTTGCACATGTGGGTCTTTTCCCCTCCTTTATTATTCTCCTGGGGTACAGACCCAGTAATGACATTGTTGGGTCAAAGGGTATGCACAGTTTTATAGCCCTTTGGGTATAGTTCCAGATTGCTCTTCAGAATGGTTGAATCATTTCACAACTCCAATAACAATGCATAAATGTCCCAGTTGTTGCACATCCCCTTCAACATTTATCATTATTTTTTTCCTGTCATCTTAGCCAATTGTAATGGGCTGAGGCTTGAGTTGATGCACTGAGGTCCCAAGCACATGAGGCTAAATAGTAATTGAACCATACTCTATTAATATATAAGCTTGGAGAAAGAATGGCCCCCGCCCACTCTTTGTGCAAGTCCTGATGTGTTGTATAGGAAATGACGATTCTGGTAGGTGGAGGCAGGGGAGTGAAAAAGGAAGGGGAAGAGAGCTCAGATCTCTCTCGCTCTGCTAGCTGGCTTCCTGTCACAGCTGCCCATATTGCTATAGCAATCCTTCTTGTCCATATTGCTATCACAATCTTTTTTTACCTCTTCACTTCCATAAAGACTGAAGATTTTCCCCTTAACCTGAGTTCCTGACTCTGGCTGATTTTAAATACGCGGTCATTACATTTGGCGCCCAAGCGTGGGAACCAAGGACCCTACTTTCACTGAAGAAGTCTCCAGTGACCAGGAACTTAGGTGAGTATAAGACAAACAGGGAACTTATTTTCTTAAAGACTAAATTAGTAACCTTTTTTGGCTGAAATGGGACAGATCCTAGGTAAAAATTCTCCATCCCCCACCCCAACCCCCCCAACCCCAGCCCCATCCAGGAGTAGTGCTATAGAAAGCCTGCTTAAGCTGAAAGAAGATCAAGGGCTACTTGTAACTTGGGAACAGGCAGCTAGACTTCTGGGTACATTAAAACACACCTCCCCTTGGTTCTTAGAGGAAGAGTAAATCTCTCTAGATAACTGGGCATTGGTTGGTCAACAGCTCTCCGCATATAACAATGAAAACGGTCCTCATTCAGTTTCCATCGAGGCATTCTATTTATACAATATGATACAGTTGGCCTTGAGGTACTGTATAAGTCCTAGGAGAAAAGGTAAAAATTCTAGGAATAGCTAAATGGGGAAGCCTGAGATAAAGGAGGAAGACAAAGAACAGATTAATGGCCATATCCCCACAGGGCATGGAGACTTAAGTGAGGCTCAAGGGTGTGGTGAATCTGAGGCAGCTTCAGCCCTACCTAAGGAGCAGGTAATTGACTCTCCTCCATCAACTCCACCCTCTGGGATGGAGGGAGGAGGGGTAGTGGGGGGGGGGCAGTGACAGCACCAGCACCTCCCCCCCCCAGCATCCAGCATCCAGCTGCTCCTATGAGTAGATTGCAAAAGGGACTAATTAAGGCCAAAGAAGAAGGGGAAAATGTATCAGAATTTCAACACCACATTTTTCCTGTAATTCAACAGTTTAATTCTTCAGGTCAAGAAAGTAGAAGATACTCACCTTTTGATATAGAAATCCTCAAAGACCTGAAAAAAGCTTGCACTCTTTATGGGACTACATCAGCTTATGTTAAGATGCTATTACAAAATTTGTCTTTTGAAATCTTGACCCCTAATGACTGGAAATCTATAGCAAGGATATGCCTAGAACCTGAACAAAACTACTTGTGGCTTTCTGAATATAGTGAGCTCTGTAGGATACAAGCCCAACAAAATAGTCAAAGTGGAGTTCATACTGCAATCACCTGTGACCTAATAACAGGTGTAGGTCCTTATGCAGATGTCGCAGTACAAATTAATTATTCTGTAGCAGCATATCAGCAAATTACTGCTAATGCTATCAAAGCATGGGCTTCTCTCCACAATAAAGATGAAAAGGGTGGGACCTTCACAAAAATAACACAAGGGCCAAATAAACCCTTTGCTGACTTTGTGGGACATTTGCAGACAGCTATCACAAGAACAAATGGAGAAAATGCAATAACAGACATTTTGATAAGGCAACATGCTAAGGAAAATGCAGAAGAATTATACTAGGACTGCACAAAGATGCTCCTTTAGAGGAGCTTATAAGACGCTATGCCACAGTGGGCACAGGTGCCTTTTATAGCCAGGCTATGATGCAGACTTCCCAAAATCCAAACATGGGAAGACAGAGTCCCTCCTGGCAAGGGACTTCCAGAGAGACTCGTCGATGCTTTCAGTGTGGAAAAGTAGGACATCTGAAAGCTCAATGTTGGTATAGAGATAGAATGGGAAAACAGGGTAGGAGAACAAGACCCAATACCCCATGTCCAAAATGCAACAGAGGCTTCCATTGGGCCACAGAATGTAGACAGATTCAGGGAAACGGGATGAGGGGCCCAGCCCCAGGGCCCAAGGCAAAAAACACTTGGGGCATGATGGCAGCCAATGGTGCACCCAGAGAGTGCCTAGAAGTCCAGTACCCAGACATGACCAATCAGCCAGAAAGCCATATGATGGGAGAAGGGGATTACACAGTCAACCAGCCAGGAAGCAACCTGATGGCAGAAAGGAATTACAATTAGGGAGAATAGAGCTGTATGCAGCTGGGACAACTGAGATACCCCCTGGAGAGGTGAAATCTGTTCCTCTCCAGCCTATGGATCCCTTACCTCCAGGCACAGTAGGCTTGACCATTTCACCTCCTTTTTGTACGTATAAAACAGTGTCCATCCACACACTGATGTGGGAAACTGGGGAATGTGTAGATAATATCCCAGTCACTAATACAGGTAGACAATGTGTGACTTATCACCCAGGAGAAGTAGTAGCATCAGGTTTACTCATACAGAATCCTAATAAGCAACCTGGTGATAGTCACCCAGGTTCTGACTCCAGACCACAAAAACCAGAAATATATTGGACAGCAGCAGTAACGGCTGACCGACCTATGCTCACTATCTATATAAATGGCCTACCATTGGAAGGATTGGTAGACACAGGTGCGGATCGTACAGTTATTAGAGGTGCCAGTTGGCCCAGCCACTGGCCAAAGATTAAAGCAAATACCTATATGTCTGGAGTAGGAGGATCAATAGCAGCTGAAGTTAGTGCTGCCCCTATGAGATGGACTTTTGAAGGCAAAACAGGAGTTTTTACTCCTTTTATAGTTGAAAAAACCCCCATCAATCTGTGGGGAAGAGACGTTTTACAACAATTGGGGTTAAAAATGAGTACTTTGGTTTTTTAATCAGGGCTGCTGTTGAAGGCCTGCCAACACTTTCACCTATTCCTATCCAATGGAAAACTGATACACCAGTGTGGATAGAACAGTG
Source organism: Antechinus flavipes (assembly GCF_016432865.1). Taxonomy (NCBI): domain Eukaryota; kingdom Metazoa; phylum Chordata; class Mammalia; order Dasyuromorphia; family Dasyuridae; genus Antechinus; species Antechinus flavipes. The sequence continues at coordinate 308,731,623 of NC_067401.1, forward strand.
ACCCTTAAGTAGCGATAAAATTCAGGCCTTATTAGATATAGTACAGGAGCAGCTTGAACAAGGGCATTTACAACCTTCTCTAAGTCCTTGGAATTCCCCAGTGTTCGTTGTAAAAAAGAAATCGGGAAAATGGAGGATGCTCACTGATTTAAGAAAAGTGAACGAACAGATGGAAACTATGGGAACTCTTCAGCCTGGACTTCCATCTCCTACTCAGCTTCCTAGAGAATGGCCTCTTTGGGTTATAGACATCAAGGATTGTTTCTATTCCATTCCTCTGGATAAGGAGGATATGAAGAGATTTGCCTTTTCGGTGCCCAGTGTCAATTTAGCTGAGCCTTATAAAAGATATGAATGGATGGTTTTGCCACAGGGAATGAAGAACAGCCCCACTATGTGTCAAATGTATGTTGCTGCTGCTCTTGCTCCAATAAGAAAAGCATTTCCAAAAGTTATGCTATTACATTATATGGATGATATTTTGGGATGTGCACCGGAGGAACAAATTCTAGAAGCATGTCTACAAAAAACCATAGAAACACTAAGATACTACAAACTTCATATCGCTACAGAAAAAATTCAAAGGCATGCTCCTTTTCAATATTTAGGATATGAAATATATCCTAAGGCACTTACTCTACAAAAACTGTCTTTAAGAACAGAGAGGTTGAACACCTTAAATGATTTCCAAAAATTAATAGGAGATATCCAATGGATGCGTCCAGTATTAGGTTTAACTACCAATCAATTGCAACCCCTATATGACATTTTAAGGGGAGACACTGCTTTAAATTCACCACGCCGGCTTACAAAAGAAGCTCAAGAGACCTTGAGAGAAGTTGAACTGGCTTTATCCAATGTAGTTGAGAGAGTAACTCAAAAACCCTTGGAAATATCAGTTTTTGCTACGAAAGAAGCACCCACAGCAGTCCTTCATCAAGGAGACAGTGTGATAGAGTGGGTGAACCTCCCAGCACAACCAGAACAAAGCCTTACGCCTTACCCAGTACTTGTGGCTAGAATTCTATTAAAGGCCATTAAGCGAGCAGTACAATTATCTGGGACAAGACCTGACAAGATATATACCTTCTATACAAATGCACAAATTAATGTATGCTGTGAAACCATCCCAGAGTGGCAGATTTTATTGGCCATGGCTCCAAATTTTGCACATGGATCTCCATTAAAGATAACCAAACTACTGCATAATTGGCAATGGATTTTTGAAGAGAAGGTTTCTAAGGTTCCTCTTGAAGGACCAACCATCTTTACAGACGCAGCCAAACAAAATATTTGTGCTGTATACTCTCATGATCTAACCGTAAAAAGAGTAGTCAGAACTCCTTTTCAGTCCACTCGGCAGAACGAATTATATGCGATCATGCTAGCTCTCACTTATTACCCAGGCGACATAAATATAATATCTGATTCAGCCTATTCAGTAGGTGTGGTACAAAGAATTGCCACAGCCCAAATAAAATTTGCAGCTTCTAATATATATCAGCTCTTTAAGGAACTTCAAGAGCAAGTGAGAAAGCATCCAGGAAAGATTTATATCCTGCATGTCCATTCACATAGTGGACTTCCAGGTCCTATTTTTGATGGAAATTCAAAGGCAGATAGCCTTTTAACTATGTTGGCCAGTACGCCTTTATTTCAGGAGGCCCAGGAATCCCATTCTAAATACCATCAGGCTGCTCGAGCTTTGCGTTTACAGTTTGGGATTACAAGAGAAGAAGCTAGGAGCATAGTGAAAAGCTGTACAGCTTGCCTTCCCTTCCACGCTCCTACACTGCCTCCAGGGAAGAACCCTCGTGGTTTGAGACCCAATGAAATCTGGCAAATGGATGTGACTCATTATAAATCTTTTGGTCGTCTGTCTTTTATCCACGTTGTGGTAGACACCTTTTCAGGATTCACTTTTGCCATACTAGCAGCAAAAGAGACAGCCCGAGTGGTCACTGAATTCCTCATTCAAGCATTCGCAATTATGGGTGTGCCACAAGAAATAAAAACAGATAATGGACCGGCATATACCTCCAAACATTTTGAACACTTTTGTGCACAGTATAAGATTCTACACACTACTGGCATACCCTTTAATCCTCAAGGTCAAGCAATAGTAGAAAGAAGAAACAGAGACATTAAGACACTCCTCCAAAAACAAAAGAAAGGGGGAGCCACGGGTAACCCTAGAGAACTTCTAAATTTAGTTCTCTATACCATTAATTTTTTAATCTTTGATAAAGATGCACTGGCTCCAGCAGACAGGTTTTATAACCCACCAGAAGAGAAGTGTCCAGTGCGAGTAGCTCCACTATCTTTAGATAATCGCCAGGTGATGTGGAGAGACCCAGAAAGTGGTGAATGGAAGGGACCAGATAGGCTAACTGCTTGGGGGAGAGGATTTGCTTGCATCTCTACAGGTGGAGAAGGAATCAGATGGGTGCCTACGAGCCGCATTCGCCTTGTCCATCGCAGAAAGATGGAGCAGACCCTTGAAACAAAGGAGAAGACCCAAGAAATATCGGGTGGTTCTGTTGCTGATTGTGCTCACAAGAATTATTAGATTCCTGGCACATGAACTAATGGACAATGGAATCCTATTGGACTGTTTCTAGGACTTATGGACATGTGTAAATTTTCAGATTGATTCTTGTTATTTGTTACATTACTACTAGCCTGTGTTATATTGCTATGTGCTCATGTAAATTATATATAATGCCTCCCATATTGATGGATTTATGTATACCATGTATATCTGTTACAAAGTTCTGGCCCATATTGATGGATTTATGTGTACCCCCTCAGAAACCCCCTATGTTTTAAAACAAAAGAAAGGGGGAGATGTTGGAATCCTTACTAACTGCTAAGTAATTAGAGTTGATCTAATCTTACAATAAGTTGTTTTGGCCAGAACCTGAAACAAGGTACTAAGTAGAACTAATCAAGACAAGGCTTGTGTTCCCACCTTTACTCAAGGGAGTCCGCACCTTAAAGCTCTTTGGGCCAGAGAGCACTATGGGAGAAAACCCATAATCCCATTCTCTCAGAAGGTTCACATATAAGGCGAGACAGCCATTCCAGAATACATTTTTTCCTCTTGGCTGGCTGATCGCGCTAGACTCGAGAGGAACGACTCTGGTGCAGAGAACACTTTTGACGGACTTCAGTGGAGCTACGCCAGAAGCCCTCTCTCCACGGCAAATTGGTGGCTGGGCTCCCCAGAAGGAGATAAGAGAGATCTTCCATCTCTGTTGGAGGCAGAAGAAAGCAGAGGCAGAGGCTGAAGGACAGAACCTTTGGATTTGGAGACATCCGAAGGGCTCTAAGCCTCTAAACCGGCTGTGCTCTGAGAAGAACAAACTCCAACATTTGAACTCTAACAGCCAACTGCTTGGGGGAGAGGGTTTGCTTGTATCTCTACAGGTGGAGAAGGAATCAGATGGGTGCCAACGAGCCGTATTCACCTTGTCCATCGCAGAGAGACGGAGCAGACCCTTGAAACAAAGGAGAAGACCCAAGAAACATCAGGTGGTTCTGTTGCTGATTGTGCTCACCATTGAAAGAGCGTGGCAGTTATGGCATTTGACTCATGGACATAGAAAATCATTGGACTTCAAAACCCTCAGGAATCATTGGATTCTCTGAGACATAAGATTGTTGTAGGACTTGAAAACCATCAGGAATCACTGGATTCTTTGAGACATAAGATTTGAAAAACCTCAGGAATCATCGGATTCTTTGAGACATAAGACTTGAAAGCCCTCAGGAATCATTGGATTTTCTGAGAAATGATAAAACTGCCACAGGACTTCAAAATCTGCTGGAATCATTGGATTCCCTAACACATAAAAAGACTGTTGCAGGACTTCAAAAACTTGGGGGGATCACTGGATTCCCTGATATGTGAAGCAATGGACAATAGATTGGTTTTGGACTTTCTCTTGGCTGCTGAAGAAGGTATATGTGTGACTGCTATTTACATATTCTCCTTCTAGGACTTCTGGCAATCTTTTACCAACACAATGTTGATTTATATTGTTTGTTATACCATTACTTGGGTGTATAATTCATATTTGTTACACCACATCAAGCCTGCACTGACTGTGGGGAGAGTCATCACTAATAGCCTCTGTGTTGTTGCTATGTGTTTGTGTAATACTTCCCATGCTGATGGGTTTGTGCATAATAAGACCCTTCAGTCCAGAAACCTGCTAGCAACCCCCACTTCCCTTTGGTGCTTTTCATCTCCCTTCCTGAGATGTCAGGGATGTCATGTTGAATGGGTTACAGTATATCCTAGATACAATATATGTATGCAGAACCGAACAGTTTTCTTGTTGCACAGGGAGAATTGAATTCAGAAGGTATAAATAACCCGGGAAGAAAAACAAAAATGCAGTAGTTTATATTCATTTCCCAGTGTTCTTTCTCTGGGTGTAGCTGCTTCTGTCCATCTTTGATCAATTAAAGCTCTCTTTATCGAAGAGATCCACTTCCATCAGAATACGTCCTCAAACAGTATCGTTGTTGAGGTATATAATGATCTCCTGGTTCTGCTCATTTCACTCAGCATCAGTTCATGTAAGTCTCACCAGTCCTCTCTGTATTCATCCTGCTGGTCATTCCTTACAGAACAATAATATTCCATAACATTCATATACCACAATTTACTCAACCATTCTCCAATTGATGGACATCCTTTCATTTTCCAGCTTCTAGCCACTACAAACAGGGCTGCCACAAACATTTTGGCACATACAGGTCCCTTTCCTTTCTTTAGTATCTCTTTGGGGTATAAGCCCAGTAGAAACACTGCTGGATCAAAGGGTATGCACAGTTTGATAACTTTTTGAGCATAGTTCCAAATTGCTCTCCAGAATGGCTGGATGTGTTCACAATTCCACCAACAATGTATCAATTGGACCATACTCTATTAATATATAAGCTTGGAGAAAGAATGGCCCCCGCCCACTCTTTGTGCAAGTCCTGATGTGTTGTATAGGAAATGATGATTCTGGTGGGTGGAGGCAGAGGAGTGAAAAGGGAAGGGGAGGAGAGCTCAGACCTCTCTCGCTCTGCTAACTGGCTTCCTGTCACAGCTGCCCATATTGCTATCGCAATCCTTCTTGCCCATACTGCTATCGCAATCTTTTTTCACCTCTTCACTTCAATAAAGACTGAAGATTTTTCCCTTAACCTGAGTTCCTGACTCCGGCTGATTTTAAATACTCGGTCATTACAGCCAATCTGAGAGGTGTGAGTTGGTACCTCAGATTTTATTTCTCTAATCAATAGTGATGTAGAGCATTTTTCATAAAACTACAAATAGCTTTAATTTTGTCATCTGAAAATTGTTTATAACCTTTGATCATTTATCAATTGGGAGATGACTTGATAAATTTGTCACAGTTCTTTATATATTTTAGAAATGAGACCTTTATCAGAAATGCCGTCTGAAAGATTTCCCCCCAGTTTTGTACTTCCCTTTTAATCTTGTTTCTGTTGACTTTGTTTTTGCAAAACCTTTTTAATTTAATGTAATCAAAGTTGTCCATTTTACCTGTCATAATGTTCTCTAGTTCTTTTGGGTCATAAATTCTTCCTTTCTCCAAAGATCTGATAGGTAATTTTTCCCCCCTTGTTCTCTTAATTTGTTTATGGTATCATCCTTTATACTGAAATCATATAATCATCTTGACCTTATTTTGGTATGGGGTGTGAGATGTAGGTCTTTGCCATAATATTTTATCGTTTTCTCAGTAATTTTTGTCAAATAGTGAGTTTTTATTCCAGAAGCTGTAGTTTGGGGGTTTATCAAATACTAAATTGCTAAAGGCCTTGTGTTGTATGTATCTAATCTATTCCACTGATCCACCACTCTATTTCTTAGCTAGTACCAAATGGCTGCTTTTTAATATGGTTTTAGATTTGATATTGTTAAGCCGCCATCCTTTGTATTTTTTTCATTAATTCTCTTGACATTCTTGACTTTTTGTTCTTCCAGATGAATTTTATTATTTTTTTTCTAGTTCCATAAAATAATGTTTTGGCAGTTTGATTGGTATGGCATTGAACAAGTAGACCAATTTAAACAGAGTTGACATTTTTATTATATTAGCTCAGCCTAACAATGAACAATTGCTATTTTTCCAGTTCAGATCTAACTTTATTTGTATGATACGTGTTTTGTAAGTTCATATAGCTCTTGAGTTTCTCTTGACAGGTAGACCCCCAAGTTTTTATATTTTGTCTACAATAATTTTAAATTGAATTTCTCTATCTCTTGCTGATGGGCTTTGTCAGTAACATATAGAAATGCTGATGATTTGTATGGGTTTATTTTATATCCTGCAACTTTGCTAAAGCTTTGAATTGTTTCCAGTAGATATTTTGGATAATTATCTAGGATTCTCTAAGTATATAATCATATCATCTGCAAAGAGAGATAGTTTTATTTCTTCATTACCTATTGTAATTCCTTTAATTTCTTTTCTTATTGCTAAAGCCAACATTTCTACTACAATGTTGAATAATAGTGATGATAATGGGCCTCCTTGTTTTAACCCTTACCTTATTGGGAATGTGTCTAGCTTCTCTGTTACAAATAATGCTTGTTGTAGGTTTTAGATAGATACTGCTTATTTATTTTAAGGAAAAATCCCTTTATCCCTTTGCTCTCTAGTATTTTTAATAGAAATGGGTGTTGTATTTTGTCAAAAGTTTTTTCTGCATCTATTGAGATTATCATATGATTTTTTGGTTGGTTTTGTTATTGATATAGTCAATTATGGTAATAGTTTTCCTGATATTGAACCAATACTGCATTCCTGGTATAAATCCCACTTGGTCATAGTGTATTATCCTGCTGATAAGTTATTATAGTCTCTTTGTTATTATTTTATTTAAAAATTTTGCATCAATATTCATTAGGGAGATTGATCTATAATTTTCTTTCTCTGTTTTGGCCCTTCCTGGTTTAAGTATCAGTGACATATTTGTGTCATAGAAGGGATTTGGCAGGACTCCTTCTTTATCTATTTTTCCAAATAGTTCATATAGTATTAGAATTAATTGTTCTTTAAATGTTTGATAGAATTCATTCCCATTTAAATGTGAATCCATTTGGCCCTGGAAATTTTTTCTTAAGGAGTTCATTAATGACTTGTACAATTTATTTTTCTAAAATTGGACTATTTAAGTATTTTATTTCCTTTTCTGTTAATTTGAGCAATTTTTATTTTTGTAAAAATTCATCTGTTTCAGTTAGATTTCCAGACTTGCTGCCATAGTCATTCAAAATAACTCCTAGTTATTGCTTTAATTCCTTTTTCTTTAGTAGTGACTTCACTCCTTTCAATTTTGGTGCTGGTGATTCTTTTTTTTTTTTCTGATCAAATAAACCAAAGGTTTATCTATTTTGTTAATTTTTTTCATATAACTAATTCTTAGTTTTGTGTATTAGTTCAATAGTTTTCTTAGTCTCATTTTATTAATCTCTCTTTTGAGTTTCAAAATTTTTAATTTGGTATTTAATTGTTTTTTTTTATTGTTCTTTTTCTAGCTTTTTTAGTTGTATGCCTTATTCATTGATCTCCTCTTTCTCTTTTTTATTTATATAGCTTTATAAAGAAATAAAGTTTCTCCTAAGAATGGCTTTGGCCACATCTCATAGATTTTGGCATGTTTTCTCATTGTCATTTTCTTGGATGAAATTATGGATTGTTTCTGTGATTTGCTGTTTGACTCACTCATTCTTTAGAATTAAATTATTTAATTTCCCATTGGCTTTTAGTCTATCTTTCCCTGGTCCTTTTTTGAATATAATTTTTATTGCATTGTGGTCTGAAAAGGAAGCATACTATTTCTGCCTTTTTTGCATTTGATTCTAAGATTTTTAAACATGGTCAGTTTTTGTGTAGGTGCTATGTACTGCCTAAGAAAAAGAGTTGTATTTTTTTCTGTCCCTAGTCAATTTTTTTCCAAAAGTTTTTTTCACCTCTAGGTTTTCTAGAATTTTATTTATCTCCTTAATTTCTTTCTTGTTTATTTTGTGATTACATTGTCTGATTATGACAGGGGAAATGTTGAGGTTCCCCGCACTAGAATAGTTCTATTTTTTCCTATAACTGGCTTAAAATTTTCTCTAGGAATTTGCCTGCTCTGCTACTTGGTCCATACATATTTAGTATCATTATTACTTCATTATTTACTGTACCCTTTACCAACTTTCTTAATTTTTTAAATAAGATTTATTTTTACTTTTGCCTTATCTGCTATCAGAATTGCTACTTCTGCTTTTTTTTTATACTTCAGCTGAAGCATAATAAATTCTCTTCCAGCCTTTTACCTTTACTCTATATGTGTCTCTCTGTGTCAAATGTGTTTCTTGTAAACAACATATTGTATGATTCTGTTTTTTAATCCACTATGCTATTTGCTTCTATTTTTATGGGAGAGTTTATCCCATTCACATTAATAGTTATGATTACCTTCTCTGTATTTCTTTCCATCTTATTTTCTCTCCTGTATATACTTTGGTTCTCTCTTTTCAACCTGTCCTTAATCATGTATATGTGCATGTGTTTTTTTTTACCCATCCCAACTACTACCTTATTTCCTATCACTTCTCACTCTTTCTCTTTTTTTGACCCACTTCACTCACTATCTTATCTTCAATCAACCCTTTCTCCTTTCTGTTACTTTTTCCCCTAGTGTTTCTGTCCTTGCTTCTATCCTGTCATCCCATTTTCTTTTCTTCTTTCTCCTCTTACTTCTTTATAGGATTAAAAAAAGTCTGTACCCAGCTGAATGATTAAGTTATTCCCTCTTAGAGAGAAAGAGATGGAGAGAGACACAGACATAGACAGAGACAGACAGAGAGCAAGTGGGAGACAGAGTAAGAACGAGAGAGATAGAGACACACAAAGAGACAGAAAGAAATGTGGGGGAGGAGTAAAGAGAAAGAGTACAGTACATAAATAGAAAACTGAAATCTTATATCATTACTATATCATGCCTTTATTCCTAATTTATGATCTTTCCTATAAATTCATCTGTTTCTTCTATCAGTGTACATAGTTTATACTCTAATGGAATGGAGTAGTGAATTCCTTAACAGTTTCTGGGACTTTATGATATTATCTCTTTATAGACACATTATATGTATATATTACAATAATTCTATATCTTTAAGATAGAAATATCAACTAAAAGATCAGTGTGTTCTAAAATTTTTTGAACAAATGCTCACCTCAATAGCTCCCTTTAGCCTCTCCTTATATTCTGTCTTGGTATAGGTGAAAGATTGCAAAGATAGGTTTAACTTTTAAGCAGAGTGGACCTTTAGTTTTTTGATGAGACACCCATGAAACATTTATATTTTATTGAATGTAGAATAGTATAAGCACAGGATATGGCATCAAAAAGACCTGGCTTATAATTCTAATCACAATTAGATCTTAACTATATGACTTTGGGTAATTCATTCAACCTCTTAGAGACTTAATTTCTTCATCTAAAAATGGGGGTAATAACACTTATGCTACCTAACTGATAATGTTGTTAGGGCTATACTTAGTGAACTTTAAAAATACTTTATTAATGTGAACTGTTATTTTACTCTTCTGATCTTAGGATCACAGATCTAGAGTTGAAAGGAATCTTAGAGGTCATCTATTCTAAATTTTTGATCTATAGATGAGGAAACTGAAGCCCAAGAAAGTTGTGACTTGCCCAAAGTCATTCAAGTAGTAAATTTCCTAGGTAATATTGTTCCAGGTAGTTCAAATAAAATTAGTCTGTGAACAAGTCACTTTATGATATTTGTTCTCTTATGTTTAATGTTCTATGGACTACTGTAGAGACAGATAAAATAGCTATTGATGTGACTGTTATTATTGTGATCGATGCCTGTGATTTTATAATTGGAGGAAACCACCTATCTGGAAATGCCATTTATGAGTAGATCATCAAGTCACTTTAATTTGTAATTAGAAAATATAGAGGCTAGGGTCCTAGGAGATTAGGTGATTTGTTCTCATGGTCCACAAGTAATACATATCCAAGGTAGCTCTAGAACTCAGATATCCCTAACTCTAATGCCAGCATTGTATCCACTCTTCCCTGATACTTCACTTGGGAGTTATGAACATAAATTAAAACAAAATAATCCATTAATCAGTCAAATGTATGAATGCTTTGTTTAAAATGAAATTTTGTATGAAAAAGAATAGGGAGTTTATAACCAGCAATATTTGGCTTTTGACTTTATCATTTCACTGAAATGTCTCTCTACAAAGTTATTAGTGCCAAATCAAATGGCTTTCCCAATGCCCATTCTCCTTGAACTCTCTGCAGCCTTTGACAATATTAATATCCCTTAATAATCCTTTCTCTGTAAGTTTCAAGATACCATTCTCTCACTTCTTTTTTAATTAATTAATTTCAATATACTTTGCTTTATGAATCATGTTGGTAGACAAAAATCAGAGCAAAAGGGAAAAGCCATGGGAGAGAGGAGAAAAAAAAAAAACCACAAGAAAGAAGTGAACATAGCATGTGTTGATTCACATTCCATAGTTCTTTTTCTGGATGCAGATGGCATTTTCTGTACAAAATCTTATTGGGATTACTGTGGATCACTCAACCATTGAGAACCAATGCTTTCATAGTCGATCATTGCACATTCTTGCTGCTATTGTGTATTCCTGGTTCTCCTTGTTTCACTCAGCCTCAATTCATGTAAATTTTTACAAGTCTTTCTAAAATCTGATTGTTTATAATTTTTATAGAACAATAATATACTATTAACTTCATATACCACAGCTTATTCAGCCATTCCCCAACTGATGGGCATCTATTAATTTTCCACTTCGTTGTTACTACAAAAAGAGATGCTATAAATATTTTTTGCACATATGGATCCTTTTCCCTCATTTAGGATTTCCTTGGGACATAGGTCTAATAGTATTACTACTAGGACAAAGGGTATCCACAGTTTTATAGTTCTTTGAGCATAATTCCAGATTGCTCTCCAGAATGGTTATATCATTTCACAACTCCACCAACAATGCATAAATGAACTAGTTTTCCCATCCCTCCAACATTTATCATCTTTTCCTGTTTTCTTAGCCAATCAGAGTTGTTTTAATTTGCATTTTTCTAAACAATACTGATTTAGAGCATTTCTTCTTATGCTTATAGATGGCTTTAATTTCATCATTTGAAAATTGTTTGTTCATATTCTTTAACCACTTGTCAATTAGGGAATGGTATGTATTCTTATAAATTTGACACAGTTATTTATATATTTTAGAAATGAGACCTTGATCAGAAACACTGGCTATACAGATTTTTCCCCAGCTTTGTATTTCTCTATTAATCTTGTTTCTGTTGAGTTTGTTTTTGCGAAACCTTTTTAATTTAGTGTGGTCAAAGTTGTCCATTTTTTCCTTTCATATTGTTCTTTAGTTTTTCTTTGGTCATAAATTCCTCTCTTTTGCAAAGATCTTGCTCTCTTTATTTGTTTATGGTATCACTCCTTTTGCCCAAATCATGCATCCTCTCTCACTTCTTTTCCAACCAATCTGATTCTTTGTCTTTATCTCCTTTGCTGAGTCCTCTTCCAAATCTTGACTTCCAACCACAGCTGTCCCTTAGCATTCTGTTCTGAGTCTTCTTCTCTTTTTTTCCAATATTATTAGCCCCTCTGGAATGATTTACCCCCTCTATGCTGATGATTCTTAAATTTATTCTGCCCCAAATTCTCTGCTGATCTTTAGTCTCACATCTCCAACTACCTCTCAGACATCTCAAAATGAATATAGAATAGACATCTTATATTCAATATGTCCAAATGTAACTTGCTATTTTTCTCACAAAAATTTTTCCCTATCTTCTCTATTACAGTAGGGGTAAGACCAAATTTACAGTACCTCAGGTTCACAACCTTGGAGTCATCCTGAATTCCTTAATGTCATTCCTCATTACCAAGCTATTGTCAAGTCCTGTCAATTTTATCTTGCAATACATTTTTTTAATTATAATTTTCTATTGACAGAATATATGCCTGGGTAATTTTTTACAACATTATCCCTTGCACTCATTTCTGTTCCGATTTTCCCTTCCCTCCCTCTACCCCTTCCCCTAAATGGCAAGCAGTCTTATACATGTTAAATATGTTATAGTATATCCTAGATACAATATGTGTGTGCAGAACCGAACAGTTCTCTTGTTGCACAGGGAGAATTGGATTCAGAAAGTAAAAATAATCTGGGAAGAAAAACAAAAATGCAAACAGTTTATACTCATTTCCCAGTGTTCCTTTTCTGAGTGTTGCTGCTTCTGTTTTGCAATATCTTTTTTATTATGTCTCCTTATCTTTTCTGACACTGCTATCATTCTAATGCAAGTTTTCATCCCCTCATGCCTGAATTTTTGCAATAGACTGATAGTGAGTTTGTCTGCCTTAATATTTCTCCTCATCTCTTCCTTCCTCATCCCCCTAATCTATCCTCCACTAAGCCACCAAAATTCTAAAGCACAAATCTAATTATGTCACTTCCTCACTCACTAAACTCCAGTGGCTCCTTATTGCCTCCAGAATCAAACACAAAATGCTCTGTTTGGTATTCAGAGCCTTTGAAAAACTAGTCCCCTCCTACTTTTCTACTTTATATTTTGGTCCTAAACACATACTCTTTAATTCAGTGTATCTGGCCTCTTGGCTATTCCATGAACAAAATAATATTTCTTGGTTCTGGACTTTTTTCTTGGACTGTCCCCCATTCTTGGAACACAATTTTTATTCTATTCGAACTTCTTGTTCAGTTATTTCATTCATATCCAATTCTTTGTGACCTCATTTGGAGTTTTGTTGGCAAAGATACTGGAGTGGTTTGACATTTCCCTTTCTAGCTCATTTTACAGATGAGGAACATTGAGGCAAAAAGGGTTAAATGACTTGCCCAGGCTCAAATAGCTATTAAGTCTCAGAGGCTGAATTTAAACTCAGGTCTTCTTGACTCCAGACTGTATCCACGGTGCCAAGTAGCTGTCCTTCTGTTCCAACTTCATTGTTTTCTTAAGTCCCTATCTTCTGCAGGAAACCTTTCTAAACTCTTCTGAATTCTAGTGTCTTCCCATATTTACCAATTTTGTATTTATCCTATATATATCATGCTTTTTATATATTCATATATAAGCTATTTGACTGGAAATTCTATGAGAGATCAGAAAGTTTGCTTTTTTTTTTTTTTTTGGTATTTCTAGCATGTAGCATAATTATTGGCATATAGTAGATATTTAATAAATGTTTATTGATTGATTGAATAATATTAATAAGGATTCATTTTGTATGCCTTAAACATTAGACTCTGCTTAAAATATTCCAAGGAAAAAGTCCAAGGCAAAGTTCTGGTCAAACCAGGAGATTTTCTGAAAATAGAATGCAAAATTTCTTAAATAACACAATAATATAATAGAATGAGGGCCGTTGTTAGTACCTAATAAGCCTGAAAAAATTTCTGTTGGTTTTGGGTTGTAGTACTTCCGTTACTGAACAGAAAAAAGAGATTCTTCTAATGAAGGGCTGAGAAGATTGGTAACACTTCTTGTGGCCCAGATTAAAAACAAACAAACAAACAAAACCCTAAAAGTTTAAAATTCTATTGAAATAATGTTTTGGAGCAGAGATGAGAGAGACTTTCCATTCTTAAGAATATCACATATTATATCTCTAGATTTATAGAGTAATCTGATGTTGATTATTGTAGCAACTAACAGGTTCAGAGGTGTAGATGAGTGGGAAGAGGGAGGAACTTATTCCCAAGTAGCTGAAGCACCATCTGATAATCAGTGAAGGAGATTGTACCCATGGGAAAAGACCAAGCATGTGCAATGTTTGCCCTTTCATCTAGCCATTGGATTGATAGCCTGAGGGCAATACTACCTCTTGTTCAAATTACATGCCACTTGACCAAATGAATGAATTAATATTGTGGTTGCTCGTTGCTATTTGAAGAAGACAGAAAGTAAGAGTAAGGATTTGTTAAGTATAGGTCTAAAGTACAAAAAATACTAGCACAATACAAGTAGAACCATATCACCAACACTGCTTGCCACGTCAGTAAAACCTGTAATTGAGTTCTAATTCAGTATTCAGGGAAATTATGGTTTTTAATATCCTTTATTTTCAAGTAAAAATAAAACTATATATTGACCTTTCGTGGCAAAACTTTGAGTGCAATTGTGCATACCCTTTGATCCAGCAGTGTTTCTACTGGGCTTATATCCCAAAGAAATAGTAAAGAAGGGAAAGGGACCTGTATGTGCCAAAATGTTTGTAGCAGCCCTGTTTGTAGTGGCTAGAAACTGGAAAATGAATGGATGCCCATCAATTGGAGAATGGCTGGGTAAATTGTGGTATATGAATGTTATGGAATATTATTGTTCTGTAAGAAATGACCAGCAGGATGAATACAGAGAGGACTGGCGAGACTTACATGAACTGATGCTAAGTGAAATGAGCAGAACCAGGAGATCATTATACACTTCGACAACGATATTGTATGAGGACATATTTTGATGGAAGTGGATTTCTTTGACAAAGAGACCTAACTGAGTTTCAATTGATAAATGATGGACAAAAGCAGCTACACCCAAAGAAAGAACACTGGGAAACGAATGTGAACTATCTGCATTTTAGTTTTTCTTCCCGGGTTATTTATACCTTCTGAATCCAATTCTCCCTATGCAACAAGAGAACTGTTCGGTTCTGCAAACATATATTGTATCTAGGATATACTGCAACATATCCCACATATAAAGGACTGCTTGCCATCCAGGGGAGGGGATGGATGGAGGGAGGGGAAAAAAAATCGGAACAGAAACGAGTGTCAATATAAAGTAATTATTAAATTAAAAAAAAAAAAAACTTTGAGTGCAGTTAATATCAATAGAATTAGACTTGGAATCTGTAGATTACCAGTTAACTTTTGGATTGTTAACTTAGTGTTCTGAGCTATAGCAAGGAATTCTTGTGTCTGGGGTAAATTCAGTTGAGTGTGGGTTGTGTTTATACTCGGGGATCAAGGATGCAAAAGGAGGGAGAGATGAAGGTCAGCAAAAGAGAAGAGTTTTAAGGACAGTTTGACCATGAGTGCAATTATGTTGGGAGAGTGGGAAGTCCATCCCCTGGGAGTAGTGACCCTGAAGCTGACATAATACAGGGGGATTTGAAGGGAGAAGTGGGGGAATATGGCTCCCACAGGTCTTGATACATTATTAGTTGCTTAAGTGTTTAGTGAACTCCTTGGTCACTGAAATCAAAGAGTTTGATTAGATGATTTTTAAGGTTCCTTCTGGCTGTGAGATTCTCTTTATTGAATACTATAATATTTATGAAACACTTAACACAGTATATGGCAAATAGTAGATCCTTAAAAAATGCTTGCTTGCTTGCTTTCCTTTTCCCTTTCCTTCCTATTTTGAAAGTTTTCCAGATTGCTTTAAGTGAGCCTCATTTTTATTGTATACTGCAGAAGGAGATTTTTTCTTTGTAGTAAAGGGCATCATAAGGTTACTAATGTCATGTATTCATCTAGTAGAGTGATCTAAGACTCTTCAAACAATATATTAAGAATCATCCAAGAAAAGTAATTTAATTCCCCCTGTTAAAATTATTATTATTATTTTTTTAGAAATAGACATACAATGGAGCATTTTGTTGAATGGCCAGTTAAGAAGCTGCTTTTCTCAACCTTTACAGAAAGTGTCATATTTCACAGTATTAGCACTACATATCTGTTCTGAGGGAACCTTATATCACTGATAAAAAAAGATCCAGGCATTCTACAATGCATGATATTGGTGCATTCAGAAATTCTCTTGTTGTTCTACCAAAGATTAAAAACAATGAGACTGATCTGAGCCACTGTACTTTAGGTTACCCATATGGATGCCAATGTTAGGATGGCATGATGTAATTTCCTTTGTCTTTGTTATTATATATGTCCTCTGGATTATGTTGTTAATAGCATTCTTGTATTTTGTTAGGTACATGTTGAGTGAGCAACAATTGAAAAATATTTTCAAAATAAATTTATTTTGGCAGACTTGTACCCTGAGTATCATTATTATAATAGGAAAAATGGACCCTGATGTTAGACCATTTTCTTTTTATGAAAATACTATCCTTCCCAGTCATATTTTATATATGTTGAAGTGCCCTTGTTTGAGTGGAAACTTTGGGTCATAAAACATATATGCATAGCACATATAAACATCCACTCCTTTCTTCACTTGTTAGTATGTTTATCAAACAAAATGATTAGGTATATTCTTACTTAAATATAAATCTATAATATATCTCTATATTTTACTCAGTTAAATTGAGAAATGAACAATAATTGCATTTGGATTATTGCCCAGGTATTATGAATGCTGCAGGATTAAGAGTAGACCATACATACACAATAAACTCTGTCAGCTAAAAAGGAGCTTTTGATTTCCCAGAATGCAATCTTAAAATGGTTGGTGACCAGTTTGCTCTATTAATAAACAAACTTAAACAGGTTTAAAGATTAGGTTTGAATAATAATTTCTAAAAGTTAATACTTCTCATCCTAACACTCAACTAAACTTTTCCAGATTTGTGGGGCTTACTTAGCTCAAGTGATCATTCCATGAGTGGGCTTTCCTCTGGCCCCAGGCACACCCCAAATCAGTGACTCCTGCTACTTCCTAATTCCATCCTAAGCTAGAGTGCCAGAAAAACAGATCTTTTGGAGGAATAATGATATTTTTATTGCCAACCTTCATTTTGATCAAGAAGCAGCAGGAATAACAACCAAATGGACACGATGTACTCAAGTGCAAACAAGAAGGCTGGTAATGTTTTTTTAGCAAATATGAATTTTCCTCTAGTTTTTTTTTTCTTTTCTTAAAATACCAGCTGTGCTGGTTTTTCATGTGTAGCACAATTCTTCCAGCCTTCATTCCCACCCCCATATCCCAAATCCTGCCCCAGTTATATTTTCGGTTTTTTCCCTCGTTTCTTTCCTTTCTTGTTGGTATTGTTTTTTAGATATCACACAGAACCTAATGAGGAACTCCTAGACTGAGACCATGGGCCTTTTTTGATTCCCTCTCTTTATTTGTCAATGGACTTGGACTTTTGCCATTGCCATTGATTTATCTGTCTTCTTCCTACCAATTTATGTCTTTTAATCCCAAATGGGTCCTCATTGAAGCAAAGCTATCATTTTACTCTTACATAATATTTTAACTACCCTGCTTTTAACAATATCTTTTCTAAACCTCCCTGTCTCTCCTCTACCATCTCATGGCACTTCACCATAATCATTTTTGCTGAGGACCTTGAATTGTACTTTACTGAAAACAATGAGGTAATTTACTGAGAGTTTCCCCTTGTCTACACAAGATTCAAAGGAAATAATCAATGAAAAGGATTTTACCAACCTTAAAATACTATATAAATGCTAATAAAACAATATTAAAATAATAATTTTTGTTATGGTAATACTTATTATTGCTAGCCTATGGTCATAAGGTCCTATTTAGTAATGACTTTTTCTCTAAGCATCCTACTGTACTCCTGCTGAGTTCAAGCAATTTATTCAGTAATACAAGGGATTTATTGTTAAATGTTGAAAAACCATCTTTCTAGGGGAGGGAAATGTAGACACATTCACTTTTCAACTTAATCGGCAATAGTAACACTTTTAAAAATCTACCCCCCCCAAATAAACGGAGCCCTGTATGTTGTGATGAATGAAGTATAAATGCTCTCACTGAAAACATAATAAAAATTAGTCAGAACTGGCATTCATCATGTCCAAAATACAATTCATTTTTCTTTCTATTATCCTACCTCTTCTTCCCAACATTATTATCCCCATTGAGAGTATTTTTCCCTGAGGCAATTGGGGTTAAGTAACTTGCCCAGAGTCACACAGCTAGGAAGCTTTAAGCATCTGAGGCCATACTGGAACTCAAGTTCTCTTGATTTCAGGGCTGATGCTAGCTGCCCCTACTCCCCTGTCATTTAAAGTTCTTAATCTGATTACTTCCTACTTTCCCAATTTTCTTTTTTTTTAATTTTTATTTTTTATTTAATGATTACTTTATATTGACAACATTATTCCTTGCACTCGTTTCTTTTCCGATTTTTTTCCCCCTCCCTCCCTCCACCCCCTCCCCTAGATGGCAAGCAGTCCTTTATATGTTGGATATGTTGCAGTATATCCTAGATACAATATATGTTTGCAGAACCAAACAGTTCTCTTGTTGCATAGGGAGAATTGGATTCAGAAGGTATAAATAACCCGGGAAGAAAAACTAAAATGCAGATAGTTCACATTCGTTTCCCAGTGTTCTTTCTTTGGGTGTAGCTGCTTTTGTCCGTCATTGATCAATTGAAACTCAGTTAGGTCTCTTTGTCAAAGAAATCCACTTCCATCAAAATATGTCCTCATACAATATCGTTGTCGAAGTGTATAATGATCTCCTGGTTCTGCTCATTTCACTTAGCATCAGTTCATGTAAGTCTCGCCAGTCCTCTCTGTATTCATCCTGCTGGTCATTTCTTACAGAACAATAATATTCCATAACATTCATATACCACAATTTACCCAGCCATTCTCCAATTGATGGGCATCCATTCATTTTCCAGTTTCTAGCCACTACAAATAGGGCTGCTACAAACATTTTGGCACATACAGGTCCCTTTCCCTTCTTTAGTATTTCTTTGGGATATAAGCCCAATAGAAACACTGCTGGATCAAAGGGTATTTTAGTTGCAAACCCAATTCATTGACCTTCTCTTTCTCTATTTTATACAAATAGGCCTCTAGAGCCGATCCTACTTTCTTAAGGACACCTTTCTTAGTCTTCCCAAATACTTGTCTCTTCATCTCTGAAATTCCCTTACATTTGTCTTAGATAAATGGGATTTTTCTAGTTATATTTGTTCACACTTAAGAAAGCATGCTTCTTTGGAACAGGGAGAGAAAACTTTGGTATTTATATCAGTACTGATTACTTTTTATTCTTACTGTCTTCAGAAGCCACAATCCAGAAGATATAACCCTATTTTTTTCTCAATAGAATTTTAATTTTTTTCAATTTAATGTAAAGATAGTTTTCAACATTCATTTTTGTAAGATTTGAATTCCAATTTTTTTTTCCTCTCTCCTTTGCCTTCCCCTTCCCCAAGACAGTAAGCAATCTGATATAGGTTATACACGTACAATCATTTTAAATATATTTCCACATTAGTCATATCGTGAAAGAAGAGTTGGAACAAAAGGAGAAAACTGCAAGGAAAAAAAAATAAAATAAAGTGTTAAAATAGTATGCTTTGATCTGCATTTAGACTTCAAAGTTCTTTTTCTGGATGTGGATAGCATTTTCCATCTCAAGTCTTTTGAAATTGTTTTGGAACATTGTATTGCTGCAAAGAGGTTATCCATGCTGAGAAAAGCTATGTCTGTTATAGTTCATTATCATATAATGTTGTTGATATGGCTCCTGATTCTGTTCACTTCATTCAGTATCAGCTTATTTAAGTCTTACAAGTTTTTTTTTTCTGAAATCTGTCTTCTCATTGTTTCTTATAGCAGAGTGGTTTTTCATTATTATTCATATATAGCAATTTGTTCAAGTATTCCCCAACTGATGGGCATCCCTTCAAATTTCAATTCTTTATTCCCATAAAAATTTGTTATAAATATTTTTTGTAAATGTGAGTTCTCCTTTTTTAAAAAAATCATCTCTCGAATATTTGAGTCTAAATCCTCTCTTTAGCACTAATTATATGACTATGAACACATCTTTTAATCTCTTTAAGACTCAATCTTCCCATGTGTAAAATGGGAATTATAATACCTATAATTCTTATCTCAAAGAGTTGGGACTATCAGATGGGACAATATATGCAAAATGCTTTATAAAGCTTTATATTGTTATAAAATCTCAGCTGTGTTTTCACTCCCTGATTCTTCTCATTACTTTTTAATGAAAGTCAAGTAGAAAAAGTCCAAGGAGAAATTGCTATCTTACTATTATAGGATGAAGGTTATACCTGTGACTGTAAAAGTATAAGGAATTCCCAGATGAAGAAACACTTTTTTTTTAAGCAAAGCAGGTTGACAAAATCTGTATTTTATTATTATTATTATTATTATTATTAAATCTGCAATTTAAGAACCTTGACAGGTGCATAAAAAATTGAGAAGTAACTTGTCCTGGGTCACACAAATAATATGTCAGTATTAGGACTTGAATCTAGGTATTTTTGGCTCTCAACCAATACTCTATGCCACCTATGTCTTCTCATCATTTCTTATAGCACAATGGTATTTCATTATTATTCATATATAGCAATGTGTTCAAGTATTCCCCAACTGATGGGCATCCCTTCAAATTTCAATTCTTTATTATCATAAAAATCTGTTATAAATATTTTTTATAGATGTGAGTTCTCCTTTTTTTAAAAAATCATTTCTGGAATACAAACTTAGTGGTATCACTCTATTTTTTGATTTAAGATATAAGATGGCAAGATATTATGCAATGATGTCAGCTTCTCTTATAAACTTAGGTCATTCTGTTAGAAAAACTATGAAAACATTAGTGTTCCCAGTTTATTTAGTTCTCCACCAAATATTTTAACTTCATAAATAAATTCTTGTCCAAGAGGACAAGAATTATCTCACTTTTGTACAAAAACATTAAAAATATCAATATAGGATACATTAGAAGATGAAGGAATATTGTAAACTGGAAGTGATTTAAAAAGGCTGATTCATGTGGAAGATGTCTCTTGAATAGCATTTTGAAGTATATGACAGATTTTAAGATATAGTGGTAAAGAGAGAGCATATTGATTAAATAATGATGCATTCCTAGGTTTTGGTTATATCAAACATTCCCAGATAAACCCACAAAATTGGATAATGGTAAATGGATGTCATAGGGTTTGGCAAGCTGTCCCTCACATCTTGGATGCACATATTTTCAGGATAGAACACCTCCCAGTTAATTATGTCAAGTCAACATATGTCCACTTCCATAAATACACAGGAAGTCACCAACCAGCACTGCTATATGCAGGGATTTCATAATGATGAGACATGAGAAACAGTTACAGGCCACATGAAAATATCACCTCATAAGTAATTGTGGGTTAGAGATTCCCATCTGGGGTCCAGGTGTCTCCAAATGGGACAAAGTCACTGCTTAGTAGAGTAGAAAAAGCACTGGACTAGTCGTCTCGAATATTTGAGTCTGAATCCTGTCTTTAGCACTAATTATATGACTATGAACACATCTTTTAATCTCTTTAAGACTCAATCTTTCCATGTGTAAAATGGGAATTATAATACCTATAATTCTTATCTCAAAGAGTTGGGACTATCAGATGGGACAATATATGCAAAATGTTTTATAAAACTTTACATTATTATAAAATCTCAGCTATGTTTTCACTCCCTGATTCTTCTCACTATTTTTTAATGAAAATCAAGTAGAAAAAGTCCAAGGAGAAATTGCTATCTTACTATTATAGGATGAAGGTTATACCTGTGACTGTAAAAGTATAAGGAATTCCCAGATGAAGAAACACTTTTTCAGCAAAGCAGGTTGACAACATCTGCATTTTATTATGATTATTATTATTAAATCTGTAATTTAAAAACCTTGACAGGTGCATAAAAGATTGAGAAGTAACTTGTCCTGGGTCACACAGATAATATGTCAGTATTAGGACTTGAATCTAGGTATTTTGGGCTCTCAACCAATACTCTATGCCACCTATTATTAATTATGCCTGCTATTATTATTTTATATGTAATTTTCTAGGTACTATTGTGCAGATGGATAAAATGAATACTTGCTTTGAAAGAATGGGTATTGGGATGAAAGCTCATTTCTGTGGAGACATTGAAACTATCTTTGGGACAACTCTATGAGCAGAAAGGATGATGGGATAATATATATTTTGTTCTGTTCCCATTTGATTCTGATTTAGAGCTTTCCATTCTATGTAATTTTGAGATTATATATATTTGGTAAAGAGAAATCCATTAAATTCTTATTTTTAAACTTTTGTTGAGCAATCTTAAGTTTTTGTAGTTAATGGCTTCATTATAATGTTCTAATTCAAATAGAATTTGCTGAATTTAATCAATCAATCAATATTCATTATGTGACTAATAGACTCTAAGAATTGCTCTAAGGACTGGGGTACAAAGACAAAATTAGCTCCCTCAGGAAGTTTACATTCTAACAGAAGAAAAAATATTTATCTTTAGGAATATATAGGACATGTACGAAAAACAGAAGCAAGATAACCTTAGGATAGAAGAGAGTAGCATTCAGAGGGAATATGACTAGTCTTATGTATAAGGTGGAATGAGCTGAATGTTAAAGTAAACAGAAGTGAAGAAGGACTGAATTTTAAGCATAGGAGACAGCCTTTGTAAAGAATAAAGACTGCATACAAAGCTTCATATGTAAGGAATAACAAGAAATTTGGGGTAGAGAATGATTTCAGAGGAGTAATAAGGTAGAAGAGATAGAACAGGAGCATGATATGAAGTACTTTACATGCTAGACAGGGAAGTTTATTACTAGGGCAATAATTTACTGCATAGAAGGATTACATGATAAGACATCTATGCTAAGAGAATGACTTTGGCAGTTGTATGGAATCTAGACAGTAGGCTATTGAGGAAGATATTGCAATAGTCTAGTTGTGAGATTGATTTCTCAATTAATACTGCTAACTTCTTAGCAATAGAAATTATTTATAGGTAGCAGGATACAGCTAAAGAGTTTGTGAATGACTGCATACACTCTACAATTATTGTCATACTTACAGGAAAGCTAACTCTCATATGATTTATGATGCCTGTAAAATCTAATGATGATATCCTTTCTTTCCCATATGGGCTAATCTTAATTTAGAAGCTTAAAACTCAATTAATCAAAATCTCTCCTCTGTTAAAATGAGTAATTGAGACATTGAGAAACTCAGTGATTTGCTTAAGGTCATATTTGTGCATGTGTAGTTCTGAGGCTTCACCTATATCTAATATCAGAGGTAGTTATTGAAGAAGAAATAGAATTCTTATAAAATTCTTATAAATAAATTCTTATAAATAAATAAATATAATTCTGGGCACTAGATTATATCTTTCTGAACATCTGGTAGATGCCAAATTTTTATAGCTTACTTCTGTCATGATTCTGCCATTTCATTGCAAAATTTTTTACTGATAAATCTAGGAACCATTAGAATCTCTTTTCTATAATTTTTGGAAGCAATGGCCTGATCCTGAATAGTTATCATAAATCCCTCTGAATAAATACTGCACCTCCAAATCAAGTCCAGCAGTGAATCCCTCTGTTTAATGCCTCCTTGTTGACATTTTATTATTTGGATTTATTTGAATTTTGCCTTGGGAGTCTTTTGATTCCCCCAGAAGGTCTCCATTTCATAAGTTGCTACTGGAGATAAATCACTTTTGGTTTCATTCAACAAATCCTGTGGTCAGCCTTTATTATTTTGTAGAATGAAGTCTCTTTGTTACAAAAACATGACTGTACATTTTTACCTCTTTGTCATAATAATAAAAAAATTGCATTTATATAATGCCTTAAAGTTTGCAAAGTGTTTTACAAATAATTTCATTTAACCCCCATATCAATCTTGTTAGATGGGTCCTTTTATTATTTCCATTTTAAATGACAGGGTTTTGTTTGAAAACTATCTATATTCATCTATATCTATTTTTATCATGTCAAAGATTTATGTCAAGGTTACTGTTACTACTACAATAAATCATAAATGATGACATTAGGATGCCAACCAGTTTTTTAACAAATGTAATCTTAGTTTTCTCCTGGATGGTCTTATGTATTACGCTTCCTATCTAAAGATATTTGTAGGCAGTATCATACAGTGACAAGAATACTCGCTTTAGTTTCAGAGGAACTTGGTTCAAAATCTGTCTTAATTTGTTTCATGGCTATTTATCACAGGTTCAAAGAGTTTTATCACCAGAACTGGAAGACCCTTCACCATTTGTATATTGTGCAAAACTTAAAACTGAAGATCTTAACTATTTTTGTGTCATGGAACATTTTTGCATTCAAGGGAAAACTATTGATATCTTTTCAGAATAATATAATAATAAAGGCTTAAATATTAACATTTGTATCATGCTTTAAGATTTGCAAAGTACTTTTATCCCATTTGATCTCTAAAACAACCTTGGGGAGGGGTTGCTGTTATATCCATTTTATAGATGAGGGAATCTTCCTCACTCCACGTCCAATAGTGTATGTCTTATCTATATCTATATCTATATAATGTTCCTTTAAATATGTATTTAAATAGGAATACACTTAAATTGAAATAAAAATTAAATATTAAAAAAACATAAAGAAGTTCTTAAATACATTCTGGAACTTCTGATCTAAAATTAAGAGAGGTTGGTATTAAAAGACAATAAATTACTCTGCCTTTCCTGTTCTTCAGATAAAATTCTGAACAACTATTTAATAGCTATCAGTAGAAAATGGGTCAAGAGGGAATATTAATCTGTCCATTACAAAATGTAGTCTAATATTTTTAAATTTTTCTTTTAAAAAATCTTCCAAACATCTCCTACACATAGTCAGTGTGTGAATCTTGATAATAACAAAATAATATTTAAATTTAGACAATATCTTCTTATGTACTTGGATTGGTTTAGTAAAGGAAAAACTGACTGAAGTTTCCGAGGTTGGACAGAAATTTGGGGACCCACTTTAAAGGAAACTCTGAGCAAAGGATGTGTTTGCATCTTATCTAGGGCTTGTACTATAGAAAGCCATTAAATACCATTTGTATTCATAGCTTTTACCAGCCAGCATAGCACTCAGTCTGTCAAGACCCAAATGTAACACCATTCCTCAAAATTTGTAGAGTCCAACACCTAGAATGCTCACTGCTGGAGAGGGAGACCTGGCAACGACACAATTGTTTATTTGAGACACCAACCCTGTTATTCAGGGTTTGGCATTTCTGATTCAGTCACATCCTGTTACAAATGGTGCAATAACAGTGGGGCTTCTAAAGTGTTGTTCTGAAATTGGATGCTGAATAAATACCGCACCTCCAAATCAAGTCCAGCAGTGAAAAATGACCATGTGTATTTGTGGGAATTTGCCCAGATGACTGCTTAGGGAATAAACTGGAAGAGAAGACCATCTTAATTATCCAACTTATGGTGCCCAGGATAGCTTGATGTATGCTTTCAACATTATTGCTTCTGAACAGTGAAATGTCTGGCATATGTTTGATTGGTACCATTTCAATGTGATTGCCAAGATTTCTATTTGGGATTTCATTCAGTCCAGCAGTTTTGTAGGAGAAGTCATCTTACTACCTCTTCAGGTAGGTCTTGTATTTGAAAGAAACCCTCTATAATGCAAATAATTCAGTCATACTGAGCACAAATTGAAGTCATTGTAACTATGCTGCTTAGTTCTCTTTCTTGTCGAAAGTGACTCAGGTCAGCCAACAGTCTCCTAACTGTTTCAGTCTGCTTTTCAATAACAATAATAATGCCATTTACTAAAACGTTATTGCTTAAAATTTCATTATGTTTTATGTGATGATGGATTTAAAACAAAAATATTGCTCTTCTGTTTAGAAAAATGTGGTCTCCATTTTAATGTTATTCTAACCATTATATCATGAATATTTCCATATATGTTTTATAAACAGACATTGAATGCCTTCCTCACTCTTAATGAGTCCTTCTGGACTTATAAATTACTCTACCTTTCTTATTCTTGGGATACAGTTAAGACTAAGGCAAGGACACTATATACACTATACATTAGCGCTATTACATGAATTTGTTTTTTGATATGTATTCAATTCAATGGTACATCTTTGATTCTTATGCAGTGGCCTCTTTCCTTAGAAATACTTTAGCAATTTTATTTTGGATCAAGAGAGTTCTTATCACCAGATCCATGATTGTTAGCTTTGGAATGGATAAAAATGAGAATATTTCACCGTCTCAGTCTTATTTGTTGTTTCTAGGCAGAAGTGTACTATTTCCAGAAAAGGCTAAGAATCTAATCAAAACCACCAATCATAAATTGCTTCCTTGGCATTCAGTAATTCTGTAGGAGTAAGATATAATAAATAAGTGAGAAAACAATTGATAGATGAGTAATTGGACCATTACTTTGAGATTGAAGTTTGGACATGAACTAAAATGAACATCTGCCAATTCTTCCCGCCCCCCCCCCCCATTCTCTTTTGGCTTGTAAACATCAGCTGATGCTCTGTGTTATTAAGGTGAATTAAGGCAGGCGTTTATTCTAATGTTTAAAGTTGCTAGGGTAAAGATACTCATAAAATCCAATCAGAGGCAGAGAACTTAAACCAAGCAAAGAGGAAATGAGTCATATGTTTCACTATATTCTTTAATCTTAAGACATGGACAGATAGGGCAATGACTGTGTCTATAAGGTTGTCTGCTTTACACAACAGTGACTTTGCGCCTGTCTGCACGCCAATTGACAGAAGCTTCATGGTATAGCTTGGGTGTCCATTCCTTAGTTATTATCAATAATATATCATTTGGAAAATAAACAGAAAGATAAATGATAGGACAGATGTCTAATGAGGCGAAGGTTAAGGAGTGTTAAATTGTGTTGGACACCATTCGACTTGCTGGTGTTAAATTATGCTGTGTGCTCAGAGCTCTCTCCCCATGAAAGGTCAACACACTGGGTATGTTCTCAGGCAATTTATGAAATTTAAGAATGGCCTGCATGCCTATCTCTCCAGGAGGCGAGCTGCTTGCAGTCCTGTCAACAGCAGCCCAGTAATAAACCAAATTGAACATCAGTCTAAACAATCTATCTTCTTGCTTGCTCCATTGCAAGAGCTCCTCTGTCTTACTCTCTCCACTCAGCCATGACGTGGAATATTGTTAGTTGACATATTCCTGTAACTACTCAGACACTCACAGAGACTGCACAAACCTGATCTCCTGAGCAGAGTGGGTTTCAGTGGGGGTTAAGGGGAAAAAGGGCTTGGTGGGCCTTGACTTTCACATGTGCTGTGGACCAAAGATAAGGAAGTACTCAAGGTTTCCATAGACAATTTGTTCAATTCATAATTGTATTGTAGGATTCCAAGACAAAACTCTTGGTGCTGAGTCTATTGTGGGACTACTGCTGTCCCATCTCTGTTTATTGGTCTTAAGAACTGAAATATGACCAGTGCTTTATGACTTGCAAAATCCTTTGCAAATATATGATTTTTATCCCATATACACAGATGAGGAAATTTAAGTCTAGAGACATGTGATACCATAGAAATAGCACCAGCTTTACAATCAAGGGACTGAATTCAAATTTTACCTCTATCCCTCATAGTGTAGTACTGGTTAAGTTATTTCTCTTTTCTCAGCCTCCTTATATATACAATGTGGAGTTTGGACTAGATAGTCTCTAAAGTCCCTTCCAGCTCAAAGTCTATGATCTTATAACTTGTTAGTCATAAATCTAGTATATGTCAGAGATGGGATTTGAATCCAGATTTCTTTGGATTCTAAGTCTTTCCTGGATTCTTTCTATTAAGCTATACTATCTCAGACTCTCATAGGTTTAACTATCAGTTTCTTTCTTTTTTTTTTTCTTTTCATGAAGATGTGTCTATAGAGATCATCATTCAGCCCTTTCACTCTCCCCTCCAAGATCCTTCAATAAAATCAATCAACAACATTTATTTAGTAACTGGCATGTGTGAGTCTCTCCCCTAATACAAAGGCAAAAAATGAATTAGTTTCTCAAACAGCTTATATCTATCCAGAAAAACAGCAATTACACAAATAAGAAACTATGATGAATTACTTATCTGAAAAATATTTATTAATCTCTTTTTTCACTCAGTGGATTGTAAGCTTCTTGAAAATATTAAGTTAACAAGCATATATAAGCCTAGCCTTGCCCCCAAAGATCTAATATTCTACAGGAGAGACAATATGGACACATCAAATTATAATCAATTAACAAGCATTTATTAAGCACCTACATTAAGAAAATTTCCCCTCCCCCACTGACTTTTAAGATTTTTGAGGACACTCAAGAAAAAATAGTACTGATACCAAAACTGATTAATGCCCTATGACACTTCTAGGAGAATATTCTTTTCTTATTTATCAATCAATTAAAACTGTATTTTATTAAGGTTCAGTGAAAAAGGTTCTTCATTGAAAGATTCTTCATGAAAACATTTATGGAGTAGGTATAGTAGGAGGGTGTGGGTATCATTCTATATTCTAAATCTTGCTTTGGAATTTCAATAATCTTCCCTCATATTGCCATACTTTATGAATTTCATGGAAATAAGAGCCTGGAAAAATTACAAACTTTAGGATGGAAAGTGAGTTTAGGATGGAACAATAGCACATCTTCTTATCATATGGGCTTAATATTTCCATATATAATACTATTATAACTTCCAGACCTTAGAAGAGGCAAGGGAGAGATGTAGAACAATTGCTGGCAGAAGTAATTTAAAAAAAAAAAACTACCTTATTTTTTAAAGGCTTGTAGTGGAGTGTTTCATTTTAAACCAAAGAAAGAAGTAGAACAAAATGAGATATGGACCTATTTTTGAAGTTTTCTCAATGTGTATTTGTAGATAGGATTGATGTAGAGATCAGATGGATAAGCTAATGTATCTCTGGAAGTCCAGTAGGAATGAGGTTGAATGTGGCTTCAGACACTATATTTTCTTCTGGGGAAGTCATTTAATTTCTCTCAATCTTGGCTTCCATATCTCTAAACTCTAAAAGAAGCTAAAAGCATAATAACAATTATATCTCGTCATATTTTGAAGATAAAAGAATAACATATAAACCACTTCATAATCCTTAATGCACTATATAAATACTAGCTATGATACTGCTGATGATAGTTATGATTTCTGTCACATTAAGAAGACCTGTCAACATATTATTATGTGGAAAATGCTGCAGACGAAGGAATGGGATAATAACAATTTTTTATAGAATTTTGTAATCTCTAATTATAAGTGATTCCTAAAAATCAGGGGAAAATTAAAAAATTATAAGAGGAAGTACACTTTCTCTTTGAAAGTTGTCTCAGAATGATAAGATAGAGGGCCACATAGCTCTCTAAAAAGTGATTGAGTTGTTTATTCATCTTACAGGTGTTCCAAAGACCCTTCAGCTCTTCTAGATGCAATCCAGTTACTTCTGCATCTCAAATTCTATTTACCATCAAGTACATTGTGTATTCCTCTGACTTTTCCTGCCAAATAGGAGATAATGCATCATTTAAAACAAACTGACATGTAAGAGGATTTATATTCTGATGGCCACCAAGAAAGAATCTTGCTAAGGCTAGAGGTCAAATACTTAAGTCAGGAACACTTTATTCAGTAGCAATAAAAAAATCGACCAGACATCAGTAAAGCCCTGTGGGGGCTCAGACTAGAACTATAGATATTCTCAGTTTCCTAAGTGCACAAAGACTATGTATTTTGGTTTTCTTTTGGGCTGTGAAGGTTCCCCTCCCTATTTCCTCCATTCCTTCCTGCCACCCTTTAATAAAGAAAAAAAATAACTGTCTTTGTTTAAATCAAAATAAATTAGACCTGGGATCCTGGGAGTAAAAAAAGGGCAAGTCTTTTTGGATCAAAAAAATTAAATAAATAAATACCACATTAGAATCAGTCAGCAGATCGGAAATGTCTTTCATTTTGGAGTTATAAATTCTTCCTAGACATTAATAACTTGCTGTGGTACAGGGTATGTTGCTGGTATTGAGGGTGTTGCTTCTTGAAGAAACTGGAAACAATTCTGGGCTATGCTCTGAGTGTGAAATGAAATAAGGAAATTGGAATATGGAGTGGAGGGTTGTTGATTTGGGTTTGAGGTAAGAAAAAAAAAACCCTGAAATGAACTCACCAAAATCTTAACTATTTCATTTTTATTTTTTGAGAAGGGAGAGTTTGACTTTTCCTTGGCCAAGTTGGCTAAGATGTTTAGGCTTTTTATCCAACTTGCAAATGTTACTTACCCACTTATTTAGTTTGTGGTGAAATGGACTGGGGATTGGGGGGATGGGTAGACTATGATTAGTTTCTTTTAACTTACTTCCCTCTCTCTGGTTTCCACACCTCCGACCTTCCTCTTCAGTTCTCTGTCACTTTCTCTTTCTCTTTCTCTATCTCTGTTTCTGTCTCTGTTTCTGTGTCTCTCTCCATCCCTGTATCTCTCTGTCTCTCTTTCTCTGTCTCTCTCTCTCTCTGTCTGTCTGTGTTTGTGTGTCTGTCTCTCTTTCTCTCTCTATCTCTGTCTCTCTGTCTCTCTTTCTCTGTCTGTCTCTCACACACACAAGGAAAGAGATGAAGCCTCTGAGACTAATTATTTTGAAGAAAAAACAGGGATTTATTATTAGAGCAATACAAAGTTAAGGTCTCAATAAAAGATTAGAACAGAATTAAATTTACTACAACACCTTTTCTCAGCCCATTTTTGAACCACACATATGCATCACTTCAAATGCATCAAGCACTAAATATGAATGTCTTTTTGGTTGGGGCTAAGTGATTTCATTGTTGTGGGGAATACAAATTGGAAATTCTCTCTATTCATGAAGACCAACAACTCTGCAATTTATAATCTTAGATAGATGCATAGATTATGAAGGTTAAATGACTTATCCAGGTCACACAACTAGTCAGAGCAAAGACTCTGGATCAAAGATTTGGATCTGCAAAGAACTTCATAAATCATCAAGTCCAAATATAACCATCTATTTCACTTTATTTAAAAACTGAAGTGAAAGATTAAACTTGTATTTTGTTATTTTTTAGATATATATATTTTGAAATAATATTTGCAAAGGCCTAAATACAGTGCCTGGCACTTAATAGGTGTTTAATAAATGCTTGTTCCCTTTCTCTTCCTTCTTCTCCTTTATGGATTTTTCTTTCCCCTTATCTTCCTTTTAGGCTATCTCAATAGTCTCAGATTATATCTTTACACTGAAAGCTTAACAGAATCAGAATCATTTTCCTAATATCCAGAAACCTGGTCATAGATTATTGAGAGAATGGCTTCAGCACGATTGTCCATTTTCTAGATCAGCAATTGTCAAGATGGCCTCAAGGCCAAGGGAACTCATTGTTTTCTAGGACCTTGGTTATTGTGAAAGATACCTTTGCTGAATAAAAATATGGGAATTGTTATATAAATGACAAATAGCCAGGGGTGGCACATCATATAATTACACTAGAAATATCCACTGAGCAAAGGCAAGGACTTATATAAGATCAAAATTCAGGGCACAATAAAGGTCATAGATGTCCAAAACTCAAAGAACCAAAGATATGGACATAAAAGGATCATGTATTTTTATCTGGAAAGAAGCTCAGATTTTATCCAGTCTATAATCCCCACATTTTACAAATAGAAGGAAACAATGGCCTAGAGAAATTAAATGACTTATCCAAAGTCACACAGAATTTGAATCCATGTTTTCTGACTCTAAAATTTGTATTTTTTCCTCTGGATCAAACTGTTCACTTCCTGGAGTATGCATTTTTCAGGGTTGTTGTGAGAATTAAATGAGATCATATAAATCTATTACAAACCTAAAAGTGAATTTGTTTTCTACAAACTCTAGAGAAGGTCAACACCTTTCTAGTCTGTAGATGAGCCATCCCTTCTCTACAAAATGTCTAGTTATAAAATAATGGGGACAAAGAAACTATCTTGCTTTCACTAGTACTAGATAGATTTTCCTCTCTTTTTTTCTCTTATAGTTAAAATTTTTTACTTTCTAAGAGTTACAATATGCAGCAATATGGTGAAATGGACATGGTAAGATATCATTTAATATATCAAATACTTGGTTTGGTACTGTGCTTCCTGTGGCCACTCAATAAATACTTACCAACTGACTAAGGCAAAAATTTAAAGTAAATAGACTTTTTCATTAAATTTCTTAAGTTTCAATGAACATAAAAGTGGAGACTTTTCATTTAATGTTAAAGAGAAAGGAAGCTGAAACATTTATGGTTTCATTTGAGAGTGCAATTAAATGTTCAGTCTTTCATAAATTACATCCCACCTACCCAAATTAAAATTGAGTTTGTATGATATTGGTCTGTCTCATACAAACACTTTCACAAACCTCAAAATTTTTTTCAATAGACTTTTAGCATTCTTTCCAGATGCATTTCTATTAGGTCCTAGAAGTAGAGAACACTAGAAGAAAGGGTTTGCTAGGTAGGAAATGTGAGTTCTAGTTCTCATTTTGGCTGTTTGATCCTGGACTAATAACTTATTTTATTTCTCTAGACCTGTTTCCTTACTTTTAGAATGATGAAATTAAATTACATGGATATTCAGGTCACTTTCTGTTCTAATATTATATAATATTATGATCTAATATAATGATTTTTTATTTTGTACCCATGTTCTCAACTCAATTTTTACATTCCTGCAAAAGGGCAATGATAGAGAAATCTAATTTTTTGTATACTTGATATTATATTATTTTTTCCAAATACAAGTAAAGATAGTTTTCAACATTCATTCTTGTAATATTTTTTTCTCTCTCTTCTTTTCTCCTTCCCTGATATAGAGAGCTCCTAAAAAACCAGAGTAGTTTCATTAATCATACAAGCTGGAGCACATGCTTAGGAAATAGACATTGCTATATCTATTTTATAGATTAAGAAATGTCTGTGAGAGATGAGATAGCCTATCTAAGTGTACAGATAACAAGCATCAGAACCATAAGCAGAGCCTCAGCATTCTGATTTTTTTTTGTCCATGGTCATTCCAATAATTCCACACTTCCTCTCACTGATCATATAAGGGATTTTTCAATTTTATGGATGGAATGTCTTAGACATAAAGACAATAATCTCAGGGTTATATATATTACTAGAATTTGTTCTTAGGAGGAATAATGCTAATTGAAAACACAATAACATTATTCTTTGATTCTTTATTCTTCCAAATTAAGAAAATAATTAAAGGAAAAAGAATACCTAAATCATTAACAGTAATAATATATTTTTATATACAGAATAGCTTTCTCCATTATTATTTACTGAATACACACAATACTAAAACATTTGTTGATTTGGGAAATTTAGCTGAAAGACATGCTAATCAAATAACTCCTAAGCTTGTATAGGGATGTTGGGGACTGGGAATATTATTCAGTCAATTAACATTTGTTGAGCTTCTTTAGGCACTTTCCTAATTATTGGTAATACAAAAAGAGGCAAAAAAGCGTTCACTTATGACTGTAAAGGGCTGAAACTCTGAATTGATGCACTGAAGTCAGACAACTGAGCACTTCAGACTAATTACCAATCGAACAATATTCTATTAACATATGCTTGGAAAATGGGCCTTCCCATTATTGTGTGCTGATTCAGTCTTTTGGTGTATACAGAGAATTATGGGAAGGATGGGGGGGGGGGGGTGGAATAAGACAAGCCAGAGTCACTTTGGCAGTAGAGGAGGAGAAGGAAAGTTGTGGAGATCCTGCATTCATACTGTTCACTTCTACCCCTAAAGACCAAGAATAAAGACCAAAGACTTTTGCTTATTTTGACTCTGGCTGATTCTAAGGTATCCAGGGTGCTAAGTCGGTCTTCACGTATGACTTGGTCATCATTTCATTTCTTTAAATCTTTGTTTCCTCATGTGTAAAACAAAATATTGCACTGGATGATTTGAGGTCCCTTCCAAATAAAACTCTGCAATCTCATGATTCTGAGTCAAATGTAAGCTCATTGTTAAATGAATAATAATTGCTAAAGGAGTTGAGAGCTTTGTGATATTGTTCTTAGTTCAAGGAATCAGATAACATTTTTATGGAGGAGACAATTCTAGTGCTATCCTAGAAGGACAGGAGGTGATATATAGTATGGAGGTTACAAAAGAAAATGCCTGATATGTTGCATACCATGAAATGTCCATCTCTAGGTGTCTTGATCTATATCTTGCCACTGTATTCTGATGGCTTCAGAAGAGAAAGTGAGACTGTGATTTTACACTGCTCATTCTCACTGAAATCCAGTTTACTTGTATGTCATGGCATTATCTCCTTCATTCCATGGTCCTCTTTGAGAAGAAAGGACAAAAAACAACCTCCATGAGTTGAGCTGCCCCACTGAGGGGTAGCTTCCTT
This sequence comes from Antechinus flavipes, assembly GCF_016432865.1. Classification (NCBI taxonomy): domain Eukaryota; kingdom Metazoa; phylum Chordata; class Mammalia; order Dasyuromorphia; family Dasyuridae; genus Antechinus; species Antechinus flavipes. The sequence continues at coordinate 308,765,910 of NC_067401.1, forward strand.
CTTCCTCCCTCCCTCCTTCCCTTCCTTCTTTCTTTCCTTTCTCCCTCCCTCCTCCCTCCCTCCCTCCTTCCTTCTTTCTTTCTCCCTCCTTTCTTCTTATCTTCCCTCTCTTCTTCCCTCCCTCCTCCCTCCCTCTCTTTCTTCCTTTCTTCCTTCCTGCCTCCTCCCTCCCTCCTTCCTTCCTTCCTTCCTTTTCTTTTTTCTTCCCTCCCTCCTTCCTTCCCTCCCTCCTCCCCTCCTTCCTTCTTTCATTCTTTCCCTCCTTTTCCCTTCCTTCCCTCCCTTTTCCTTCCTTCCCTCTTTCGTTCTTTCCCTTTTCCTTCCCTCCTTCCTTTCTTCCTTTTTTCCCTCCTTCCTTCCCTCCTTCCCTCCTTCCTTCCTTCCCTCCTCCCCTCCTTTTGTTCCTTTCTTCCCTCCTTTTTTTCCTTCCTTCCATCCTTTTTTTCCCTTCATTCCCTCCTTCCTTCCTCCTTCCTTCCCTCCCTCCTTCCCTCCTTCCCTCCTTCCCTCCTTCCCTCCTTCCTTCCCTCCTTCCTTCCTTCCTCCTTCCTTCCCTCCTTCCTTCCCTCCTTCCTTCCTTCCCTCCTTCCCTCCTTCCCTCCTTCCCTCCTTCCTTCCTTCCCTCCTTCCCTCCTTCCCTCCTTCCCTCCTTCCCTCCTTCCTTCCTTCCCTCCTTCCCTCCTTCCCTCCTTCCCTCCTTCCCTCCTTCCCTCCTTCCTTCCTTCCCTCCTTCCCTCCTTCCCTCCTTCCTTCCTCCTCCTTCCTTCCCTCCTTCCCTCCTTCCTTCCCTCCTTCCCTCCTTCCTTCCTTCCCTCCTTCCCTCCTTCCTTCCTTCCCTCCTTCCCTCCTTCCTCCTTCCTTCCCTCCTTCCTTCCTTCCCTCCTTCCCTCCTTCCCTCCTTCCCTCCTTCCTTCCCTCCTTCCTTCCTTCCCTCCTTCCCTCCTTCCCTCCTTCCCTCCTTCCTTCCTTCCTTCCTTCCTCCTTCCTTCCTTCCTTCCCTCCTTCCTTCCTTCCTTCCTTCCTCCCTCCTTCCCTCCTTCCCTCCTTCCCTCCTTCCTTCCTTCTTCCTTCCTCTTTCCTTCCCTCCTTCCTTCCTTCCTTCCTTCCTTCCTTCCTTCCCTCCTTCCTCCTTCCCTCCTTCCTCCTTCCTTCCTTCCTCCTTCCCTCTTCCTTCCCTCCTTCCTTCTTTCCTTCCTTCCCTCTTTCCTTCCCTCCTCCTTCCTTCCTTCCTTCCTTCCTTCCTTCCTTCCTTCCTTCCCTCTTTCCTTCCCTCCTTCTTCCTTCCTTCCTTCCCTCCTTCCTTCCTTCCTTCCTTCCCCTTCCTTCCTTCCCTCTTTCCTTCCTTCCTTCCTTCCCTCCTTCCTTCCTTCCTTCCTTCCTTCCTTCCTTCCTTCCTTCCTCCTTCCTTCCTTCCTTCTTTCCTTCCTTCCTTCCTTCCCTCTTTCCTCCTTCCTTCCTTCCCTCCTTCCTTCCTTCCCTCTTTCCTTCCTTCCTTCCTTCCTCCTTCCTTCCTTCCTTCCCTCCTTCCTTCCTTCCTTCCTTCCTCCCTCCTTCCCTCCTTCCCTCCTTCCCTCCTTCCTTCCTTCTTCCTTCCTCTTTCCTTCCCTCCTTCCTTCCTTCCTTCCTTCCTTCCTTCCTTCCCTCCTTCCTCCTTCCCTCCTTCCTCCTTCCTTCCTTCCTCCTTCCCTCCTTCCTTCCCTCCTTCCTTCTTCCTTCCTTCCCTCTTTCCTTCCCTCCTCCTTCCTTCCTTCCTTCCTTCCTTCCTTCCTTCCTTCCTTCCCTCTTTCCTTCCCTCCTTCTTCCTTCCTTCCTTCCCTCCTTCCTTCCTTCCTTCCTTCCCCTTCCTTCCTTCCCTCTTTCCTTCCTTCCTTCCTTCCCTCCTTCCTTCCTTCCTTCCTTCCTTCCTTCCTTCCTTCCTTCCTCCTTCCTTCCTTCCTTCTTCCTTCCTTCCTTCCTTCCCTCTTTCCTCCTTCCTTCCTTCCCTCCTTCCTTCCTTCCCTCTTTCCTTCCTTCCTTCCTTCCCTCCTTCCTTCCTTCCCTCTTTCCTTCCTTCCTTCCTTCCCTCCTCCTTCCTTCCCTCTTTCCTTCCTTCCTTCCTTCCTTCTTTCCTTTCCTCCTTCCTTCCTTCCCTCCTTCCTTCCTTCCTTCTTTTTTTCCTTCCTTCCTTCCCTTCCCTTCCTCCTTCTTTTTATTTTAATACCCTTACCTATGGGTGCTCTGCCTAAAGGAATTAAATTTTTTCAATTGCTGAAACCTCCCAAAATACTTTGAGTGTATATGGGCTAGCTTTTTTTCTTAAGTACCATGCCTTAAACCCAAATTATTCTAATTCTCATTGATTGGCCAACAACAAGTCTCAAGCCAAGCCTAATTGGCCATTTATGCCCTATTTATTCAAAATCAATGTAAATTGAGATTGTTTCTTTTTAGGCCAAAGACTCTGAGGGTCCTCCCTTCCAGATTGATTTTTTTTTTTTACTAGATAAAAAAGGCCATTTTTTTTGCTTCAATTTTTAATCTGATCTTTACCATTTAATGGGCATTGCTTCTCTGCTGAGAAGTGCTAAAAACATAAGCTTAAAAAAGCCAACATCTTTCACTGCATTTAGGACCATCTTCAGTCTTCCTATTCTATATCTTGCATGGATTGAGATGGAAGAGAAAGTAAGGCTGGCGACTTTACACAGCCCATCCTCACTTAAACTTAATTCACCTTCATATCATGGTATCACCTTCCTGGTGTCATGATCTTCTTCTAGAATGAAATACAAACAATAGTTTTCCACATAAAAAGAAAGAAAATGTTAGAAGTCATCCAGGCTAAGTATTGTTACATAGCTTCCTAGAGAGGAAAAACATAGTACAGAATTTAAAGAAATTCCTCCCCCTACCATTTTTGAAAAGGTTCTATGATTTTTATCACTATTTTTTTAGATCAGATTTTATCAGGAGTATCTGTACTCCTGGTGAGCAATTCCCCTTACCAATGCAGATTTGCACTCTTTCTGCAAATAATAGTTTTAGGGATTTGTTTGGGGAACTCAAAGATTAACTAACTTGCCCAAGGTTGCACAGATGACATGTATCAAAGGCAAGATTTGAAATCCCAGCCTTGATGATTGTGCCAAAGCAAAAAAAAAAAAAAAGTTGCTACTGTCATTAAATGAAAATGCATTGTATTCTGTGAAAATTATCAAGCACAAAATCTTCTGATTAGTTTAAAAAAAAACAAACAAACAAAAATCAAATCAACCAACAACAGCACCAAGTCAATATAAATACCTACCAAAGGAGATAATGACTCTAGATGATTACATATCTCAATACAGTTGATATTTGAATGAATCCACAATCTATTCAACTTATTATTCTTTCTATTGGAACATATCACAACCCATCCTTAGCTTTTTACAGTTCTTGTGTTTTCCCCATAAATCCTCCAGAGAGGAGCAACTTGACACAAAAAATGAAGCTTTTTCAAAGATAACCTTCGTTATACTTCTGTCAATTTACTTTCTCTACATGACTACTTGTTTTTCTGATTATATATTCCCTTAATCACGTTATTACTTGTATTGAAGATCATTATTTGTAATATACTGTGCCATATATATGTGCATGTGTATGTGTGTATTATTATTATTATTTTTGCTTAACCAAATATACAAGGCGTATATGAAAGCTCAAAACTGAACTAAGACTTTGGGGACATAGTGGGCATCTCTTTATTGCTCTGGAATACATAGTTTGGATTCTTGGAAATTATAGTATTATAATGTACTATCATATAGAGTTTCTAATATATTAGAGTTAAAAGGATGACATTTAAGTTTTATATAATGGAGGTTTGGAGCTTCATTTAGATTCTTTTTGTTTGTTTGTTTTCTATTTCTTAAACAGAAATAGACATTTTACTAGGTATTAAGTTTGGAATAAATATAAATTAAAAATAAAAAAGATGTATTTTGTGTGTGTGTGTGTGTGTGTGTGTGTGTGTGTATGTGTGTATGTGATAAAGAGGGTGAGAAAGATAGACAATGACAGAGACAGAGATAAACAGAGACAGAGATAGTTTGGAAATCTCTGAAAGCATCACCAAGATTTTTCACCTATAATACAAGTTATTCTCATCCTGCTGTTTGATTCTGCTTCCATTACATTGGTCATCAGCAAGGCTAGAGTATTCAGAAGGTTTATAGAATACCTGAGATTTAATATGGACTGTGAAAGATGAGTGGTATTTAGATACACATATGGGAGGAAGGAGGACATTCAAGGTAAGAGGGCCAGAGTTAGAAAATTATTGTTATTAATATTTTATACAGTACTTTGAGATTTGTAAAGTAATTTAAATATGGCATCTCACCTGATCCTTACAACAACCCTGTGCTTTTATTATTTCTGTTTTCTAGTTGGGTAAATTGAGGCTGAAAGAATTTAAATGTTTTGCCCAAGAGCCAATTCTTTAATGTTGCATCTGCCACAATCTGTGGAATCGTGATTGTGATATGCTGATATTTTCATTGTTTCTTTATGTTTACTTGCAGTATTTTCCCCTTGCCTGATAGTTCTGTAGTTTTACTATAATATTCTTTGAAATTTTTATTTTGGAATCTCTTCCAGTGCCTGTCTGAGGCAGGATTAGGACTTAGACCTTGTGGACTTCAAGTCCAGCATTTAATTCACTGTCGTACTTTAAAGTTAGGAATGAACATTGTGTAAGGAAAATGAAAATGTCACATTTAATTAGCATTTAGAAGGCATTTTCACTGACTCTACTTGGCCAAAATATAGTCATATTGTGAAACTATTATTTGAGATATTTAATATAAAACCCTGGTAATAAAAGCAACACAGATTTTTTCCTGATAATTATTTGTAATATTTGTGTTATTTGTAAATGTTGAATCATCTAACATTTACTTGACAGCAAGCAATGTGAACAGAGCAGCCTAGAAAATATGAAATTTCCAAATGAAGGTTATAAAAATATGTTGTAATGCTATATATCAATATCATCCATTTAATAAAATAATATGTCATTGAAATGGACTTAATTGGGCATTTATTATGTTTTAAAGTGTGTAATGTGAATAACTTTTTTGATATGTTTAAACATTTATTTAGTTTTAAAAAGGCTATATTTAATGAACATTTAATTCAGTATGAAATTATGTATCACTCTTTAGAAGTATCAAAATATTGGAAGAATATTTTAAAAGCCTTTCTGCTTGGAATAACATGTATTGATAGAAACAGAAAAATGGCATATCAAATAACTACTTTTATAAATATTCTCTCCACAGTATTTAGCATATTACTGCCCTTCAGTAAAATGTTAATAATTAGGTTTTCTGATCAGACTCATAAGTTTGGAATGTTCTTATTAAAAAATTCAGACTGTATTTTAATTTTCCCTCATCTACTTAAGATATTTTTAATATATTTAAAGTTGGGGAAAATTAATTAAATAACCACATTCAATTTAGCTTAGCCAACTGGGGGCAAGTCACTTTATTTCCCTGATACTTAATTTCATCGTCTGAAGAATGACTATAACACAATTTACACTGCCTATCCCATAGATATAGTATAATTGAAATATTTCATCAAACTAGTTCTATATAGATATGTTAATATTATCATTACTGGAAAAAATTTAGTGAACTCTTAAGCTGAAGACTGTGCCAAGTGCAGAAAAAAACTTGCTGTCCCGAACCTGTGATTTTATTGTTGTGGCAAACTATTTTCTATTTTTCTCTTAGAGTGTTGCCTGAGAGGTTAAAATGACTTGCTCTCACACACTACCTTCATGAACTTTACAAAATGACAGATAGGTTATAAAATGTACAGAAATAAAAAGAGTTAAAAAATAATCTGACAGGCACAAAAGAGCATTTGAAGATTTGAAGATAAGGGTTGTTTGTAATTTTTCTTTCTATTCGCAGTACTTAGCATACCTGGAACATAGTAAGCACTTAATGATTGCTTTTTGAATTTATGTATCAGATCCAAGGAAGGGAAGACCATTTAAGAGTGATAAAATTGGAGAAAGTTCATGGAGGAAGTGGCATTTGGGGTTCATGGAGGAAGTAGCATTTGGATGGGGTCTTAAGGGCAGGGTTAGATTTAAACAGGTGGAAATTGATTTCCTGAGACGTTTTCTGGGGAGTGCCAGGAATTCTTAGTGTGAGAAATGCTGAAAAATTGGGTTTCCACAGTGTTGCAAGCTTTGAGGTATTGTGGGACAGTGGGTACCACTGACTAAGAGGTTTTAAGAATGTGAGAGGTTAAGAAAGGTTAGAATTCACAGATGCAGATGTCAACAGTTCCTTTGTTTGTTAATGTTTTTTGGATAATTATTTTAATTATTTTCCAAATGTGTTATTTCATTATCAGTAGCAAATTTTGATTCAACATGCCACACAAAACCTTAGTGTACTTCTAATGTGTTCCTATGCTCTATATAAATTCTTTTCAAAACCAATTAATAGTATTTTCATTTTCCCCCAAACTATATTCCACACAATTTTTAGAATTTACTTTTACAAGATTTTGAATTGAAAACGTTTCTCTATCTTTCCAAATCTCTCCTACCATCTTCCTAAAATGATAGGCAATCTGATGTAGGTTATAAATATGCTATCATGTAAAACATATTTCCATATTAATCACAGTTATGAAAGAACAAATAGATCAAAAGGAAAAAAATAATGTGAGAAAGATTGAAGTGAAAAAATATTCTTTGATATGCATTCTGAATTCATCAATTCTTTAACTGGATGTGGATAGTATCATGAATCTTTTATATAACTCTTTTACCATTATGTTGCTGAGAAGAGCATTCATAGTTGATAATGTTGTTGATACTGTATACAATGTTTTTTGGTTCTGTTCATTTCACTTTACATCAGTATGCATGAGTCTTTTCAAGTGTTTTCTGATATCTATTAGTTCATTATTTCTTATAGCACCATAGTATTTCATTACACTCACATATTGTAGCTTGTTTATGCATTCCCCATTGATGGAAATCCCCTCAATTTCCAACATTTTACCATCATGAAAAGGGCTGCTATAAATATTTTTGCACAGGTACGTCATTTAACATTTTTAAATGATGTAGGGATACAGACTTAGCTAGTAGTGGTATTGCTGCATCAAAGGATATGCAGTTTCATTGCCTTTTGAACATAGTTTTAATTGCTCCCCAGAATGGTTGGATCAGTTCATAACTCCACCACAAAATCACATAACTCCACACAAAAGTGTTGCAATATTCTTGCATCCTCTGTATCAGGTTTTGAATCACATAGCTGATCTGATAGGTATAAAATGATATCTCAGAGTTGTTTTTATTTGTATTTCTCTGATCAAAAGAGATATAGAGCATGTCTTCATATGCCCATGGAGAGCTTTGATTTCATATGAAAACTGCCTTTCATATCCTTTGACCATTTATCACTTGAAGAATGACTTGTATTTTTTATTAATTTGACTTAATTCTCTAAATATTTTAGAAATGTGGTCTTTATCAGACACTTGTTGTAAAGATTGTTTCACAGCTTTATGCTTTCCTTCTAATCTTGATCGGATTGGATTGGTAGTTTTTAGGCAAAACCTTTTTAATTTGACTTCTGGGGGTGGAGCCAAGATGGTGGAGACAACACACATTTTTCTCTGATCTTCTCATATAACTGTCAGACTAATTAAGCAAGTCCAGCCTCTGAATTAGCTCTGGATTGGCAGAACCCACAAATATTGGGAGTGCAACAAATTACCAGCAGAATATAATTTTGAAGATTTCCAGAAAAGGTCTATTTCAATTAGAAACAGGAGGGAGGCAGGCAGCACAAAACAGGATGGAGGCAGTCAAGCACAAGCAGCTGAGTACAAACACCAGGGCAGATAGCACAGAGTGCCAGGGTGGTGTGGACTCTACAGGCGGTGTGGACTCTACAGGCAGTGTGGACTCCACATGGTGGAGAATCTATGAGGAGGAATCTACAGCATCACTGGTGGCCACTCTGCCCTAGTAGCAAGCCTGTACATCAGCAGAGAAGTTAGAAAACACCCAACTCAAACACAAAGGTTAAGAGTGAACCCCAAAATATCAGAATCTCATGGGACCTGGCCATGCCCACCCAGAACTAGGAGTCAGTCAGCACTGACCCAGGACAGCTGTGGCTCTTCATAGAGGAAGCTCTGCTAGTAGAGGAAACTAGTAGAGAAAAATCTCCCCTGCCCTTAAAACAGACCTTAAGTTTTTTTTTTGTTGTTGTTGTTGTTGTTTTGTTGTTTTTTCCAATAAGTAAAAAAAGTAAAGAGAACACTGACTATAGATAGCTTCTATGATGAAAGAGAAGAACAGGTTTCAAAACCTGAGGGGACTAAAGGCAGATTATCTCCAGATGAAGCCCCAAAATGTGATATAACCTGGTCTTCATCACACAAGGCTCTCCTAGAAGAAATTAAAAAGGATAGTAAAAGAGAGCTAGAAGAAAAATGGGGAAAGGAAATGAAAACTTTGCAAGAGGGTTTGGAAAAGACATATAACTCATTAAAAGATATATTTAATAAAATGAGAAAATAAAACAAGGCCCAGAAAAAACAGAATTTGTGAAACAGATAATGAAATAACTCCTTAAAAACAGAATTAGTGAAATGGAAAAAAAAATCCATAGAAGAAAACAACTCATTTAAAAATGCAATTGAACAATAACAAAAAGTAATGAAAAAATGAAGGAAATAATACACTAAAATTCAGAACTGAATAAATGGAAATGAATGACTCTATGAGACAACAAGAATCAGTCAAGTAAAACCAAAAAAATGAAAAAGATAGAAAAAATGTAAAATGCCTAATTGGGAAAACAACTGACCTGGAAAATAGATTTAGGAGAGACAATCTAAGGACTATTGGACTCCCTGAAATCCATGATGAAAAAAAAAAAGAGGGTAGACATTATTTTTCAGGAAATCTTTAAAGAGAACTGCCCACATGCCATCCATGTGGTATGACCATTGAAAGAAGGTAAAATGACCATTGAAAGAATTCACTAAACCCCTCCTGAAAGAGACCCCGAATTTAAAATCCCAAGGAATATCGTGGCTAAATTTCAGAACTATCAGGCCAAGGAAACAATATTATAAGCAGCCAGAAAGAAACACTTCAAATACCAAGGAGCCACAATAAAGATTACTCAGGACCTAGCAGCTTCCACTTTAAAGGATCAAAAAGCCTGGAATCTGATTTTCTGAAAGGCAAAGGAAGTTGGAATTTGGCCAAGAATAAATTACCCTGCTAAACTGAGCATTTTCTTTCAGGTAAGAATATAGGCATTCAATGAAACTGGTGAATTCCTTTATTTTTGATGAAAAAACCAGAGCTAATAATATTTGACTTTGAAATACAGAACTCAAGAGAAGCATAAAAAGATTAAAAGAAAAAAACATTTAGAGAACTATTTCTGTTATGGGTAAACAAAGAGAATACATGTATAATGTGATTTACTGTTATAAAAAGAAACAAAAGGTGGAAAGGGGATTGTAACAGAAAAAAAGGGAAAGTGAGGTAAAATGAGGGAAATTACATCTTAGGAAGAGGCAAAAAAAAACCTATTATAAATTGAGGGAAAGAAGGGAGGGAGGCAAAAAGGAAAGGTATACCCTAAATAGAAGGGAAAACAGAAATAGTAGGGGAAAAGGTAAAAGAAAGGAGGAGCACTGCTTGAGGCAAGAGTGCTCATAAGTAAAATACTGAGAAAGAGGGAAAGGGGGAAAAAAAGAGAAACATATAATTTGGGGTTAATAAGATGGCAGGAAATACAGAATTAGTAGTTTTAACTGCAAATGTGAATGAGGTGAACAGTCCCATAAAGTGTAAGCTGTAATATTCTTTTTGGTTTGGTTTTCTTGGAGGTCTCTGGGAGCAGCCTTCATTTCAGTTCAGTAATCACCACAAGAACAGCCAGGGGTTAAAGTCCAAATCCTTCATTATCTCTTTGCCTAATGCTGGAAAGCTTTCTGGAGAGCCTTTCAGTTTGACTTTGGTCTTAGTGGGGGAAGTGCAGGAGGCTAGGTCAGCCACCAGGAAGATCAAAGATCAAATTGAATTTCTCCCCTTGGTTCTGAGAGCTTAAGCTCCTGCCTCCAGTCCTTTGTTTTCTCTGCCTTCTGAATCTCTCCAAATGAATCCTGGCTGAGGCTCCTAGTTTATATGGTCTACACTGAGTATAAATCAATCATTCATTATATTACTAGGAAACCATTATTTATTATAAGATTAAATCAATCATACTGAACTTAGAGGACATCATGCTAAACTAGATAACCATTGTATCATCAATTCCACTTAGTACCTTGTTTCAAGTTCCGTGTTCTGGCCCATAACAATAAGCAGACAGCAGATTCGATTAAAATCCAGAATCCTACAATATGGTGTTTACAATAAACACATTTAAAGCAGAGTGATACATATGGAGTAAGGCTAGAGCAGAATCTATTATGCTTCAGGTGAAGTTAAAAAAAAAAAAAAGCAGAGGTAGCCATCCTGATCTGAGATGAAGCAAACACAAAAATTGATCTAATTAAAACAGATAATGAAGGAAACTATATCTTGCTAAAGAGTATCATAGATAATGATGCAATATCAATTTTAAGCATATATGCACTCAGTGGTGTAGCATCTAAATTCCTAAAAGAGAAATTAAGAGAGTTGCAAGAAGAAATAAATAGAAAAACATTAATAGTAAAAGATGGAAGATCTCAACCTTTCTCTCTCAAAATTGGATAGATAAATCACAAAATACATCAGAAAGAAGTTAAAGAGGTAAATGGAATACTACAAAAGCTAGATATGAGATCTTTGGAGAAAATTGAATGGAGACAGAAAGGAGTACGTTTTCTTTTCTGCAGTTCATGGAACCTATACAAAAATTGACCATATATTAGGACATAAAGACCTCAAAATCAAATGCAGAAAGACAGAAATAGTAAATGCATTTTTTTTTTTCAGATCACAATGCAATAAAAATTACATTAAATAAAAGGCCAAGGAAAAATAGACCAAAAAGTAATTGGAAACTAAATAATCTCATCTTAAAGAATGAATGGGTGAAACAGCAAATCATAAACACAATCAATAATTTCATCCAAGATAATGACAATAAAGAAACAACATACCAAAATTTATGGGATGCAGCTAAAATAGTAATAAGGGGGGAAATTTATAACTCTAGAAGTTTACTTGCATAAAATAGAGAAAGAGAAAATCAATGAATTGGGCTTGCAACTAAAAAAGCTAGAAAAAGAACAAATTAAAACCCCCCAATCAAATACCAAACTTGAAATTCCAAAAATAAAAGGAGAGATCAATAAAATTGAAACAAAAAAAAATGAATTAATGAATAAAACTAAGAGTTGGTTTATGAAAAAAAGCCCAAAATAGATAAACCTTTAGCTAATTTGATTAGAAAAAGAAAGAGGAAAATCAAATCATTAGTCTTACAAATGAAAAGGGAGAACTATCTACCAATGAAGAGGAAATTAGAGCAATTATTAGGAGTTACTTTGCCCAACTTTATGCCAATAAATTTGACAACCGGAGGGAAATGGACTGATACTTACAAAAATATAGATTGCCTAGATTAACTTAAGAGGAAATAAATTACTTAAATGTCCCCATTTTAGAAAAAAAGAAATAGAACAAGCTATTAATCAACTCCCTAAAAAACATCCCCAGGACTAGATGGATTTACATGTGAATTCTACCAAACATTTAAAGAACAATTAACTCCAATACTATATAAACTATTTGAAAAAACAGGGAATGAAGGAGTCCTAGCAAATTCCTTTTGTATTACAGAAATGGCACTGATATCTAAATTAGGTAGGAAAGAAAATCATAGACCAATTTCCCTTATGAATATTGATGCAAAAATCTTAAATAAAATATTAGCAAAGAGATTACAGAAAATCATCCCCAGGATAATGCACCATGACCAAGTAGGATTTATAACAGGAATGCAGGGCTAATTCAATATTAGGAAAACTATTAGCATAATTGACTATATCAATAACCAAATTAACAAAACCATATGATTATCTCAATATATACAGAAAAAGCATTTGATAAAATCCAACACCCATTCCTAATAAAAACACTAGAGAGTGTAGGAATAAATGAACTTTTCCTTAAAATAGGCAGAAGCATCTATTTAAAACCATCAGCATGCATCATATGTAATGGGGAAAAATTGGAACCATTTCCAATAAGATCAGGGTGAAACATGGTTGCCCACTATCAGCATTGCTTTTCAATATCATATTAGAAATTCTAGCTTTGGCAATCAGAGAAGAAAAAGAGATGAAAGGAATTAGAATAGATAATGAGGAAACCAAATTATCACTCTTTGCAGATGATATGATGGTATACTTACAGAATCCTAGAGAATCAACTAAAAAACTATTAGAATTAATCCACAATTTTAACAAATTTGCAGCATACAAAATAAATCTACATAAATCATCACCATTTTATACATCCCTAACAAAACATAACAGGAAGAGATACAAAGAGAAATTCCATTCAAAATAATTGTTGATAGCATAAAATATTTGGGAATCTATCTACCAAAGGAAAGTCAGGAATTATATGAGCAAAATTACAAAAAAACTTTCCACACAAATAAAGTCATATTTAAATAATTGGAAAAATATTAAGTGCTCTTGGATAGGCTGAGCAAATATAATAAAAATGACAATATTCCTTAAACTAATCTATGTGTTTAGTGCTATACCAATCAGACTCCCAAGAAACTATTTTAATTACCTAGAAAAAATAACAACAAAATTCATATGGAAGAACAAAAGGTCGAGAATTTCAAGGGAATTAATGAAAAAAAAAATTAAATGAAGGTGGCCTAGCTGTACCAGATCTAAAACTATATTATAAAGCAGTGGTCATCAAAACTATTTGGCACTGGCTAAGAAATAGAGAAGGTGATCAGTAAAATAGGTTAGGTCCACAGAACAAATTAGTGAATAACAATAGCAATCTAGTGTTTGACAAACCCAAAGACCCTAACTTTTGGCTTACAAATTCACTATTTGATAAAAACTTTGGGGAAAATTGGAAACTAGTTTAGCAGAAAGTAGGCATTGACCCACATTTAACATCATATACCAAGAAAATACAAAGAGAAATTCCCTTAAAAATAAGTGTCAATAGTATAAAATATTTGGGAATCCATCTACCAAGGGAAAGTCAGGAACTATATGAGAAAAACTACAAAGCACTTTCCACACAAATAAAGTCAGATCTAACCAATCAGAAAAATATCAAGTGCTTTTGGATAGGTTGAGTTAATATAATAAAGATGACAATAGTCCCTAAACTAATCTATTTATTTGGTGCCATCCTAATCAAACTCCCAAGAAACTATTTTACTTAACTAGAAAAAAAAAACAAGAAAATTCATATAGAAGAACAAAAGGTCAAGAATTCCAAATGAATTAATGAAGAAAAAATAAATGAAGGTGGCCTGGCTGTATCAGATCTAAAACTATATTTTAAATCAGTGGTCATAGAAAGCATTTGGTACTGGCAAAGAAATAGAAGTTGATCAGTGGAACAGGTTAGGTTAACAGAACAAAATAGTCAATGACTATAGCAATCTAGTATTTGACAAACTTAAAGGTCCCAGATTTGGGGATAATAATTCAGTATTTGACAAAAACTGCTGGGAAAATTGGAAACTAGTATGGCACAAAGTAGGCATAGATCCACACCTAACACCATATACCAAGAGAAGGTCGAAATGGATTCATGATCTAGACATAAAAAATGATATTATAAATAATTTAGAAGAACATAGGATAGTTTAATTTTCAGATTTATGGAGGAGAAAGAAATTTATGACCAAAGAAGTACTAAAGTCCATTATTGGTTACAAAATAGATAATTTTGATTATGTTAAGTTAAAAAGATTTTATACAAACAAAACTAAGACAGACAAGATTAGAAGGGAAGCAGTGAACTGGGAAAACACTTTCACATCCAAAGGATCTGATAAAGGCCTCATTTCTGAAATATATAGCGAATTGACTCAAATTTGTAATAGTTCAAGCCATTCTCCCTTTGATAAATGGTGAAAGGATATGAACAGACAATTTTAGATGAAGGAATTAAAACTTTATGTAGTCACATGAAAAGGTGCTCCAAATAACTATTGATCAGAGAAATGCAAATTAAAACAACTCTGAGATACGAGATACCACTACACATCTATCACATTGGCCAAGATGACAGGAAAAGATAATGACAAATGTTGGAGGAGGTATGGAAAACTGAGACACTGATACATTGTTGGTGGAACTGTGAATGGATCCAGCCATTCTGGAGAACAGTTTGAACTATGCTCAAAAAGTTATCAAACTCTGCATACTCTTTGATCCAGCAGTGTTTTTACTGGGATTATATCCCAAAGAGATCTTAAAGAAGGGGAAGGGACTCACATATGCAAAAATGTTTGTGGTAGCCCTTTTTGTAGTGGCAAGAAACTGGAAACTAAGTGGATACCCATCAATTGGAGAATGGGTGAATAAATTATGCCATATAATTGCTATGAAATACTATTATTCTGTAAGAAACGACCAGCAGGATGATTTCAGAGAGGCTTGGAGAGGTTACATGAACTAATGCTAAGTGAAATAAGCAAAAGGAGACGATCATTATACACAGCAAACAACAAGATGCTATGACAGTCAATTCTGATGGAAATGGCTCTATTCAACAATAAGAGAATTCAAACCTGTTCCACTTGTTCAGTGATGAAGAGAGCCATCTATACCAAAGAGAGAACTGTGGGAATAGAATGTGGAACACACATAGCATTCTCACTCTCTCTGTTATTTGCTTGCATTTTGTTTGCTTTCTCAGTTTTTCTTTTCCTTTCTTCTTGATCTGAATTTTCTTGTGCATCAAGATAACTATATAAATATGTATACCTATGTTGGATTTAACATGTATTTCAACATAAACATGTGTATTAAACATGTATTGAAATACTGCCAGCTAGGGGAGGGTGTGGGGGGAAGGTGGGGAAATTTGCAACAAAAGATTTTGCAAGGGTCAAAAAAAATTACTCATGCGTATGCTTTTTAAATAAATAAATAAATAAATTTAAAAAAAAGCTTTTTAATTGAATATAATCAAAAGTAGTTTTTATTTTGTGACCTCTTCTATCTCATTTTTGGTCATATACCTCTGATTCCCAGAACTTCTTTAAGAATTTGAATGCTATGCTACTTAGTGTGTGTGTGTGTGTGTGTATATATATATATATATATATTAGTCTAATATACCTTTATCTAACATGCCTTTTAACAAGATGTAGTTTCTTTTCTTATCTCTTTCAATTAGGTTTATGTTTGCTTTTGCTTTGTCTGAGATCAGGATTGCTACCTCTGATTTTTTTTTAATTTCATCTAAAGCATAATAGATTCTGCTTCATTTGCTTACCTTTATCATTTGATTAGTTTTTTCAATTTCCATTCTTTTTTATTTTAAGCTCCTTTTTGAGTTCTTTCATGAGTTCCTTCTTGTCTTGAGACTACTTCCCATTTTACTGTGGGATTTTGCTCATAGTCGTTTTTTTGACATGGTTTTTCTCTTCTGACTTTTTGTCTTGATCTTCCCTGTCACCATATGTATGGTGAGATTTTGTTTTTGTTGTTTTTTCTCTTTAAAAAAATTCCCTTTTACATTTAACTCTGTTCTTAGAGTGGAAGGAAGAAGAAGACTTCTTGTATCAGGGATTACAGGTGCTAGTACTTTACTTGGTGCTGCACTGATACTGTACTATGTTCCCAAGGGGACCCTTATTTCTGTTGCTGTACTGAAGAGTGCAATAATGAATTTCTGGTGCTCTTGGAGGCCATAGGTTTCTGGCAGCTTACCTGATATTGAGCTGGGACCATAATGTTTGTATTTTGTATGTGTTAATGTCCGATTGAGTGTTTCTGCATTTCTCCTGGGTTACTCTATAGCATGTGATGGGCTGGTCTTTGGAGTCTTACTATTTGCCCTGGGCTATGCTGAAACATGGTGTTTATTGATCGATGAGATCTTGAATGTGTTATAATGTTAGGAGACATGCTGTTTTCCAAAACTAAGGCTCATCAAACAGGCTGTACCTTGAGACTGACATAACAACAATGAGTTACAGTCACTCTCTGGATGATCTTACTCTCTGGGATATATGAATGCTAAGTAAGCTAAACCAAGTGCTGTACTCTTGTTCATGTTAACTTTGGTTCTATACACTGCTGAAAGATCACAGTACTCAATGATGCTAAGGACTTGAGATAATCACAAGATTCAATTAAAAGACTATTTTTTAGTCTTTTTAGTCTAGAAGAATACCCTTCTTTTTTACCCTTTATCCACAGTCCTTACTAAGACTGTGGCTACCTAGAACTCATCAAGCATGCTTGACTGTTCTTACATAATTCCTTCTTGTTTTATATATTAAAAAAAACTATATCATGGAAATTAATACCTATCAATTAGAATTTAATGTAGTTGAAATGACTATTTCATAGTTTCACTTTGCTTTGTATTTCATAAAAGCTTAATAAATACTTTTCACTTATCCATTAGAAGTGAATAAGTATTCTTCTCTGCCTAATCTCAACCAACACTGAATGTTTCCATTTTCTACCTTTTTCAAATTAATGTATATGATACCTTAGATTTATTTTAGTATCTCAGATTATTCCTGATTCTGAATACACTTTAAGTATTCTGTTAGTACTGTATGATTTTCTATTAAGAACTGTGCTTGTCTTTTTACCATTCATGTCTTAGGAAATAACTTTGAATATTATAGATTTGTGTCAATTTCATTTCAATTTTAGACACCAAGCATGAATAGGGGATGTTTTATGCAAAGATTCCCCTCCCCCAATCTTTTTATTTTCCTTCTTTTGTATTTTTTCACCCCCCCTCCCAAAATCTATTCAACTACTCATACATGTAGATAAGATCTCTTGGTAGTAGTTATATTGGGTTCATGGTATTCTTTGGGTCCATGCTTTCAAAACTATAGCTTATAAGCAATTTTGAAATATGCCAAAGGGCTACAAAAACTGTGTATACTCTTTGATGCCAGTGTCATTCCTGGGTATCTATCCCAGAGAGATCATAAAGAAGGAAAAGGCACACATGTGCAAAAATGTTTGTAGCAACCCTTTTTGTACTGACAAGGAACTGGAAATTAAGTGGATGCCCATAAATTGTGAAATGGCTGAATAAATTATGGTATATGAATGTAATGCAATATGACTGTTCTATAAGATATGATGGGGCAGCTAGATAAATGGGGGCAGTGGATAGAACACTGCCCCTGAAATCAGAAGGACTTGAGTTCAAATTAGGCCTCAGACACATGACATTTGCTAGCTATGTGACTCTGGGCAAATCACTTAATACCAATTGCCCCCATAAAAATTAATTACAAATATTTTAAAAATTGAATGACAAAAAAGAAAGAAATGATGAGCAGGCTGATTTGAGAAAAACCTGGAACAACTTACATGAACTGATGCTGAGTGAAGCAAGAAGAACCAAAAGAACATTGTACACAGTAATAACAAATTTATGTGATCATCAACTGTGAGGGACTTGGTACTTCTCAAAAAAAGTGGTGATTAAAGGCTTGAAATGGAAAATCCTACCTAAATTCAGAGAGAGAAGTATGGACACTGGATATGAATTGAAACATAGTATTTTCACTTTTTGTTTGTTTGTTTTCTTTCTTATTAATTTTTTTTCTCTTTTGATCTGATTGTTCATGCATGTGACAAATATGAAAATATGTTTAAGAATTGCACATTTTTAACCTATATCAGATTGCTTGCTGCCTTGGAGATGGGAGAGGCAAGGGAGAAGGAAGAAAAATTTGAAACACAAAGTCTTACAAAAACTTTTAAAAGTTAGTTTAAAACTATCTTTAAATGTGTTTGGAAAAATATAATATACTATCAAAAACTATAGCTCATAAGGCCCAATCACTATTTAGCTTTAACATCCATATAGCCGATAAAACAGGTTCAAAATCTTTTGCTACAATGGTATCCCAAGAAACATTGGTTCAAAATGTTTACATCATAAACCTGGCTCTCAAAGTGGACATACACGTAGAATATTAGACAACAATGGAAAGGCACATAAAGAATACATACAGCCAGGGCAACTCACTTTTCCAGTGTTGCAGGGTGCCAATATTTTCTTTTTTCATGATGTCCTTATTTGATTTTCTCCTGCATTCAGTCTCTCTGTTGGATATGTTGTTTCACTGGACTCCCCATGACTGATTCCTGCTCATTGCAATGTTTCCTATTAAGAAATTAGCTCTATTATAAGATGCCATTGATAATGGGGGAAGAGGGAAGAGAACTATCCCTCCCCATACTGCCCCCTTTCCAAGAAGTGAGGAGGAGGAAAGGGACTTCCGGCCAAGATGGCAGAGAGGAGGCACACTGCTGTGTAACCTCCGCGTTTTTCTCTCACTATCCATTTCATTTCATGCCTCTGAATTAATGCTCGACTGAAAAAAAACATACAATTACTTACCAAAAGAAACCATCCTTGAGACTCGTCAAGAAAGGTCTGTTTTTGCGCAAGGGTGGGGACGGTTATTAGATCGGAAGCAGACTGCGGGCAGCAACTGCAGCGAGAGCACAGAAAGCAGCTCAGAGCCGAGCAGAGCTGAGAGGGGCTGGGGCGTGATCGCAGCCGTCTCTGAGGGGAGAGCTTTGCTACAGGATTAGATACTTTGCTCCGGCAGCAAGTCAGCAGCCCAGCAGAGAAGCTAAAAACACAGGGAGTGAAGAATACAACCCCAAACAGCTGGAGTCTCTCGGGACCTGGCCACCCCTCCCCCACAGTGTCTCAGCACGCTCTCGGATCTCAGAGCACAGACGCAGCACAGCCATCGCTGTCCTGTTAGGGCCTCACTACTGCCCCCCACAGTCTGTAGAAAAAGATCGGTAACACCACCCCGCCCCTCCCCCAAAGAAAGCAGCCTCCATTCAAGGGTTTTTTTCCTTCTGTTTCTTTGATAGTTTGTCTTTGATTATTAGACAGAATGAGCAAGAAACTGAAAAAGACTTTAACCCTTGACAGCTTCTGTACAGATAAAGAGCAGACTCCAAATCCTGAGGAGACTAAAAAACAAACAGTCCCCAGGTGAATCCCCAAAGGAGGAGATCATCTGTTCCTCAGCACAGGTGAATCTCATGGAGGAAATTAAAAAGGCTCTCACAAGGGAGCTAGAAGAAAAATGGGAAAAGGAGAGGGAGGCTTTGCAAAAGGAGAAGGAGACTTGGCAAAAGCAGAGTGAGGCTTGGCAAAAGAGCCTGGAGAAGTCATCCCACTCAGTTAAAGAGAGAGTGGATAAAGAAATCAAATCCTTGAAAAATAGGATTGGTGAATTGGAAACAGAAAATAGCTCTTTAAAAAACAAAATTGGCGAAATGGAAAAAAATTCCACAGAACAAAAAAACTCAATTGGACAATTAGAAAAAGATCTTAAAAAAGTGAGTGAAGAAAATACTTCACTGAAAATCAGGGTTGAACAAATGGAATTGAATGACTCGAGGAGACAAGAAGAATCAGTCAAGCAAATCCAAAAAAATCAAACAATGGAAAAGAATGTGAAATACCTTCTGGGGAAGACAATAGACCTGGAAAACAGATCCAGGAGAGACAACCTGAGAATCATCGGACTCCCAGAAAAGTATGATGAAAAAAAGAGCCTGGACACTATTTTCCAGGAAATTATCAAAGAGAACTGCCCAGAAGTCATAGAAACAGAGGGTAAAATAGACATTGAAAGAATTCATCGATCCCCTACTGAAAGGGATCCTAAAATCAAAACACCAAGGAATATAGTGGCCAAATGCCAGAACCCCCAGATGAAGGAAAAAATACTGCAAGCAGCTAGAAAAACCCAATTCAAGTATCAAGGAGCCACAATAAGGATCACCCAGGATCTGGCAGCATCCACATTAAAGGATCGAAGGGCCTGGAATATGATATTCCGAAAGGCTAAGGAACTTGGTATGCAACCAAAAATAACTTACCCAGCGAGAATGAGCATCTTTTTCCAGGGAAGAAGATGGACATTCAACGAAGTAAGCGAATTTCACCTATTTTTGATGAAAAAGACAGAACTTAACAAAAAATTTGATCTACAAGTACAGAACTCAAGAGAAATCTAAAAAGGTAAAGATTAATCTTGGGAACTATATTTCGGCTATAATGATGTATAAAGAATACATGTATACCTTGTTCTAGAAACTAGATGTGGAAAGGACATTGTACCAGAAAAAGGGGAAAGTGGGGGTACTACATTTCATGAAGAGGCAAAGAAAACCTATTATATCTGAGAGAAAGAATGGAGAGGGATGAATATAGTGAGTATTTTACTGCTTTCAGAATTGGCATTAAGAGAAAAATTTTAGACATATTCAATCTATGGTGAAACTTCTCCCATCTTATTGAAAAGTGAGAAGGGAAAAGTGAAAAGGGAAGGAATAAGCTAAGTGGAAGGGAATACGGTAACTGGGAGGGAAAGGGGTAAGTTGGGGGAGGAACTCTAAGTGGGGGGAGGGATACTAAAAAAAGGGAGGGATGTGAGAAGCAAGTGGTGCTCACAAGCTTAATACTGGGAAGGAGGGTAAGGGGGAAAGAAGGGAGAAAAGCATAAACCGGGGTTAACAAGATGGCAAGTAATACAGAATTGGTCATTTTAACCATAAATGTGAAAGGGGTAAACTCCTTTATAAAGAGGAAGCGGTTAGCAGAATGGATTAAAAGCCAGAATCCTACAATATGTTGTTTACAGGAAACACACCTGAAGCAGGGTGATACATGCAGGTTAAAGGTAAAAGGTTGGAGCAAAATCTACTATGCTTCAGGTGAAGTCAAAAAAGCAGGGGTAGCCATCCTGATCTCAGATCAAGCTAAAGCAAAAATTGATCTAATCAAAAGAGATAAGGAAGGGCACTATATCTTGCTAAAGGGTAGAATGAATAATGAAGCAGTATCTATATTAAACATATATGCACCAAGTAGTGTAGCATCTAAATTCTTAAAAGAGAAATTAAGAGAGCTGCAAGAAAAAATAGACAGTAAAACTATAATAGTGGGAGATCTCAACCTTGCACTCTCAGAATTAGATAAATCAAACCACAAAATGAATAAGAAAGAAGTCAAAGAGGTAAATAGAATACTAGAAAAATTAGATATGATAGATCTCTGGAGAAAATGTAATGGGGACAGAAAGGAGTACACTTTTCAGCAGTTCATGGAACTTATACAAAAATTGACCATATATTAGGACATAGAAACCTCAAACTCAAATGCAGTAAGGCAGAAATAGTGAATGCATCCTTTTCAGACCATGATGCATTGAAAATTACATTCAATAAAAAGCCAAAGGAAAGTAGACCAAAAAATAATTGGAAACTAAATAATCTCATACTAAAGAATGATTGGGTGAAACCCCAAATTATAGACATAATTAATAACTTCATCCAAGAAAACGATAATAATGAGACATCATACCAAAATGTATGGGATGCAGCCAAAGCGGTAATAAGGGGAAATCCAAGAAGTGAGGAGGTATTGCCTCTACAACTGACTCTTCTTAATTGCCAATTGTTTTTCTCCTGGTTTGCTAGCCTGCCTAGAAAATTAGTCTTTCTTTTTAAAGAAACACCATGGAAATGACTAATTATTCACAATCCAATTGCTAGTTTTCTAATTTTATCATTTAATTGAATATTTACATCCTTGGTAAAGGAGTAATAGACAACAGACAATTAATTTTGTGTTTGTTAAGATTTTACCACTTCATTATTTATGTTGTTATAACTTATTACAACTGTTTACAACTTGTGTGATTTCATCAAATGGACTTGGGGAAATCAATTTATCCTGATCAACTTTGGGCTTAATGCCTGACAAAACCTGCAGTTAGACATTCTTTTATGAATAGATACCTATAAAACCTAGGCTCTGCAGCAATATAAGGGCCTATAGGGAAAGAGTGCTAGACTATTGAATGTCCTGCTTTAGACAATCCTGGATTGTATATAGCCTTTTCCCCACTCCCAACTCCTGAAAGAAGTAGATTAATGAATAATCAGAATAACCAGATAAAGAATGTGGATTTTCCCAACTTAAAAAGTTCAACAGAGTTACTTCTTAGATTAAGGGTAAGCAAATGCCAGTAGCATATTTTGGACTGTGCTCAGAATCAGCTGGGTTTTTTCTACCCATTTTTTTCTTCAAATATTTATTGAGAGGATTAAACCTTATCTATCTAAAACCAAAAGGAGAACTATGGATGTAGTGATCTCTTCTTTTCTAAAATATATGATTGTTCTCTCTGGGGGAGCAGGTTTCTTGGGGAGGTTTTCTGGAGGGAGCCTTAGTTTCACTTCAAATGCAGCCAGCTGATAAAATCCAGATGTTTAATTTGTCCTCCCAAGTCTTTCTTTCCTTGGGCCCGGAAAGCTTTCTTAGAGGCCTCTCTCCTTCCTTGTTTCCAAGAGCTCTTGCAGCTTGTCTTTTAGCTCTTCCAGCTTCTGCCTCTATCTCAACTCTGACTCCTGGCAATCTTCTGAACTGATGCTCCTCCCCTCTGAATCTTTTCAACTGACTGACTGACTGAAGCTCTAATAGCTTCTTTATATACAATCTCTTAAAGGTGTGAACCCAAAGGTTGACTCCTCCTCTTAGAGAGTGGGATTGTGGGTTTCTGACCTGTGAATCTTCCGAACTTGTGAACTAACGTGTGAACTCTCTTAAAGGTGTGAGCTCTAATGTGTGAAACAATAAGCATTGTTTCTATCAAATCTAATGACAACACTTTGTAAGAATTCCAACATATGGAGACTCACTGTAGATCAACTCATATTATTTTCATCTTTTTTTTTCTTGTGTTTTTTTCATTTTTTATGATTTTCCCCTCCCAACATGATTCATATAGAAATAGGTAAAAATGAATATACATGTATAACAAAAATATTTTTACAGGCAACTGGGAAAAATAAAAATAATAATTTAAAAAGAAAGGGTTAAGCCCTGGGTTTTCTTTGCATTGTTTTTCTTCTCTATTGCCCCTCATAGGGATCACTATTTGATCTAGGCCTCTACCACTGTGAGCTTCTCTAGTTCAATCAACATTTTGTTATCAATATGGTGCTATATCTGAATGACTTTGAGAAAGTAAATCTCTTTCAAATCTCTACACACATACATAAATACACACACACATTATTATTATTATTATTATTATTATTTTTTGCAAAGGCAATTGGAGTTACGTGACTTGTCCAGGATCACACATCTAGGACGTGTTAAGTACTCAGGTCCTCCTGACTTCAAGGCCAATGATCTATCCATTGTGCCATCTAACTGCCTCAATATGTCTTTTTGCTTGGGGTTGATGAGGGGGAGAATGAAAGGGGGAAAAAAGAATAAAGTAAATAAGATGCACAGCAGAGAACAAAAACAATTTACAAGGAAGTAAAGAAAAAGTAGACATACATGAATATAATTTCTTCTTTAAGCTTATATACCTTCTTCATAAAGTAATTTATTGTTATATATTTTGAATCTTCCCCGATGTTCTGCTGGGCACATGATAGTGTTCTCTTTTGTTTTGTTTTATTTTGTTTTGTATTCCTTTTCTGTTTTTCCTGTCTTTCTTACTCTGTTTTTTTTTCCAAATAAAATAAATTTAAAATGAAAAAATGAAAACAATCTAAAAATTATAAAAGTGTTGCTATCTTTCACTTGAAAACAATAAATGTTTTACTATTTAAAAATCATCTGCACAGATATTGGATATAGACATGTGTGAAAAATATCTGAAGGCCTTTAGTGTAGCTTCAGATCACAGTGAATAAAATAACACAAAATGGCAATATTTCATGAATCAATGAGATTTATAGGCACATCATTCATATCATTACATTCTAAAAAAGGAATGACATTTTTCTTTGTACTCTTATCTGGACTTTACCACATCTGTAATATTGTGTTTAATTCTGGGCACCACAACTTAGGAAATATACTGACTGAACAAAATGTTTGTGGATGGGGACAAGCAGAACAAGAAAATTAGAAACAATAATAAAAGAAAATCAGCTAGAGAAACTGGACATTTAGAACCTAAAGGGGAATTAACAACCCTCTCATTAACATATGGGGATGTTATTAATAAGCAATTATTGACATCTTAATTTGCTATTTTGAACCCAGAGTCAGTGTTCTGATTTCTAGAATCAGTGTTCCCTCTTTACCAGGCTTCGTTTCATGATAGGGCTGCCCAAGTATTTGAAGCTCTGTCATGTGAAAGATGTATTGGACATATTCAAGAAAAGAAGTCATAAATAGCAGTTCCAAAGAGGCCACTTTTAGCTTCTTAGGGAAAAAAATTCTTAATAATTAGAGCTGTTCAAAATTGAAATAACTGGGGCAACTAAATAGTTCAGTGAATAATGTACTGGTCCTGGAGAGATGGACCTAAGTTCAAATCCTACCAAAGAACTTACTGTGTGAACTCAGGCAAGTCATTTAAATCTATTGCCTCCAAAAATGAAACCAAACCATTCCAAACAAAGAAACCTCCCCCCATACATGAAATTTAAATAATTTTACTTGGGTCAGGTTATGATGATGGAAACATAATTTTCAGGATTTATACTCAATTAAGTATTGCATTAGATGACTTTTGAATCATCTACCAACTTTGAAATTCTATGATCTGAAAAACAAGGTAAAATATTGATTAATTGTCAAATTTTAGTTTATTTTCATTTGAATGGAATCCTAACAAAATCCATTAATTTTGATGATGTAGTATAAGACTTTGAAGGTATTGAAACAGTTGTAATCCTATCACCACTGAATGATATTTGGATGATATTTTCATCCATTTGCAGCCAAGTAACACTTTGACTCTGTGCTATGGTCAAGATTTGTTATTATTTAAATAAACCTGCCAATATCCACTTCTTACTGCTCTTGGCTCATTCCCTGTTAAAGTTATCTCTGCGTTCAAAAGCAGTCTGGTATATAAATATCTCAAGTTTTTTTTTTTTTTTTTTTTTTTTAAATTTCAGAAGTTCTTTCTCTGACTTTCTTCTATTTAATCTTGAACCGAGGAAAATATTTCCTCTTTTTTGGATAGGCTCCCATCTTTACTCTCTATTTCTATGTGTCATTTTGGTCTATAATTGTGGTAAATGGCCATACCCTTTGTCAGTAATTTAAAATAATACAGGAATGAAGAGGAATTGTGGGCCAGACCACAATTGTTTTATCAGCTTTAGTCTACTCTTTACTTCAGTTCACTGTCATCCATTTTATTCTCCTCTTAGCTGCTTAGACGGTGGGTGGAATTTGAGTCCAAGCTCTCTGACTTCAAACCTTGTACCTTTATACTTTCATGGAGTGAAGCAAAGAGGATGGAAGGAGAAAAAAATAAATGTTATTTAAAAGCTTTGTCTACTGTGGAAGAAGAAGGAATTTATGACCAAAGAAGAACTAGAGATCATTACTGATCACAAAATTAGAAAATTTTGATTATATGAAATTGAAAAGTTTTTGTACAAACAAAACTAATGCAGACAAGATTAGAAGGGAAGCAATAAACTGGGAAAACATTTTTACAGTCAAAGGTTCTGATAAAGGCCTCATTTCCAAAATATATTGAGAATTGACTCTAATTTATAAGAAATCAAGCTATTTTCCAATTGATAAATGGTCAAAGGATATGAACAGACAATTCTCAGATGAAGAAATTGAAACTATTTCTAGCCATATGAAAAGATGCTCCAAGTCATTATTACTCAGAGAAATGCAAATTAAGACCACTACACATGTATCAGATTGGCTAGAATGACAGAGAAAGATAATGCAGAATGCTGGAGGGGATGTGAGAAAACAGGGACACTAATGCATTGTTGGTGAAATTGTGAATACATCCAGCCATTCTGGAGAGCAATTTGGAACTATTCTCAAAAAGTTACAAACTGTGCATACCCCTTTGATCCAGCAGTGTTACTACTGGGCTTACATCCCAAAGAGATCTTAAAGAAGGGAAAGGGGCCTGTATGTACAAGAATGTTTGTGGCAGCCCTCTTTGTAGTGGCCAGAAACTGGAAATTGAGTGGATGCCCATCAATTGGAGAATGGCTGGGTAAATTGTGGTATATGAATATTATGGAATATTATTTTTCGGTAAGAAATGAACAACAGGATGATTTCAGAAAGGCCTGGAGAGACTTACATGAACTGATGCTGAGTGAAATGATCAGGACCAGGAGATCATTATATACTTCAACAACAATACTATATGATGATCAATTCTGATGGACCTGGCCATCTTTAGCAATGAGATGAACCAAATCAGTTCCAATGGAGCAGTAATGTACTGAACCAGCTATGCGCAGCGAAAGAATTCTGGGAGATGACTAAGAACAATTACATAGAATTCCCAATCCCTATATTTTTGCCTGCTTGCATTTTTTATTTCCTTCACAGGCTAATTGTACAATATTTCAGAGTCTGATTCTTTTTGTAAGCAAAATAACAGTTTGGACATGTATACTTATTTTGTATTTAATTTATACTTTAACATATTTAACATGTATTGGTCATCCTGCCATATAGGGGAGGGGGTGAAGGGAAGGAGGGGAAAAATTGGAACAAAAGGTTTGGCAATTGTCAGTGCAGTAAAATTACCCATGCATGTGCATATAATTTATTTTAAAAAAGTTCAAATAGGAAAAAAAAAGCTTTGTTTAGTACATAAAAATTCTTTATTCTTGTATTATTGCCGAAAGAAACTCACTAAATTAACCAACAAGGAATTTCCCAAAAGTTTGGTATAAAGAACATATCAACCCCAATGTATTTAATAATGAATGTGTAAGAAAGATAATTTACAAATAAAAAAACCCCTTTCATCTTATTAATAAATAAGCTATTCTATATATTCATTGCAATAAACTCATTGAATTTGGGACTCAAACATCATAGTTTTCAGTGTGGTACATAAGCCAGAACAACACTAAAAAAAAAAAAAAAGATGGAGAAAGGTAAGGATACATAGAAAAGATTCATGCAGTTGGCAATAGATTTTTGAAAACATTGAAGCATTCTCTCTCAAGATATTTTAAAAGGATCAACACCAACTGATTACAAAAAGCATAATCATTATTATTAATGAAAAAAGGTGATTGAAAGACATCTGTAGTCACCAACATTATTAACACCTGCCTACTTTCTCATAGCTAAAGACTTTTCAATGAGAATCATGAACATATGAAGGCCATGCTTTAAAAAAGTATGTGCTGACCACAATTCAACAATCACAAAATTAACTGGAAGATAGAGAATATGATCCTGCTTTGATTGTTCTCTCTGTGTCTCTCTTTGTCTCTCTGTCTCTTTCTCTGACAAAATAATTTAACTGTAAGAACTCCTTACACCAAGATTTCTTCCTTATATTTGCTGAACACAGAAGAAAGAGGCAAAACAGACATGCCTTTGTTCAGTGACTCTGAAAATGAATATCAAATGAAGCATATAAAAAGAAAACCTGGGCTTACTTATACTACATGTGTTTATCACTGTTCTTTGCAAAATTACATATAGATACTTAATTCTTCCAGATGCTCCTATTTGTAGAAGACATGGTTCTGACAAACTAGTCATAGATCACTAGAGAACCACTTAATTCTTTATATTCAAAACTAAATGACATGCAATTGTTCAAAATAGTTTGTCCTGAGAATCTATACAAACAAGCTGGATGGAGATTGCTTGTTTTCTCGACTGATATGAAGTTGGGTACATAGCTCATAGAGCTGGCTTGTTAGTACATAAATCTTAATGGGCACAGCCTAAGGACAATGAAGGCCTGATATTAAAAAAAAGAAAAATAATGAAAGAAATTTAATTTGGAAACATAAAATCATCTTAATACCAGTATTCTTTGAGAGATGCTATATGTATATTAATCATACAATACTCTCATCTTCAAAAAATAAAAACCAAAGAGCCCTCAAAGGGAAATGATAGTCACAAATAGACTGCAGCACTTGCAGTCCTTGTCCTATAAAATTTTCATTCCACATCCTGCCATAAATCCACTACATGAAGCCCACCCAAAATGATAAATAAGAACTTTTTCTGGGTATCTTTATTATGAAAGTAGCAAGGCAGAAACAAAAACTTTCTTAGCACAGTGGAGAATTTGTAGGGGAGAATGATAAAATCTATATTTATAATCTGACATCTATTTTCTCATTGACTTAATTATTTAGGAATATAAATATTGACCATAGTCTAATTTAAATTATTTTCCCTGTTTTAGAAATGAGAAAGAGTTTGTTTGATCTATTTTATAATAAAGAAAAATAAATTATTATATGAAAACTTGCAAAACTGGCAGAACATGTTTTCTCAAATGCCCAAGGACATTGTCTGTCTTTTAATTGAATTCTCATAGATAACTGAACCTATTCAGTTCAGTCAGACATGACTTTCTCCCTCTCAGATACATGCAGACTCACAGGTGTCCTTATCTCATCTGTGCAGCTGCATTATATAATTTTGTTCTATTCTCCTACTCAAACCTAGTGGATCTTTGGTGAGCACCAAAAAATGTCCTTGAAATCCTCTTAATTCAACCCATTCCTGATCTCAGTAGACCCTGTTAAATTCTCACTACTAACATAGCTTGAATATGTCTTTAATAACCTATGTCAGTATATTTATTGACACTTTGGGGTCCATTGAATCACCCAGGAATAACTTTTCATAGTAAATTCTAAACTGTTTACTTTACTAATTGGATTGTGGTCTTTTGAAATATTATAAGAAGTTTATGGGAATCCAGAGATGAGTTTTATTAAATGATAAAGTATTATACAGTTATATTTGACAAAGTAATATAACCTGACAAAATGATAAGGTTTAGGTCTCAAATGATTTGGCTAGTTATTATTGAAAGAATCAGAATAGATTTTTAAGGGCACTATCATTTGTTTGGGGGAAGTTTGAGTTTGAGGTAACTTTAAGTCATCCAGGTAGAATTGAATAGTAGATAGTATTGGAAATATGGAGGAAGGAAGTGGGGGAGTATAGGGAACTGAATTGGAGAGTTGTCAAGACTTAATATAATAGTTTCAGTTATGATTTATAACAATTGTTAAGTGTATAAGAATTAATGATATGTTAAGAAAGGGAGTATATCTAGAGAAGAAAAATCCCAAACAGTAAACTTTTGGGACTGTTTATATTATAAAAAAGAGAAGTCAGGAAAAAAATAGAAAGGGTAAATTAGAGAGGTAAAGTGAAAATTAGAAGCTTACTATGCCATGGACCTAAAGGGAAAAATGTATCTAGAAGGGATGAATGTTATTAACTATATCAAATACTTCAAAGTAGTCAAGGAGATTCAGGACCAAGAAAAGATTATTGAATGTAGTGATTGGTCTGAAGATAGTAAGAGCTAACTAAATCAAAGACATTTTCACTTGAAATATTTTTTAAAAGTTTTTGAGCATCTTCACTATTCTGGAGTGTGAAAGTTGACTGATGCTTGATTTGATGTGTGTTGAAAATTTTTCTAGTTCTGCTATGGGCCAGAACTATGAACTTGAAACAAAGGATTCTTACAAGATACTAAGTCAGTGGAATTGCTAGGGACAATAGTTATCTAATTTAGCATGGTTCAGTGTGATTGATTTAATGCTACAAAGAGATGTTATGGGCCAGAACGTGAAACAAGGTACTAAGTGGAATTGAGGAGACAATGGTTAAATCTAGTTTAGCATCGATTTAATCCTACAACAAATAATGGTTTCCTGGTGATATAATGATTGGTTTGTACTCAGTATGGAACATATAGGCTAGAAGCCTCAGCCAGGGAGATTGAGAGATTCAGAGACAAGCAGACAGAAGGTTGATCACAAACCCTTAGACTCAGACAGATTCATCTTATCTCACACCACCTTGATGGCAGGCTCTCCTCCTTTGCTTTTCCACCGAAACCAAGATTCTGGAAGGTCCCCAGAAAACTAGCTGAGCCCCAAGTAAAGGAGTTAAGATTTTGAAGGAGAGAATAAAGGATTTGGACTTTAACACCTGGCAGCACTTGTGGTGATTACTGAACTGAAACGAAGGCTGCCTCCATAAAACCCAAGAAAGCCTCAACAGAGAACATTAAATCATAAGTTCCTCTTGCCCAGCAAGAAATAAATTAGTTCAGTGTTTTTTTTTTTTTTCCAATATTCACTGGAGAAAATATGGGATTAAAAATGTATAGCTTTCCTAGATAAATGACTGAAAGAGTAATAGGAAGTATAAAACTTAGAAAAAAAGAGATCAAAGGGCCTGAAATTATGAGGCCTAACCCATAGATTAATCCTCTTTGGGTAATTGTGAAAACAAGTAGAATGTTAAAAAAAAAAAAAAAGAAAGAAAGAAAGAGGAACCTAGATGATGGAAAGGACATACGCTTCTATCTAAGCTCTGCCTTGCCCTCAGACTACTTCCTTAATAATACAGCCTCAGAATTAGTGCTTGACTGAAAAAAACCACAAATTTTGGGAGTACAACACATTACCAAAAGAAGATATCCTTGAAATTCATGAGAAAAGGTCTGTTTTTGCTCACAAGCAGGGTGATTAGACCAGGCACAGACTTCAGGCAGTCAACAAGAGGTAGCCATTGTTGAACAGACCAGAGTGGGTGCGGTGTGTGGTCTCAGTAGGCAGAAAATTTTCAGGGAGAACTTTACCACAGTGTGAGCTACTTTGCCCTGAGTCAGCAAGTCAGTAGATCAGCAGAGAAGCTATAAACACAGGGGATAAAGACAATAACCCCAAAATGCTAGGGTTTCTCAGGACCAGGCCACACCCATCCAGCACTTGGAGTGACTCAGCATGATCTTAAAGTCTCACAGCATAACCACTGTGCAGACACAGCCTAGCCATTGCTGTCCTGCTGTTGCTTCACTCCTACTTCCTGTAGTCTGTAGAGGAAGCTTGATAATACCATATTGGCCCTAAAGCAGACTGCACTTGCTTTTTTCCCCTTTTGTTTGTTTTTTGTCAAAATGAGTAAAAAGTTAAAGCGAGCTCTAACTATAGATAACATTTATATGGATAGAGAGCAGCCTTCAAACCCTGAGGAGACTAAAAACAGATTGTCTCTAGATGAAGCAGCAAAGGAGGATATGATCTGTTCTCCACCACAGACAGCTCTCATAGAAGAAATTAAAAAGCTCTTACAAAAGAGCTAGAAGAAAAATGGAGAAAGGAAAGGGAAGCTTGTAAGAGGGTCTGGCAAGTTATCCCACTCACTAAAAGATAGAGTGGATAAAGAAATCAAATCTCTGAAAAACAGAATGAGGAGACATCCAGTTAAGATGCTGGAGAGGAGGCACACAGCTGTGTAGCTCCACGCTTTCTCTCACTATCCATTTCATTACAAGCTCTGAATTAATGCTTGACTGAAAAAAACCCCACAAATAGTTACCAAGAGAAGCCATCCTTGAGATTCACCAAGAAAGGTCTGTCTTTACTGGAGGGCTGGGACGGTTTTAGATCAGGCGCAGGCGGCGGGCAGCAGCAGTGAGAGCACGGGAGCAGACTGGAGAGGGGGTGGGGAGTGATCGCAGCCGTCTCTGCGGGGAGAGCTTCGCTACAGGACTGGATACTTTGCTCCGGCAGCAAGTCAGCAGCCCAGCAGAGAAGCTAAAAACACAGGGAGTGAAGAATACAACCCCAAACAGCTGGAGTCTCTCGGGACCTAGCCGCCCCCTCTTCCCCCCCCCCCCCCAACAGTGACTCAGCACACTCTGGGATCTCAGAGCGCAGGCGCAGCACAGTAGGGCTAGTGCCTCACTGCTGCCCCCCGCAGTCTGTAGAGGAAGCTCGGTAACACCACCCAGCCCCTCCCCCAAAGAAAGACTCCAGTTTTTTCTGTTTTTCTTTGCTAGTTTGTCTTTGATTATTAGACAGAATGAGCAAGAAACTGAAGAGGACTTTAACCCTTGACAGCTCCTATACAGATAGAGAGCAGACTCTAAATCCTGAGGAGACTAAAAACAGACAGTCCCCAGGTGAATCCCCAAAGGAGGAGATCATCTGTTCCTCAGCACAGATGAACCTCATAGAAGTAATTAAAAAGGCTCTCACAAGGGAGCTAGAAGAAAAATGGGAAAAGCAGAGTGAGGCTTGGCAAAAGGAGAGGGAAGCTTGGGAAAAGGAGAGGGAGACTTGGCAAAAGAGCCTGGAGAAGTCAGTTAAAGAGAGAGTGGATAAAGAAGTAAAATCCTTGAAAAATAGGATTGGTGAACTGGAAACAGAAAATAGCTCTCTAAAAAACAAAATTGGCGGAATGGAAAAAAATTCCACAGAACAAAAGAACTCAATGGGACAATTAGAAAAAGATTTTAAAAAAATGAGTGAAGAAAATACTTCACTGAAAATCAGAATTGAACAAGTGGAATTGAATGACTCGAGGAGACAAGAAGAATCAGTCAAGCAAATCCAAAAAAATCAAACAATGGAAAAGAATGTGAAATACCTTCCGGGGAAGACAACAGACCTGGAAAACAGATCCAGGAGAGACAATCTGAGAATCATTGGACTCCCAGAAAAGAATGA
The DNA here is from genome assembly GCF_016432865.1 of Antechinus flavipes. Lineage (NCBI taxonomy): Eukaryota > Metazoa > Chordata > Mammalia > Dasyuromorphia > Dasyuridae > Antechinus > Antechinus flavipes. The sequence goes on from NC_067401.1 coordinate 308,798,676, forward strand.
TTGAAAAAAAGAGCCTGGACACTATTTTCCAGGAAATTATCAAAGAGAACTGCCCAGAAGTCATAGGAACAGAGGAAAAAATAAACATTGAAAGGATTCATCGATCACCCACTGAAAGGGATCCTAAAATCAAAACACCAAGGAATATAGTGGCCAAATGCCAGAAAGCTCAGACAAAGGAAAAAATATTGCAAGCGGCTAGAAAAACCCAATTCAAGTATCAAGGAGCCACAATAAGGATCACCCAGGATCTGGCAGCATCCACATTAAAAGATTGAAGGGCCTGGAATATGATATTCCGAAAGGCTAAGGAACTTGGTATGCAACCAAAAATAACTTACCCAGTGAGAATGGGCATCTTTTTCCAGGGAAGAAGATGGATATTCAACGAAGTAAGCGAATTTCATCTATTTCTGATGAAAAAGCCAGAACTTAACAAAAAGTTTGATCTACAAATATAGAACTCAAGAGAAATCTAAAAAGGTAAAGATTAATCTTGGGAACTATATTTCGACTATATAGATGTATAAAGAATACATGTATACCTTGTTCTAGAAATTGATGTGGAAAGGACATTGTACCAGAAAAAGGGTAAAGTTGGGGTAGTACATCTCATGAAGAGACATAGGAAACCTATTGTATCTGAGAGAAAGAATGGAGGGGGATGAATATAGTGGGTATCTTACTGCCTTCAGAATTGGCTTTAAGTGAAAAATCTTAAGACATATTCAATCTATGGTGAAACTTCTCCCACCTCATTGAAAAGTGAGAAGGGAAAAGTGAAAAGGGAAGGAATAAGCTAAGAGGAAGGGAATACAGAAACTGGGAGGGAAAGGGGTAAGATAGGAGGAGGAACTCTAAGGCGGGGGGAGGGATACTAAAAAGGGAAGGCTGTGAGAAGCAAGTGGTGCTCACAAGCTTAAAACTGGAAAGGGGAGAAAGGGGAAAGAAGGGAGAAAAGCATAAACCGGGGTTAACAAGATGCAAGTAATACAGAATTGGTCATTCTAACCATAAATGTGAATGGGGCAAACTCCCCCATAAAGAGGAAGCGGTTCGCAGAATGGATTAAAAGCCAGAATCCTACAATATGTTGTTTACAGGAAACACACCTGAAGTGGGGAGATACATGCAGGTTAAAGGTAAAAGGTTGCAGCAAAATCTACTATGCTTCAGGTGAAGTCAAAAAAGCAGGGGTAGCCATCCTGATCTCAGATCAAGCTAAAGCAAAAATTGATCTAATTAAAAGAGATAAGGAAGGGCACTATATCTTGCTAAAGGGTAGCATGGATAATGAAGCACTATCTATATTAAACATATATGCACCAAGTGGTGTAGCATCTAAATTCTTAAAAGAGAAATTAAGAGAGCTGCAAGAAGAAATAGACAGTAAAACTATAATAGTGGGAGATCTTAACCTTGCACTCTCAGAATTAGATAAATCAAACCACAAAATAAATAAGAAAGAAGTCAAAGAGGTAAATAGAATACTAGAAAAGTTAGATATGATAGATCTCTGGAGAAAATGTAATGGAGACAGAAAGGAATACACTTTCTTTTCAGCAGTTCATGGAACCTATACAAAAATTGACCATATATTAGGACATAAAAACCTCAAACTCAAATGCAGTAAGGCAGAAATAGTAAATGCATCCTTTTCAGACCACGATGCAATGAAAATTACATTCAACAAAAAACCAGGGGGAAGTAGACCAAAAAATAATTGGAAACTAAATAATATCATACTAAAGAATGATTGGGTGAAACAGCAAATCATAAACATAATTAATAACTTCACCCAAGAAAACGATAATAATGAGACATCATACCAAAATGTATGGGATGCAGCCAAAGCGGTAATAAGGGGAAATTTCATATCTCTTAGAGGACTATTTGGATAAAATAGAGAAAGAAAAGGTCAATGAATTGGGTTTGCGACTAAAAATGCTAGAAAAGGAACAAATTAAAAACCCCCAGTCAAACACTAAACTTGAAATTCTAAAAATAAAAGGAGAGATCAATAAAATTGAAAGTAAAAAAGCTATTGAATTAATTAATAAAACTAAGAGTTGGTTCTATGAAAAAACCAACAAAATAGACAAACCCTTAGTAAATCTGATTAAAAAAAGGAAAGAGGAAAATCAAATTGTTAGTCTTAAAAATGAAAAGGGAGAACTCGCCACTCACGAAGAGGAAATTAGAGCAATAATTAGGAGTTACTTTGCCCAACTTTATGCCAATAAATTCGACAACTTAAATGAAATAGAAAAATACCTCCAAAAATATAACTTGCCCAAACTAACAGAGGAAGAAGTAAATATCCTAAACAGTCCCATCTCAGAAAAAGAAATAGAACAAACTATCAATCAACTCCCTAAGAAAAAATCCCCAGGACCAGATGGATTTACATGTGAATTCTACCAAACATTTAAAGAACAATTAACTCCAATGCTAAATAAACTATTTGAAAAAATAGGGATTGAAGGAGTCCTACCAAATTCCTTTTATGACACAGACATGGTACTGATACCTAAACCAGGTAGGCTGAAAACAGAGAAAGAAAATTATAGACCAATCTCCCTAATGAATATTGATGCTAAAATGTTAAATAAAATATTAGCAAAAAT